>NC_133124.1:118262801-118577801 GCF_048418815.1 Hemitrygon akajei
GGAGACAACGGCTGGTAGATGATAAATAGGGGTAGGCTCTTCAAATACCAGTTTACCAATGTTATTTGTGTTTAACAATGAATTATCTTTTAGCATATAACAGGTTATTCCATCAAAGGATTCTCCCCATCAGATCTGTTAATGTATCACCATGCCAGAACCTGCTTCAGTTTAGTACAACCTAGCCTGGAAGAGAAGGACCTTAGAACAAGGAAAAGGGAAGCTTCTGATGTTACAATACACTGTGAGTGGCTGAGACTGACTAACAAGTGTGAGACGTAAAATAGCAGGAAAATAGTGAAATCTGTGGAATTTAATGACGTGCCTGCTCAGTGCCTGTACCACTGAGATTGGCACTTAGTCAACGCTGTGCACTATACCACCCAAGCTGAATTGAAGTGGAGACACAGGAGGCAGCAGGTTCTGGAACCTAAAGCAATCTGGAGATCCAGTCCTGTGGCGGGGTCTCAGCCTGAAACCTCAAAGATTCTTTCCTTCCACAGACGCTGCTCGACTTCCTCCAGCTGAACGTTGCAAAAAAAATCTGGATTTAATTTTGATCTTGGCAAGGGCAATGATTAGCTGACAGAACTGGCTTTGGTAGCCTTTGACTAAGGTCAAAAAGTAAAATCAACCAGCAGTTTCTTCTGCCTCTAGATCATAAATGACAGGAGTTGTTTGTACAGAAATGGTCTCTAAGTCAGACACACTTTACTGAACTATCTATAATAACCTCGAGGAGAATCCAGGAGATTCAAAATGAGTACACTTTACTATAATTTAAAATATCCATTGGCACATGTGCTTAAATTTCAATGGCACCATGACATCACACACTCAACACATCTACATATTCACATAATTTTTTCTCTATAAAAAGCATTTCTTCCCATATGCGAACAAAGATAAAAAGTTGAGACTGTTAGGTTTCAGATGGTATCTTACACAAAGAGCAATGAAATGGTGATCAAATAATTTGTTTTGATGTTGTTGGGATAGGTATCAGCTGGGATGCTGGGGAGCACTCACTTAATCATCCTCCTGCATTGGGTCTTTTACTTGAGATGACGGTCATATGTGAAGTGTTCCAACTTGGCAGGTCAAGTCAAGTCACTTTTTATTGTTATTTCGACCATAACTGCTGGTACAGTACACAGTAAAAACAAGACGTTTTTCAGGACCATGGTGCTACATGAAACAGTACAAAAACTACACTGAACTACGTAAAAACAACACTTAAAAAAACTACACTAGACTACAGACCTACCCAGGACTGCATGAAGTGCACAAAACAGTGCAGGCATTACAATAAATAATAGACAAGACAATAGGTACAGTAGAGGGCAGTAAGTTGGTGTCAGTTCAGGCTCTGGGTACTGAAGAGTCTGATAGCTTGGGGGAAGAAACTGTTACATAATCTGGTCATGAGAGCCCGAATGCTCCAGTGCCTTTTCCCAGATGGCAGGAGGGAGAGGAGTTTGCATGAGGGGTGCGTGGGGTCCTTCATAATGCTGTTTGCTTTGTGGATGCAGCGTGTAGTGTAAATGTCCGTAATGGCGGGAAGAGAGACCCCGATTATCTTCTCAGCTGACCTCACTATCTGCTGCAGGATCTTGCGATCCGAGATGGTGCAATTTCCGATTGGTCAAATGTAATGAGACAATACGCTGTTGGAGAAAGACCCCTAACAATATTGACAATTAGGGGGATTTTGGTGTCCAAGTTCACAACTCCTGAAAGTGGCCACACAGCTAGATAGAGTGATTAAGAAGGCCTATGGTATGCTTGACTTTATTAGTTGCATTGTGTTCAAAAGTCATAAGGTTGTGTTACAGCTTTATAAAACTCTCGTTTGGTCACATCTAAAGTCTGCTCGCCCCATTATAGAAAGGATGTTGAGGCTTAGGAGAGGGTACAGAAGAGGTTTACCAGGAATTTGCCTGGATTAGAGGCCATGTGCTATAACGAGAGGTTGGACGAGCTTGGATTGTTTTCTCTATAGTGGCAGAGGCTGAGGGAAGAGCTGATAGAGGTTATTAAAATTTTAAGCAAAGGTAGACCAGACAGGCAGTATCTTTTTCCCAGGGCTGAAATGTCAGAGAGCATGCATTTAAGGTGAGAGGGGTAATTTCAAAGGAGATGTGAGGGGCAAGAGTGATGGGTGACTGGAGTGCATTGCTTGGGGTGGTGGTAGAGGCAGATACATCCGGGACTTGTAAGAGATGCTTAGGTAGGCACTGGAATGTGTGCAAAGTGGAAGATGGACATTGTGTAGGCAGAAGAGATTAGGTTAGTTAGCCATTTGGTAACTAATTTAATTAGCTTGGCACAACATTGTGGGCTGAAGGGCCTGTTCCTGTGCTGTACTCTTTTATTTTCTTTACTTTATGTTATAATGGACGAAGTCTCATTTCAACATTTCACGCCAAAGTTGGAACCTCCAACAGGTTGAGCTTGGACAATCCAATTCCCAAGCAACCTCGGAGGGGCTGAACTAACAATCTTGTATACACTGCTCAGGCAACAGAATTCCTGCCCTCTGTGACTAAAAGCCATCAGAACAAAGAGAGGATTAATATTTGTATAACTCACATCACACCATCTGTATGCACCAGTGGCTTCACTCCCAGTAAAGCCCTGGTGAAATGCAGTCATTGCTGCAATAAAGGTAAAGAGCTAAAAATCAAAGGCAAGTTTATTGTCATTAGTGACCAGTCCCCTGATCCTCTACCTCATTATGGCCTTGCACCATATTGTCTATGTGCATCAGTTTTTCGCTGTATCTGTAGCACTATATTTCGCATTATTGTGGTTTTATCATTGCTGTAATGCATTGATTTATATGGACGATATGCAAGACAAGGTTTTCACTGAACCTCCATAATAAATCACTTTACCAATTTTCTGTGCCTCTTACTCAATGGTAGCTGTGAGAAAATGGCAGGGGTGGGGTTCTTTAATTACAGACGTTGCCTTCTTGAGGCAGTGCCTTGTGTAGATATCACTGGTGTTGAGCAGGAACTTGCACAACCAATTTGCACTCAGCAAGGCCCAGCAGATAGTAATGGCACACTGGTCAGCAGCTTTAAGTGGGGTTGCTTGAGGGTTTGATAATAGATTGGACTCTGAAAAGAACCCACTTTTCAAATTGTGTTAGTTTCCCATATGCCTCAGTGGAGAAGATAACCCCTCACTCATTACAAAGCCCTTGTAGTCCTTTGAGGCAGATCACTGCCCCTCACCCCCAGAATATACTGTCACTAACTATGGAGTTTATGGCAATCCAGCTTTATATTCCATGAAACCTGTTTAGCATATCAAAGCATAACAAATGTGCAAATTGGTGTCATAAGGAAGCTTTTATTGCATTTCCTTTTCATGTGATACTACCCTCCCCCTCCCCTTCTTCTTCCTGGCAAAGTTAGTCATTGGAAAGTTTAGTAAAAAGCCACTTCAAAGGGTTATTATGGACCTATCCCATCCCCCAGCATACACACACAATCATTGTTGCAAGTGATGAATGCTTCTTGCAGAATTAATAATCATTCCTTCACCACCAGCTGTCCGCCAAAGGATGAAGGAGAAATATTTGGGAACTTCGATGCCGCAGAAAAGAAGTATCTCTGGAATGATACTGGGCAGTATTTCACTGCTCCTGCTGTTAGCAGCACGCTACCAGAACCCATTCAAAATTAGCTAAAGGTGATTGGGGATTCTGATAAGACAAGAGAAGAAATGTTTCTCAAATTGTTTGTTTATTCAGAAATCATCTCCTGCTCTGACACTGAAATTAGCTTCTCAAATAACCTTACACAAAGAATACCTAATGTAGCATGCAGAAGACAAACAAATGACAGATAAAGTGCAAGAACCTATACCTAATGATTAAGCATGAATAATAAGCCTGAATTGTATTTCCATCACAGTCAAAGTTGATGCATCCATATCATTGTATGCCTTCTGACTTGTCAGACGATGGAATGCCAGGGAGGTCTACAAACTCAGGCCTTCAAAAACTATCAGGAAGATTTCACAGACTGGGAGACTGTGAGAGACAGGGTGGGATGGAAGGGTACCGGAGGGGGAGCTGTGAAATAGCTCCATGTACAAAAATGATTCCTCTTTATAAAGGAAGGATTAGGTAAATGACAGGCCACATGGATTGAAAATGCGGGGGTCAAGACAAGAGACAAGGGTCGTGCCAGTTCAGCTTGCTGCTCCGCGACGTTTACTTAGCTTTGCACCGAACTGACGCTGAGACTGTGGCCTGCTCGGCTGCCCCTTCGGACCCACTTTTGTTCTGAATGCTATTTGCTTACTTTTATCGTTTGCACAATTCGTTTTCTCTCTGCACTCTGAGTGTTTGACGGTCTTTTTTTGATAGGCTCTTATTGGTTTCTTTGCTTTATGGCTGCCTCTAAGGAGACAAATATCAAGGTAGTGTAATGTATACATACTTTGAACTTTAATGACAGTACAAGATTATCATTAATGAGTAAAGCAGGTAAGTCAGGAGAAATGATAAGTGAGAACATCAAAACCATTACCTCAAGGATGAGTGGAGGAGGGTTGCATTACATAATGTCAGTGAGTTGCATTGCTGTACATAAGGGGATCAGTAAAATATAGGTAGAAGGTAATGGGAAGAGTGGTAGAGGAAATGTAGAACAGCACAGGCTCACTGGCCTCTCTCAATGCTTTTGATTCTGTGTGTAATACTGATAGCTGGATCCAGGAATCTGAGGCAGGGTAACTCTAGACTACGTAAATCAAGAAGAGTCATGTGGATGTAAAATCTTGATGTGAAGCGATGAGAGGTCTCCACAGGAGAAGTGACAAAGTATAGTCATTCAAAAACAAGCAGAGAATTAGATTTTAACCATCATATAGAATTATGGAGCTGTTATGGCACAGAAAGAGGGGCAGTGGTGATCAAACAAAACTTGTCAGAAAGCAAAGAGAAATGCACTGAGACAAGAAGTAGATTTCAAGGTATCTTCACAGTTCCTCTGTTTGATAATACTGGTCCAGTTCAGTTCTTTAACTATGTGAGGGGGTATGATCTGTACATTATTGCCATTGTGCCCTCTGGTTCCAGATCATTATTTATTGTTCTATCCTCAAATAGATCTATAGTACTTTTAGGATTGCTCTATTTAATGCAACTCTATGGAAGAAGTTATGGCCATCAAGCCCAAGTCTGGTTCAAATTAGCCAGGGTCTGTCAGATTTGGATTCTTGAAGGTCAGGTCAGGTCAGCTGATGTTGAATCAAGCTCAGTTTGCCCACATAAAAGTTGAGCTTGGATTGACCATTATTGCATCAGGATTGCATTGGATGTGGTCAGGTGAGGTTCAGATTAGCCATGGACTGGGTTGTGCTCAAACTGGCTGGGTAACAGTCAAGTTCAGATTGGCCATGCTCATATTGGCTCTGGTCTGGGTTTTAATTTTATATCTGAGCTGAGCTTTATTCAAGTAGAGAGTTCCAGACCTCAGAGTCTAGGTAGAACAACTAAATTCAGGGGTTTACAACAGACCTAAATAGTAAGAACATAAATTTCATGGAGCAAACCTAAAATCCTATCTGAGTTACACCAGTCTGGGAATGATCAATGCAACAAGAGAATTTCTCCATCATCGCCCAGTCAGACAAACAATAAATATAGAATCAGGAAGAATTTTCAGCAGACAAGGAAATGGTTGCAAGACAGATGAATCCTGTTAAGAATACCTTGGGGGGTTATTGAACAAACCTGGTCACTTTCTGCACACCTTGGCAATGCTCTCAAATTCTTTTGAAGACTGACTCAAGTGATTTCAGCTGGTGCATTTTCTCAACATTTGATCACATTTTGCAATTTTTAGAAAACTTTACATTTTGAGAAATCAATTGCAACACATATCCACTGGGCCAGAGTTAGACTTTGATTGGTTTGTGTAAAAATTTTAATAGTTTATGTTTAACTGGAATACATAATCCAGTAGGGGACTTCATTGTTCCCTTCCTTTGATTAAAGCTGGACTTAAATATCTTCTATATAATGGGCCTATTAAGCTACAATTGATAGGACATTGGCTCTCGTGAGAAACAGATTGTTTTAATTATCTCCAAACACTCAAGAAAATATCTGGCATCAAAACAGACCATTCTGCAGTGAAAAACAGATGCCGATTAAATCGGCCATTGCAGAGGACTTGACTCACACCACACTGGCATAATTAAAACTTCACTGTCCTCTTCCAAATCTGGCAACACTGCTTCCCTTCATCGCACTGGTGGCAAGTTTATTTATAATCTTAGCAACAATGTCCAGAAAACAGGCTGTGCATTTGGCCGTCCGCTTCTATTTGACTGGCTCCATGAATTAATGGCATGATTACTCAGAGAGAGAAAGCAACAGGTAAACAAGGAATTCATTGTTTTGTTCACCCACTTGATTCATGTTTGTGGTGGAGATTACAAGGAAATATGACAACTTCCATCTTGGAGGTAATTAAGCATTCCGTCTTTGGAATTCACACATTTTACCTCCGAGCTGTGCTAATTGAGTCCAGCCTAAGACTATCATTTTTCTGCACTCATGTTAGGACAGGAAGGATTGAGATTGTTGAGAAGGGGGGGGGGGGGGTGGAGGTGTGGAAGACAATGGCATTCTTGAAAGCAAATACTGTTCAGATTTAGAATTTGATTGATGATAAAACATCTTCAAATTGGTAACTGCAAGCTATGAGGAGTCACTGATGACACAGTTAAATTCTTGAGGGAAATAGATGTTAATTGCTGTCTAGACATTTTATTACTGCAAAAGAGCACTAATGATTGACCATTGCTGCCTTTTTTCTTTCTCTTCACACAGAAAGCAGATCAGACTAAATTCTTGTTTCAAAGAAAAACAAGCAGTATTAAACGGCAAGGGGCTGTGATGCCATTTTACCATCTGTTCCTTAAATGCAAAGGAAAACACTCACATTCAATTATGCAAAGAATTTATATGCAAACTATATTTGCTACCTTAAAGAAGCAAAATAAGTAAAATGTGTGATTACAAGTGGTGTAACTTAATTCACAGAGGCAATCCTAATTTTTTTGTTTCCAATTATTATTGCTTTATCAAAAATAATTATTTCCCTTGACGTAGCTCCTTTAACATACCAGAATGCTCCAATTTGATGGCAGGAATATTATTGAATAAAAAATTAACAGCAAGCTGCAGAATGAGAGAGATACCGGGGCAGATGACAAAAAGCCTGGTCCAGTAGTTAGGCTGTTAGTATGCAGCCACCAATAGTTCAGTTTGAAGATGATCAAAGAAACCAGAATTGGAGGGATACAAGTATCTTGGTTATAAGCATTTTGTGTGTGTTATCTTGGTTATAGGGCTGGCAAAGATTTCAGAGTTGTGGAGGTGGGAGACCAAGGAGGGAAGTGAAAATAGCACTTGGCATTGTAACTGGGAGACAGTGTGGATCTAACCCAAGAATGAGTGGCACTTACCACAGAGTTCTGTGTGAGCTCAGTTAATTTAGGTACAGAAAGGGCAGGGATAACCACTGTAACTGTGCGCATTTTAAATATATCAGTTAGGTAATGTGCATTCTTACAAATTGTATTCCCATGAATCTTGATTTTTTTAATTTAATATTCATTATCAGTGGAATTTGTTGTGATACTTTAAATAGTTGAACTTTTTGCCTTTTTAGTTTCAGTATTTCCAGCTTCCTGAAAGTGTGTGTTTGCATTTAGTGTCTGCAAAGGCAATTTTCTCTTTCAATGTAGGTGGTGTTGTCATTCTCAAAGTGCCCCAGAACTTTCATAACCAGCAGAATTAATAATAAATGCCAAATTGCTCAAATGAAGATGCCTGCTGAACCCAGGTAATAAACCCATTCCCGCTCAAACTTATCACAGCTTTTTGTTCTAAGGCATTTTGTACACTTCCTGGCTTTGGGAGGAAGGTCACTGTTTGAGACAGTTTGCACAGATGGTGACCACCCTTAATCAACAACCTCATAAAAAGGAGTATGCAAGGGGCTTTTTTTTTTCGGATGCATTCAGACAGAGATAAAAGGTTGGCATGTGGAACTGTTAACATATCCAGAAGCTGTTTTAAAAAAAGCCACTTCTTGGTGGTTAACCTGTGCTTTCCGCCTCGTTGAACCATATTAATTCTCTGTTCCTTGTAGTCCTATGTCATTTATGTTGCTGATGGACAGCTTCAACTCTCTCTTTGGTGGCAAGCTGTGAGGATTATGTGTTTGTCAGCAATTTAGTTGCTATTGTAGGTGGGGGGCTTAGGGCTGCCAGAGGTGGATGGCTGGAAAAATGAAAGTGGATTGTGGATATGACACTGACAGCTTAAAGAATTTCAGTGTATGGGCATATTATTCTCAGGCACTGCACAGCAACAATTTTAATTTGAATGTAACTTTCAACTGCACACTAGAGGCACAAGAGGCTTCAAGCACAGGAATCTGGCTGGAGCAATGAATAAACTGCTGGAGGAATTCAGTACGCCAAGCAGCCTCTGTGGAGGGAGAGGTTTTATCAACACTTCATGTCGAAACCTAAACGATGCAGGGTCTTTATCTGAAATGCCAACAGTTCCTCCCCCACCCCTAACCCCAGAGATGCAGCTTGACCTACTGAGTTCTTCCAACAGATTGTTGCTCCAGATTCCAGCATCTACATTCTTTTGTGAGTTTTGATGTCGGGTATCAACCCAAAATATCAACAGTTCCTTTCCCCCAACAGATGCTACTTGATCTTCTGAGTTCCTCCAGCAAATAGTTAGTTAATTCAACAACACAGCGCGTTCTGCAATAATGCAGAAAAAAATAAAGAGGCAATTATGGAGACGCTAAGACAGGTGTTACTCAGAGTGGAGAAGTTTTGGGAAGAAATTCTGAAGCAAAAGCATTCAGTAGCTGAAGGCACAGCTGCCAATAGCAGAGGGATTAAATTCGAGGATCAGATAGGATTCAGAATTGGATCAAACAAAGTTGGCTGAAAAGCAGGAGAGAGGGCATGAAAGAAGTTAATAAAGGTAAGAATTTTAAAATAAAAATGTTACCAATCTTGACATCGACCTACATCAGTCAAGGCTAATAGATGTGAGTTAGGATATGGACAGCAATGTTTGGAATGAGCTCACTTTTACAGAGAGGACAAGATAGAAGGTTCGCCAAAAGTGTGTGTTGTAATGGTCACATCCAGACAAAGTCAAGGTCAAGTTTATTGTCACACCTGTATGTATAGGTTACATGAAAAACTTACTTACGGCAGCATCACTGACACATAGCATCATACAAGCAGCATTCACAAAAAAATCCTAAGCATATTCTAAATTATGCAGTTTTTACAAGAAAGAACATAATTACAAATGACATAACAAAAGTTCTAAGAAGTTTGCCACAATCACCGATCCAAGTCTGACAGCTCACTAGTAGTTGTTTTGAAAATATACTTTATACATTTTCTGCTTTATTTAGAATATTAGCAGGATAAAAGGGATAGATGAAAATGGCATTTTCTCATCCCAAATTAATGACATAACACCAGAGAACTGCAGAAGCAATTGCATATTTACACACAGTCCTCTCCAACATTAGCCCTTTAACCATCATGCTTCCCTTTAGCTTGAAGCATCTGCTTGGTCCAGTGTCAGAAGGTGATAAATGAAACTGTTTGGTTTATAGTGGTTTGAACTCCAGACGGGAAGTCTGTAAGTTTTAAGCGAGAGCGTTTGTACTGACAACTGTGACTACGCCATGAACTTCCACAGTGCTTGCCCATATTACTGCTGAAGGGTCTGTAGAGAAACATGATCATTCCAGAAAGAAATAGTTGGATTTACAAGTGTTTGATATCACCCACTACTCCACCACTTCTTCCAAACATCGTTGTAAATTCACAACCCCACAGTGAAGTTGGAAGAGAATTCACATTAAGTTCATGGTCATATTGAACAAATATATGAGGTTACAGTTACAGTGGAAACTTGTTTGCACCAGCATTACAAGCATGTGGATACAGAACATAATACATACAAAACAGTGATGAAAAAGACAGTGAAAGTCAAGACTTCAGTTCAAAACAAATAATCAGAGACATATCCATCGCAGTTCAAGAAGTGGCCTATGGTGTTCCATTGCTGAGGTAGGATGAGGGTTGTGCAGATTAGATCGGGAACTGTAGGAAATTAATTGTTCCTAAACCTCGTGGTGTGTGACTTCAGGCTTCTGTATCTTCGGCCCGACAATAGCAATGAGAAGAAAGCACAGCCGAACAATGGGGATCCTTGATGCTACGTAGAGGTTCATTTACTGAATAGCTTTACGCATGCTGATTGCAAAGAAACCGGATGAAGTGGATCTTCAGTGTACCATCTATTTGATTTCTATGATAAACTCCAAAATCACTGTCAGAATGATTGAATAAAAGGTCTGCCATTCTCACCTACAAGCATTTCAGCTGGTATGAGTTTCATTTATCTGAACTGACCATGGGCCCAATTATATCAGGCAGTTTGACTCAGCTGTACATCTCAGTGATCGGGGGCAGAGGGTAGTGCTGGAAGGATTTTTTTTCTGATTCAAAGTCTGTGGCTGGTGGTGTATTACAGGAACTGGTGCTAGAACCTTTGCTTTTTGAAATTTATTAGTGATCTGAATGTGAATGTGGGAACTACAATTAGTAAGTTTGCAGTTGATAAAAAAAATTAGGTGGTGTTGTCGATAGCCATGATAGTTCCCTCAGGCAACAGCAAGTTATAAATTACTTGGAAATTTGGGTAGAACTTTTTAGAGAAATTTGTAAAGGCAGAGAGGTTTATACAGGGAAACAGAGAAAAATCTGAAAATGCTCAGACAGCATCAATGGAGAAATAGGGTGTAATATTTCAGGTCAGTGACCTAAAAATTGATGAAAGGTGATTGACCTGCAACATTAGCATTGGCTCTCTCTCTATGGATGCTGCCTGACCTGCTGAGTGTTTCCAGCTTTTCCCTTTATTTTCCAGAATTTTGATCTTAGGCAAGAAGGGGCAGGGGTTTCAGCAGTTGGAGTATGAAATTCGAGTAGCTCAGGTGATTGCAGTTAGAGGAAAACAGAGAAAATAGTGGGTTAAAACATAGAATATAAAACTAAATATACAGCAGAGAAACAGGCCCTTTGGTCCCCAATGTCTCTGCTGAACACAGTGCTAAACTAAGTTAAATCTCTTCTGCCAGCATATAATCCATATCCCAACAGCCTCTTAAATGCTCCTATCATTTACTGTAGTTTCCACTGCCAACTAGAGCAGCCCATTCCAGCCAGCCACTTATCTTTGTGTAACAAAACTTGCTCCACACATACCCTTAAAACAGTCCCTTTCTTACCTTAAATGCATGTCCTCTAGTGTACCCTAGGAAGGAATTATGACTCTCTACCCATCTATACCTCTCATAATTGTATAAACTTTTGTTAGGTCTCTCCTCAGCCTCCAGCACTTGAGAGAAAACAAATGAGGTTTATAAACCTCTTCTTATAGCTCATACCCTCTAATCCAGGCAGCATCCTATTGATTAAAAAAAAAAGATAAGGATTAGCTTTATTTGTCACATGTACAGTACATCGAAGCATACAGTAAGGTGTGTAATTTTGCATCAACAATCAACACAGTATAAGGATTATGATGGGGCAACCTGCAGCCTGTTAGAGTGAACAATTTACTAATCCTATCTTTGGAATGTGGGAGGACACTGGAGCACCCAAAGGAAACTCATGTGGTCACAGGGAAAATGTACAAACTCCTTCCAGAGAGCAGTAGGAATAGAACCTCAACCAGTGATCACTGGCATTGTAAAGCGATTGCACAAACCACTATGCTACCGTATGCTAAGGCTCTTCTGCCTCCACATCCTTCCTTTAATAGGACAGCCAGAGTTGCACACAATAGTCCAAGTGCTGACTAACTAAGGTTTTATTTAACTCCAACATTCCTTCCTTACTCTTATACTCAGTGTCCCAACAAATGAAGACAAGCATGCTATATGCCTTCTTTCACTCCCTATCTACTTACTGTGGCCACTTTCACCTTGACAAGCATGCAATATGCCTTCTTTAACACCATATCTACTTAACGTGGCCACTTTCACCTTGTGGCCAGCCTGCTTGTTGATGTAGAAAATGGAAGCCCTCTATATGACATGCAGAAGCAATACACTCGGAAGAAACAGGGTAGAGGTGATTCATTCATAAAAAGCATCCTGATGAGTGTTACATGCCTGATCTCATGGTTATTGAGGAAGAAATAAGATTAAAATCATCTCACAACTCAAAGAATGCAGAAAAACTTAACTTCTTTTCAAACATTTTCTATTGAATTGGTTATTCAACAAAATGTAATATTTTATTCTGAGCCTGGCTTAAAATCTTAAGGAATGATGTTTCCTGGGAAACATGAAAACAACTACCGTAATCATTCTCATCAAAAGCAGCACAAGGCTTTTCTGATCTTTGTACTGATGGGTCCTTGGGAAACTTTGTGAACTGCAAACTTAATAGTAAACATTTTATGTGATCGTTCTATTTTTAAACGAGTCACAAGACCAGCTCATTGTACACCACATGACGAGAGATTCACCTTTCAATGATTATTCCCAATTCTGCACATCTGTTGTGGAACACTCACACATATGTAAAGATCAGAGCATGAATAAGGTGGATAAAGAGCAGCATTAACTCAGGGTGATTGATAAATCACACTCATGACGGTATGTTCCACACTTTATCCACCACATTGCTACAAAGTGTTTTATGTTAACTCTACATCACACCTTCTTTCCATCATTGCTGGAGATCAGAAATTATATTAACCAACTCACTTTGGAGATCCCAGGGTTACTGAAAGGGGAGCAGTATCATACTGAGTCTTGAAAAGCATCGCTAGTTTATTGTTCTGTCTATGTTTGGTTAGTGTGGGTCCATGATTGCAATGCTCCAAGTCTTCCCAGCTGGATGGACACCAGGGGTTTAAAACATGAGGTATGCACCCTCTCAGAAGGTGAAGAGTGGGGAGGTTTACTAATGATTAGAAAGGGCTATCAGCTTTAATAATATTACAGTAAACACACAATCTGGGGGAAGGTATAAACAGGTCCTTATCATCACACTGGACTTCATCTGGGTATCACGTATTAGTTTGGCCTTGTAAACTTCCCTCGGAATGGACGACATGGTTCGATTTAAAACATTTATGCTTATTTTCAAATGCCTCCTTGTTCCCAGTTATCTTTTCTGTAGACTCTTTTGAGTCTTGCAAGCCAAATAATCTCTGCATTCTTCTAATTCTGGCCTCCTTTGCTTCCCTAAGTATAATTGCTCCATCACCAATATCCATAAATTGAGTTGCTATGGAATGACCCCATCTCCCAATACCATAAATTGTTCCCTTATCTGTTTCTCTCCACTTTAAAGACTGTTCTTAAAACTTCCTCCTTTAGTCAACTGTTCTTTGGTGATGTTCATGGAGGGTTTAGTCAAGTCAAGTGATTTGACTTGACTTGACTTAATTGTTTCAGATGCTGTATCATGACCATTATAATTTTATACTCCTCTATATAAGTACATCCCCCCCCCCCCATGATATGCGTGGGCTTTCTCTCGGTCCTCTGGTTTCTTCCCATTGTCCAGACGTACCAATTAGTAGGTTAATTGGTCATTGTAAATTGTCCCTTGACTAAGCGAGGGTTAAATCGGTGGTTGCTGGGTGGGGTGGTGCAAAAGGCCAGAGGGCCTATTTGGCGCAATATTGCTAATAAAATACTCAACAGGAGGTTGAGATCATCTCACATCCACCACTGAAAGAAGTCCTAACCTGCTCAACCTCTCCCCATAACTTGGTCCCCTGAGTTCTGACAACATCCTCATAGAGCTCCTCTGCACTCTTTCTAGCTCAATGGCACCTTTCCTATAGTGGAGAGAATTTAGTTTCATTTAGTCACACTGGGAAATCGAAACGATTTTAGATTTTGTCAAGCAGATTAAAGAATACTTTTTGTTATAAATACATACACAAGCAATTTTAAAATTAGTTCTGGATACAAAGTTCCTGGAGGAGTGTTATTGGCCTTTTTTATGTTGATTAAGTAAATCCCAGGAACTCACAATCTATCACACCATGTCTTTGCTCTTTATTGTCTGTCTGCTCCGCATATTCTACTTTCTACTCTAGCTTTTCCTTTGTCCTTCCTCAAAGTAGTGGTTTGCTGAAATGATTGATATGATAGCATAGAAAACAAAGCTTTTTGCTATAGAGAAGCAACCTGCTATCTAATAGGAGGAAGCTTGGAGGAAATGAATTCCCCTTAAATCTGTAGCTGATCAAACCAGAAATGACTGGGAAACATCGATCTGGAGGTCGGAACTATACTACCTGTTCTCACAGAAGAATCTATGGTTAGTTGAACTGAAGTGATAGTTGATTGCTTCAGTACTCTCAGTTGCTTTAGGGAATGAAGAATGATGCAGGTGGGTGGTGAAGTAGGGAGAATTTTCTTTAATTCAAAAATAAACTTTGTTTTAAAAATATGTATTTGGGAAATAAGGACCTACTTTCTCGTCTCCTCCCTTCTATCGGGCAGAAGATGCAAATGTGGAGAACAAGCACCACCAGTCTCAGAGGCAGATTTTATTATAAGTCTCTTGAATAGGCTTCTTACACATTAAAGATGAAATCGATCTACTTCTTTGTGGCCCATAGACTTAATTTATCGACATGCATACACTTTAGCTATAACTGTAACACAATATTCTGCCTTCTGTTTTCTTTTCCTTTTGCATTACCGCAATGTACTCATGATCCGTCTGGATGATGAGCAAACAATAGCTCTTCAGTGTACCTTGTTGCAGGTGACCATAGTAAACCAACTACCAATTATTACAATACAACCTGTACATGACTTTCTTTACATTCATTGTGTCATCAAACTAATCAATGCTATTTACAAATCATGTTCTCTTTGAACAATACACTCTTAGAGGAGGATCAGTTCAGCATTAATAACGAAGCAGACAGGTACAGGGAATTACTAAACTGGGAGCTTGCTTTGCACCTTGCCAATTTAGTTTCCAACTGAAGTCAAGAAGAAGAAGAATAGCCCTTAACTCGACAGTGGAGTTATCGGGGCACCGTCATGACAGTGTTTCCATAGCAAGCTATTCTTGTTTTTACAAGGCTGAGTTGCTAGCTTGATGCTCAGCCCGACTTGGATTCGAACTCAGGAACCTTCGCTCCGGAGTCCGGTGCTGATATTATTGCGCCACCAAGCGGGACAACTTAGGTCACTATAACTGAAAATTAGGTTGGGTTAAGATGGTGCTAGCGAACAATGCTGCCATGGGCGACACTCTCCAAATGGTCGTAAAGCTGCTTATTTCACTTTTTTTACGCTTCCTTTTTCTTTTAAACGTGGTTCTGGTACTGTTGGCGCAGTTTAATGGTGTATTTTCGGGCTTATTGAACGACCTGGCGCTTTGCTGTCTCTGAGAAGGTTCCAGGAGGCAAGTGATCTTGAGGCCAAGAAGTTTAGAGGTGGGGGGTGAGCCCATGACCAACTCCATTTCCCACCGATCTCACTCATCAAGGAAGATAGAAAACATCGAGGTCAGAAAGTGTTCAGCCCGGTCTATCAGCTGCTCGCTCGCTGCTGCCGGAGGAAGGTGTCTACGTGTGATGGCTTCTCACTCCCTCTCGTTCGCTACTCCTGCTGGAAGGTCATTGCATTCGAAAGGGCTCTCTCTCTCCCTCGAGACTTTCAGGGAATGGTACCGAAGTTTTGGGTCTGCAGTTTGTGGATTGGACTGAAGTTCCTGGTCGCTCTCTGCTCTATTGTTATTTTGCTATTTTCTGCCACTTTGATTCGGGGCAGACTGCAGATAATGAACACTGAGCTGCACTGAATATGGACTCTTTCAGTTTTGTGTTTTTATATTCTGTGTTTTCACCCGATCTTTCTTGTTATTGTTTGCACAACTTTTATTTTCGTGTGGTGGGAGTTGAAGTTCTTTGAACGGGTTCCATGGCTGTCTGTGGGGAAGATGGATCTCAGGGTTGTATACTGCACACATACATTGATAAGAAATGTATTTTGAATCAATTACAATGAGCCCTGGTGTCTATATAAAACAAAATTGCCTGTTGCCTTAATCTGCCGGATATTTCAGTCCAGTTGTCACATGGCTAGAAAAAGTTAAGAAATGACATGCAAAGCCTCATTCTACTTAATATTTTTTGTTTCATTTGGCCAATTGACAGTCCTTAATATAAGATACTTGGACCATGTAAAATCTAATGCAGTTCTTAAAACTTCTAACCAGTGTAATAAAAGGCATAAAAGACATATCTGAATATTAATCTATGTTAGGAGGAGTAAGGCCATGCAGCATCAACACCAAGACCACAAGACTCAAGATCCGTTACTTTCCACAAGCCCTAAGGCTGATCAACACCTACGTCCACTAACCCACCATTACTGTATCATTTCCTGTCAGTCACCTTATGTGCAGACACTCCTGTGCCTAGCGTCACTATATAGACGTGCAGTCAATTTATGTATATACCCTATCATTTGTATTTATAGAATATTTATTGTTTTTTATTGTTGTGTTCTTTATCTTATTGTGTTACTTTGTGTTACACCGGATCCAGAGAAACAATTATTTTGTTCCCTTTTACACGTGAGTACTGGAAATGACACTAAACAATCTTGAATCTAGAATCTTGAATTCAGGACAGAATTCAATGATGCTAATTATGTGTGCGCTGTTTGTTTTGTTGCAACTCCAGCCCCTGTATTTGCAAGCAAGCATCAAAAATAATAGTCTGACTGTTTATGCTATTCAAGTTATTTATATCCAGTCAGTGCTGTCTAAAAATTGAGCTGATAAAAGAGTGACACTGGTCTGAACCATTCCCATTAACCAAAGTGTATCTATTGGAGTACATGCAAATTGGACTAAACCTCAGTAAACATCCCAGTTAATGAGGTCAGGCGTGACCCAGTGGGGTACACTCTCATCTCTAACAGATGGTTTCATATTCAAGTTCCTTTTTGGAGAGTATGGTGCCAAAAAATATTGTAGACTGATGCTTCAGTGCAGGAGTGAGGGAGTACTGCAGTGCTGCGTGTGCTACCCGCTAAGGTGAGGTACTAAAACAAGGTGACCATAAGACCACAAGACCAAAAGAAATAGGAGCAGAGTTAGGCCATTTGTCCCACCGAGTCAGCTCTGTCATTTCATCATGGCTGATCCATTTTCCCTCTCAGCCCCAATCTCCTGACTTCTCCCCAGATCCCTTCCTGCCCTGACCAATCAAGAATCTATCAACCTCTGCCTTAAGTATACGTAAAGACTTGGCCTCCACAAATGCTTGTGGAAAGGAATTCCACAGATTCACCACTTTCTGGCTAAAGAAATTGCTCCTCATCTCCATTCTAAAAGGACATCCCTCTATTCTGAGGCTGCGTCCTCTGGTCTTAGACTCTCTCACTACAGGAAACATCCTCACCACGTCCACTCTACGAAGGCCTTTCACCATTCAATAGGTTCCAATGAGGTCACCCCCTCATTCTTCTGAATTCCAGAGAATACAAGGCCCAGGGCCATCAAACACTCTTCATATGACGAGCCGTTTAAACCTGGAATCATTTTCATGAGCAGTCAGCATTTCAAAGGATGCTGCCCAACCTGCTGAGTTCATCCAGCTTTTGTATGTGTTGATTTGACCACAGCATCTGCAGTGTACTTTGTGTTTATCATTTTCATGACCCTCCTTTGAACCCTCTCCAGTTTCAGGACATCCTTTCTAAGATAAGGGGCACAAAACTGCTCACAATACTCCAAGTGAGGCCTCAGCAGTGCCTTATAAAGTCTCAACATTACATCTTTGCTTTTACATTATAGTCCTCTTGAAATGAATGTGAACGTCGCATTTGCCTTCCTCACCACAGACTCAACCTGCAGCTTAACCTTTATGGAATCCTGTACAAGCTCTCCTGAGTCCCTTTGTGCCTCTTTTTTTTTTGTATTTTCTCTCCATTTAGAAAATAGGCAACCCCTACCAAAGTGCAGGACCATACACTTCCCGACACTGTATTCCATCGGCCACTTCTTTGCCCATTCTCCTCATCTGTCCCTCTGTAGCCTCTCTACTTACGCAAAACTACATGCTCCTCCACCTACCTTTGCACCGTCTACAAACTTTGCAACAAAGCCATCAATTCCACGATCCAAATCATTAACATAAAATGTAAAAAGAACCGGTCCCAACACAGACCCCTGTGGAAAACCACTAATCACCGACAGCCAACCAGAAAAGGCTCCCTTTATTCCCACTCTTTGCGTAGGTTCACAAGGTTAATTCCTGGAATGGCGGGACTGTCATATGTTGAAAGATTGGAGCGACTGGGCTTGTATACACTGGAATTTAGAAGGATGAGAGGGGATCTGATTGAAACATATAAGATTATTAAGGGATTGGACACACTGGAGGCAGGAAGCATGTTCCTGCTGATGGGTGAGTCCAGAACTAGAGACCACAGTTTAAGATTAAGGGGTTGGCCATTTAGAACAGAGATGCGGAAAAACTTTTTCACCCAGAGAGTGGTGGATATGTGGAATGCTCTGCCCCAGAAGGCAGTGGAGGCCAAGTCTCTGGATGCATTCAAGAGAAAGTTAGATAGAGCTCTTATAGATAGCGGGGTCAAGGGATATGGAGAGAGGGCAGGAACGGGGTACTGATTGTGTATGATCAGCCATGATCACAGTGAATGGCGGTGCTGGCTAGAAGGGCCGAATGGCCTACTCCTGCACCTACTGTCTATTGTCTATTGTCCTTTCAGTCAGCCACTGCTTTATCCATGCTAGAATCTTTCCTGTAATACCATGTGCTCATAACTTGTTAAGCAGCCTCATGTGTGGCACCTTGTTGAACGCCTTCTGAAAATCCAAACACACAACATAAACCAATTCTCTTTCGTCTATCTGGCTTGGTATTTCTTCAAAGAATTCCAACAGATTTCTCAGGCAAGATTTTCCCTTGAGGAAACCATATGGTCTATTTTAACATGTGCCTCCAAGTTCCCTGAGGCCTCATTCTTAATAATCATCTCCAGCATCTTCCCAACCACTGAGGTCAGACTAACTTCAGTTTTCACTGAGGTCAGTTTTCCTTCTTCTGCCTCTCTCCTTTCTTGAGGAGTGGAGTGACATTTGCAAATTTTCCAGTCTTCTGGTACCATTCCAGAATATAAAGATTCTTGAAAGATCATTACTAATGCCTCCACAATCTCTTCAGCCAGCTCTTAGAACGCTAGGGTGTACACTATCTGGTCCAGGTGACTTATCTACCTTCAGACCTTTCAGTTTCCCAAGAACATTCTCTCTAGTAATGGTAACTTCACACACTTCATGACCTCTGATACCTGGAACCTCCACCATTCTGCTTGTGTCTTCTACAGTGAAGACTGATGCAAAATACTTACTTAGTTCAACCACCATTTCCTTGTCCCCCATTCCCACCTCTCCGGCGGTTTTCCAGCAGTCCAATATCCACTCTTGCCTCATAAGAAGTTCCATGACGCAGTTCGGCAGAACTCCCCACACTGAGCCAGCCAATCAATATCATTTGAGGGAGCATGATGTCTGCAAATTGGCTAAAAAAAAGTTCCAGAAATTTCCATTTCTAAGATCTGTTCCTTGTTTCCTTAAACGACAGAAGGAAGCTGCTGGCCTATTGTGTCTAGGCCAGCTCACAGATCAATCTCAATCCCCCACTCCTCTTCTCTGTAAAGTATTTTCCCTTTATTCCTATCAACATCCCACAGACTCTACCACTCATTCATGCTTGAAGTATTTTAGATAGCTAGTTAACCTTAGCAACTGATATACCTTTAGGATGTGGTTGAAGACCAGGGCACCTTAAGGACACCCACACCATCACAGGAGGGATGTGCAAACTCCATTCAGGCAGCTTCCAATAGGACGTGGGTTGCTGGGACAGTGAGGTAGCAGCACTGCTTGTTATGCCACCATTCCACCCAAACCTCCCTACTATTTATTTTCTCCTTAATTTCTGGTTCTACGAGTTCTGACTTAAGCCTGTGTAAGTCCCAGCAAGATAGCCCTGTACAGGCAAAGAGGTGCTTCTCAGTGTGTGAATGTGGACAGTGAATTTTGTCTTACGTGCTGGGCCCAGGAGAGGACCTCTGAAATGATAACATCCAGGAATTTAAAGTTGCCGACCTTCTCCACCTCTGATTCCCCAATGAGGACTGGCTCACAGACCTCTGGTTCCCTCCTCCTGAAGTTCATACTCATCTCCTTGGTCTTGCTGACATTGAGCGAGAGGTTGTTGTTCTGGCACCACTCAGCCAGATTTTCAGTCTCCCTCCTGTATGCTGATTCATCATCATCATTGATTCAGCTGACAACAGTGGTGTCATCAGTAAGCTTAAATATGGCGTTTGGGGCTGTGCTTAGTCACCCAGTCATAAGTGTAAAGTGAGTAGAACAAGGGATAAGCACACAGAGTTGTGGAGCGCCTGTGTAGATCGAGATTGTAGAAGGGATGTTGTTGCCAATTCAAACTGACTGAAAAGAGTTTTTGCAGTTTGAAACCCTATTTGTTCCATTAAAATAGGAATGCTTTGCTGAAAGGTTTCCTTATTGAAAGCAAAGTTTTGTAAAATAGTACAGAAGTACTTAAAACAAAATCTCTATCTACCAGGCCTGATTTTATCAGATAACCATGCCGGTGTATTAGTCATACCTATGTACAAATTGCCCGCAGCCCTTTCCAAATCTTCTCAAAAGGCAGACTTATAGCAGATTTTACAGTAACTGAATAATAGCCATGCTAAGCAAGGTCCACTGTATAAGCTTGCATTACAACAAAGGAAGATACCGCAACTCACGGACACAGTTTTCCCAGAGCAATTCTTCCACTGGACTGATCAAGGAATTATTTCATCAGCCTACTTTTCACAACACTGCCTAATATCACCGCACCTAATTGTTCTCTCTCCTTGCCCAGCGCTTCGCGATCATCTTTGCTTTACAGAGCAGCATTAGTAGGGACTCCAACAAAGAAAAGCAAAGAGGCTTAGCATACCTCAGCAGTGCAGATTAAACCGTTCTTTAAAGATGCCACAGACCGTGATCTTGACTTGCCAAGGAAGAAATTTTTAAAAATAGAATAATCCTAGGTTACCGGAAATTTGAAAATAAAAATCCTTTCTCTTCCTGGGGAGTCAAATTCTTTTTCAACTTTTAAATGCATCGCCCACTTCTGTGTTCTCGGACGAGTGAACTGCAGCTCTTCAGTCCCTAATCCTGTCATGATATTATTACCTTGATCCTTCCAAACATTTTGCTCATTTTACTTCTTCTTTTAAAGACAACCACCCCTGTCTGGGCCCAAGTGTGGCTGCACTTAGAAATTCATCTCCATTCTTCCTCAACCACATGATGACACACCAGTCACATTCCTAACTCACAGGCCTACTATATGCCCAATCCCCAGTGAAGACTGGCATCGAATAAAGACTGTGGTGTGGCTTCAATACTTCACAGTTTATTTTGCTGCAATGTTGGAAGTCACATCCAATGAGTTTCCCCCTGGACAGAATCTACAGGACAAATGGGAAACTGTTCAACTACTGGCACCTCCAGCAGCGTCTCTACTTTTTGCGAAGGCTGAGGAAAGTCCATCTCCCACCCCCCATCCTCATCACATTCTACAGGGGTTGTATTGAGAGCATCCTGAGCAGCTGCATCACTGCCTGGTTCGGAAATTGCACCATCTCTGATCACAAGACCCTGCAGTGGATAGTGAGGTCAGCTGAGAAGATCATCAGGGTCTCTCTTCCCACCATCACGGACATTTACACTACACGCTGCATTCGCAAAGGAAACAGCATTATGAAGGACCCCATGCACCCCTCATACAATCTCTTCTCCCTCCTGCCGTCTGGGAAAAGGCTCCGAAGCTTTCGGGCTCTCACGACCAAACTATGTAACAGTTTCTTCCCCCAAGCTATCAGACTCCTCAATACCCAAAGCCTGGACTGACAGCTTGCCCTACTGTCCTGTTTATTATTTATTCTAATGCCTGCACTGTTTTTGTGCACTTTATGCAGTCCAGTGTAGGTCTGTAGTCTACTGTAGCTTTCTCTGTGTTTTTTTTATTACGTAGTTCAGTCTAGTTTTTTTGTACTGTGTCATGTAACACCATGGTCCTGAAAAACGTTGTCTCATTTTTACTATGCACTGTACCAGAAGTTAATGTCGAAATGACAATAAAAGTTGACTTGACTTGACCTCCACTCCAGATACGACATCACACCAATGTCAGTCAATGAGTTGTACTACACAGGCAAACCAACTTCAGCCAAGTTCCTCCAGCATTTTATGTGTGTTGCTTTAGGTTTTCAGCCTTTGCAGATTCTCTCCTGTTTGTCATGCGGATGCTTAGAGTCCAAATCCTCATTGGCTCATTCACCAAAGAAGACAAAAGAATGGCATGACAATTAATACCCACAAAGGAAATATCATCTAACATACCCTTGCTGCATAACACCACCTTCCTACAATCTTGGAAAACACAAACCATATCCTTCATCGTCGTGAAGTCAGACATCAGGAATGAATTTCACCACTGTGCCTAGTGTGTTAGAATTGTTGTCCAAGGAAAAAGACCTTAATTTCAACCCCAGTACCAAACTCATGGTGGACAAGGCAGCAGTGATTCCTGCCCTTCTGCTTGCTTCGGAGACATGATTTCCTACAACAGGTATCTCAAGGCAATGGAAAAATACCACCAACGATTTCTCTGCAAAATCCTTGAAATCCATTGGCAGGATAAGTGAAGCATGCCATACCATATGGTCTGCCAAGCCACCATCAGCAAGAGCAAATCTCTAATTACACACAAACAGCTACAATGGGCGAATTATGTTATTCACATGTCTGCCACTGCAGTTCCATCTCACTGCTTTTGGGTTGTAAAACATCATTTGCAGCTTCACTTGGCAGTAAAGATAACCTTTACATATCTTTTTATTATGGGTGCAGTTTAAAGAATCGTAGGTGGTACGACCTTCCGTGCAGCAATAAAATTTTTGCACCTGCTTTCTTCGATGCCACAAGTTTGCCACCCCTGCACTTAGGAGGCTCTTTGTCACATAAATACACAGAGAATATAGCGATACAAGACCATAAGATATAGGAGCAGAAGTAGGCCATTTGGCCCATCGAGTCTGCTCCATCATTCAATCATGGGCTGATCCAATTCTTCCAGTCATCCCCACTCTCCTGCTTCCACCCCATACCCTTTAATGCCCTGGCTAATCAAGAACCTATCTATCTCTGCATTAAATACACACAATGACTTGGCCTCCACAGCTGCTTGTGGCAACAAATTCCACAGACTTACCATCCTCTGACTAAGGTAATTTCTCCACATGTCAGTTCTAAAAGGACATCCTTCAATCCTGAAGTTGTGCCCTCTTGTCCTAGAATCCCCTACCATAGGAAATAACTTTGCCGTATCTAATCTGTTCAGGTCTTTTAACATTCAGAATGTTTCTTTGAGATCCCCCTCATTCTCCTGAACTCCAGGGAATACAGCCCAAGAGCAACCAGACATTCCTCATATGGTAACACTTTCGTTCCTGGAATCATTCTCATGAATCTTCTCTGAATCCTCTCTAATGTCAGTATATCTTTTCTAAAATGAGAAGCTCAAAATTGCACACAATACTCCAAGTGTGGTCTCACGAGTACCTTATAGAGCCTCAACATCACATCCCTAATCTGCATGTGGATCATGTGCAGGTAGAAGGGATTAGTTTAATTAGGCATCATTGGCCTAGTTAGTTTGCAACAAGGTCTTGGGCCGGAAGACATTTTTCTGTGCTATTCTTTTCTGTGTTTTAACTTAATGCAATTTTTCTTTCAACATCCTTCCCTGTTCTCTCCTTCTCTCATGAAAGCTTGGCCCTGTGTCTGGTAATGCCCAATACTGTTGAGACATTTATCCAAGCATCAGGTTTTCATGTGCTGGACATCAGCAGGTGGTAGAGGCTAAAGCATAAATAAGACCAAAAAAATGCTGGTAAGGCTCAGCAAGTCAGGCAGCATCCGTGGGGAGAATAGCATCATTAACAAAGAGAAAGGGAGAAACTTGCATTGTATGTAGTGACTGTCAGGATATACCAGTTGCATTGTAAGCAATGAACAGCAGGGGTTCACAATCACGGATGGCCTCAGTTATGAAAATTCTCCCAAGTATTTATAAAGCATTCTTCATATGGTAATAATAATAATGATGATAATAACGATAATATTTTGTGGAATTAATTGATAATGGGATGCATTATAATAAATTCAATTGGTTTGATTATAGATGCTGTTGGGGTGAATAATCAATGAAATGAAAGAAATACACCCAATTATGTGGAGCAATAAGATACGAGTATCTATAGAAAATCGATGTTTCTGACTTACAGAACAATTAGCTTCTGGACATTTCTGAGGAATGGAACCACCCTGTAACCCAGGGACCACCCGTGCTTTTTTGAAATGTATCTACACACACATGTAGGAAATACAGTATCAAAATATGAGCACAGCAATCTTCCACAAAGAGCAATTGGATCAGGGCTGGCTAAGGGATAAATCTAGGTCAAGACTCTGGGTGCAGAGGAGATTTACAAGGATGTTGCCTGGATTGGGGAGCATGCCTTGTGAGAATAGGTTGAGTGAACTCGGCCTTTTCTCGTTGGAGCGACGGAGGATGAGAGATGACCTGATAGAGGTGTATAAAATGACGAGAGGCATTGATCGTGAGGATAGTCAGAGGCTTTTTCCCAGGGCTGAAATGGCTAACATGAGAGGGGACAGTTTTAAGGTGCTTGGAAGTAGGTACAGAGATGTCAGAGGTAATTTTTTTTTCTTTTTTTTTACACATGAGAGTGGTGAGTGCGTGGAATGGGCTGCCGGCAACAGTGGTGGAGGCAGATACAATAGGGTCTTTTAAGAGACTCCTGGATAGGTACATGGAGCTCAGGAAAATAGAGAGCTATGGGTAACCCTCGGTAATTTCGCCAAAGGGCCAATATCGTGCTATGGGTTTATCTATGTCAGAATCAGAATCAGGTTTA
Organism: Hemitrygon akajei; assembly: GCF_048418815.1. Taxonomy (NCBI): domain Eukaryota; kingdom Metazoa; phylum Chordata; class Chondrichthyes; order Myliobatiformes; family Dasyatidae; genus Hemitrygon; species Hemitrygon akajei. The sequence continues at coordinate 118,288,010 of NC_133124.1, forward strand.
TTATCATCGCCATGTGTCATGAAATTTGTTAACTTAGCAGTAGCGGTTCAATCCAATACATAATCCAGCAGAGAAAAAAATAATAAATCAAATAAAAATAAAAATAATAATAAATCAATTACATATACTGAATAGATTTTAAAAAGTACAAAAACAGAAATACTGTATTTTTTTTAAATGAGGTAGTGTCCAAAGATTCAATGTCAGTTTAGGAATCGGATGGCAGAGGGGAAGAAGCTGTTCCTGAATCACTGAGTGTGTGATTCTGTACCTCCTACCTGATGTAACAGTGAGAAAAGGGCATGACCTGGGTGCTGGGAGTCCTTAGTAATAGACGCTGCCTTTCTGAGACACTGCTCCCTAAAGATGTTCTCGGTGCTTTGTAGGCTAGTACCCAAGATGGAGCTGACTAGATTTACAACCTTCTGCAGCTTCTTTTGGTCCTGTATAGAAGTCTCTGCATACCAGACAGTGATGCAGCCTGTCAGAATGCTCTCTGGTACAAATGTAGAAATCTTTGAGTGTATTTGTTGACATGCCAAATCTCTTCAAACTCCTAATGAAGTTTAGCCGCTGTCTTGCCTTCTTTATAATTACGTCGATATGTTGGGAGCAGGTTAGATCCTTAGAGATCTTGACACTCAGGAACTTGAAGTTGCTCACTCTCTCCTCTTCTGATCCCTCTATGAGGATTGGTATGTGTTCCTTCATCTTACCCTTCCTGAAGTACACAATCAACTCTTTCATCTTACTGATGTTGAGTGCCAGGTTGTTGCTGCGGCACCACTCCACTAGTTGGCATATCTCACTCCTATAAGCCCTCTCGTCACCACCTGAGATTCTACCAACAATGGTTGTATCTTCAGCAAATTGATAGATGGTATTTGAGCTATGCCTAGTCACACAATCTATGTTTCTATAAACTGCAGATGCTGGAGATCAGAGGCAAGGATTGCCAATACTAGAAACACTCAGCAGTCAGTCAACAACTATAAAGGGAGAAGCCAAGTCAATGTTTCAGCTCAGTGATGTTCTGATGAAAGTTTAGAAACTTGAATCATCTGCTCTTTTTCTCCCTGCATTGACGCTGACCGATCAGTTGAGTATTTCCAGCACTGTCAGTTCTTACACCAGGGAATTTGTGGAAGTATTTAATGATTAGAATTTAAGAGTTCTTCAGTGTGGTCACCCCATCACAGGAAAGATGTGAAGGCTTTGGAAAGGGTGCAGAAGAGGTTTACTGGGATGTGCCTGGGTTAGAGGCATACGGGACAAATTATGGTTGTTTCCTCTGGAGTGGGAGTTGCTGAGGGGAGGCCAGATATAAATTTATAAGATTATGAGAGGCATAGATAGAGTAGACAGACAGTACATTTTACCAGGGTTGAAATGTATAATACTAAAGATTTGCATTTAGATGAGAGAGGGTAAGATCAAAAGAGATGTGCAGGGCAAATTATTTACACAGAGAATAGTGGGTTGTTAGAATGCACTGCCGGGGGTGGTGGTGGAGGCAGATAGAATAGAGGCATTTAAGATGCTCTTAGGTAAGCGCATGAAGTGCAGACCATGTGCAGACAGGAGGGTTTTGTTCAAATCAGCATCATTAACTTAATTAGTTCAGTACAACATTGTGGGCCCAAGGTTTTGGTCAAATACTGTGTTATGTTCTATGTCCTCAAGACAGGGAAATAGTCAAGTAGAACTAATGAAGAGAATGTGGTTGGATTTCAAAGAGCTATTGGTAAAAATAATTAAATGATGGAGACAAAATGGTGCAAGAATAATGTCAGTGACATGGGAAGAGTTCCCCCCATCTTCTTATTTTCAGTTTCATTGTGTGTTAGCAACAATCACTTCTGAAAATCAAATGCCTCTGGAATCAAAAAAATAAATAAATTAAAGAAAAAAAATCCATTCTAACCTAACTCACCGTGCTTTGGGTGAGCCATCAAACAGTCATATCCATTCTGTTGCTCCTGCAGTTCCGGGCTGACATCAGAATGAATTCTCGACCAGTGCTTCACTCCTCACACATAATTAAAATGGACACTGCTGAGGGGATGTTAGAAAGAACCCATTCTCTAATGAAGTTACCAGCTCCATGCAACACAAAATGAAAATGTCTGAAAGGATTATGTTGATAGCAGCAGGAAAATGTGTCCACACTTTCATTTCCTTTGTGAGCAACTATTTTTTTAATTTCAAATATATACTTTATTCATGATATACATACTAAATACTACCGGTATACATGCTTCTCTGCATTCATTACACCATCAGTTCAGAATATTCCACAGCCCACTCAGTGGCCACTTGATTAGGTACACCGGTACCCCTGCACGTTAATGCAAATATCTAATCATCCAATCGTGTGGTGGCAGCAACTCAATGCATAAAGCATACAGAAATGGTCAAGAGGTTCAGTTGTTGCTCAGACCAAATGTCAGAATGGAGAGGAAATGTGATCTAAGTGACTTTTACCTGTGGAAAGTTCGATGGTGCCAGGCGGGGTGGTTTGAGTATCTCAGACACCACTGATCTCCCGGGAATGTCATCATAACAGCCTCTTGAGATTACAGAGAATGGTACGATAAACAGAAAAAAGTCCAGAGTGAGTGGCAGTTCTGTGGGCGAAATGTCTTGTTTATGGAAGAAGTCTGAGAAGACTATTTAGACTGGTTCAAGCTGACAGGAAGGCGGCAGTAAATCAAATGGTCACGCATTACTACAGTGGTGTGCAGAAATGTATTTGCACAACACATTGAAACTTGATGAGGATGGTCTGCAACAGCAGAAGCACATGAATATACACTCTGTGGCCACTTTATTAGGTACAGGAGGTATCTAATAAAGTAGCCACTGAGTACATGTGAAGCCATTCCTATTTTATCCTTAAGATCCTTGGTAACAGGGGATTGAATAGAGGAACAGACAGGAGATCTTGTGGACGTGAAAGATACTCCCAGATGCTGCGTCCTAGGTGCCAGAATCACTGATGTCTTAGATTGGGTCCACAGCACTCTAAGGGGTAAGGTGAGCAGCCAGAAGTCATGGTAATATCGATACCAATGATATAGGTAGGAAAAGGGATGAGGACCGGATGACAGAATATAGACAGCAAAACAGGAAGGTGAAAAGCAGCACTTCAAGGCTAGTAAACTCTAGACTGTTGCCTGTGCCACACGCCAGTGAGGATAAGAATAGGATGATATGGCAGTTAAATGTGTGACTGAAGAACTGGTTTGGGGTTCAGGGTTTCAGAATTGGGGTTTATTGAGATCTCTTCCATGGAATGTAGGACCTACACAAAAAAGATGGGTTACACCTGAGCTCCAGGGGTACAAACATCCTTCCGGGCAGGTTTGCTAGGGCTGTTGGGTGAGGGTAAATCTTGCTTGGCAGAGGAATGGGAACCAGAGTGTTAAGTCAGAGGATGGAGCGGTTGGCGTAATAGGTGTAATGATGCAGTGTGTAGATAGACTGTGAGGAAGCATTGATGGTGGACAGGGCATAATAACAGTCAGTTGGATGGTTTGAAATGTGTCTACTTTAATTAAGAAGTATCATGAATGAGGGTGATGAGCCGAGAGCATTGATCAAAACATGGGACTATGACACCGTGGCAGCTACAGAGACTTGGCTGTCACAAGGGCAGGAATGGCTGCTGCATAAATTCGGGATTTAGATGTATCAAAAAGAACGGGGAGGAAGGTAAAAGAGGTGATGAATGGCATTGCTAACGAGGGATAGTAACACAGCTGCAGGAAAGGGAGGATGTTGTGAAGGGATGATTTGCTGAATTGGTGTGAGTGGAAGTCAGAAACAGGAAAGCAGCAATCACTCTATTGAGAGTATTCAACAGACCTACAAATAGCAACAGGGACACTGAGGAACAGATCAGGAGACAAATTTTGGAAAGTTGTGAAAATAAAAGTGCTGTTGTTGTGGCTGGTTTCAACTTCCCTAAAATTGATGGGCACTTCCTTAGTGCAAAAGGTTCATAACAGGGCAAAATTTATTAGTTGTGTCCAGAAAGGAGTCCTGACACTACATGTAGATAGCCCGACTAGAGGAGAGGCCACTGGATCTGGTTCCTGGCAATGAACCTGGTCATGTAGCAGATCTCTCTGTAGGTGAACATTTAGGATGCAGTGACCACATTTGCCTTAATCTTGAACAAGGATAAGAGCAGACAGCATGGGTGAGTTTTTAATTGTGTGAGGGTGAATTATGATAGTATTTAGCAGGAACTTGGGAGAGTAAATTGGGAACAGATATACTCAGAGAAATAAGCAGCAAAAATTTGGAGGTCTTTTAGGGAGTATCTGCATAAGGTTCAGGATAGGTTTGTCCCATTGAGGCAGGTAAAGGATGACAGGATGAAGGAGCCGTTGTAGACAAGAGGAGTGCAACATTCGGTCAAGAGGAAGAAGGAAGAAAACTTAAACATTAGAAAGCAAGTATCAGACAGGGCTCTTGAGAGTTATAAGGTAGCCTGGAAGGAGGTTAAGAGGGACATAGGAGAGCTAGAAAGGGGCATGATAAGGCTTTGATGAGTGGGATTAAGGAAAACTCCAAGGTGCTCTACACATACATGAAGAACAGTAGGATGATTAGTATGAAGGTAGGACCAATCAGGGATAAGAGTGGAAATGTGCCTTGAGTCAGAGGGGGTAGGGGAGATTTTTAATGAATACTTTGCTTTAGTATTCTCCAGTAAGAGGGACCTTGATGAAAACAAGGCCAGCATAAAGTAGACTGGTATGCTGGAACATGTCAACATTAGGAATGGGCTGAATTTTTTGCTTAACATTATGATTGTGAAGTCCCCAGGGCTGGATAGGATATACCCCTGGTTACTACAGGAAGTGAGAGTAGAGATTGCTGCACCTTTGGCAATTATCTTTGTGTTTTACTAGCATGGGAGTAATATCAGGAAATTGAAGGGTGGCAAATGTTCCTTTGTTCAAGAAAGGTATTAGGGATAAACCTGGGAATTATAGGCCAGTGAATCGTACATCTGTGATGAACAAACTATTGAAGTGGATTCTTAAAGACTAGAATTGCAAGACTTTGGAGAAGCATAGTCTGATTAAGCATAGTCAGCATGGCTTTGTGAGGGGCAGGTCATGCTTCAGAGGCCTGACTGAATTCTTCAAGGAAGCAGCAAAACAAGTTGATGAAGGTAAAGCAGTGAATGTAGTGATATTAATTTCAGCAAGGTGTTTGACAAGGTTCCCCACAATAGGCTCATTCAGAAGTTACCACACAAGCTCCTATTAAATCTTTCTTCTCTAAACTTAAACCTATGCTCTCTAGTTTGATTCATTTTTCCTGGGAAAAAGATTGTGTACATTAACCTCTCAGTCTTCAATGAATAAAGTCCTATTCTATCAAAACTCTCCCTCCAACTGAGGAGGTTGAGGCTGGGCCATATTCCTGTACATTTCCTTTGCATTATTTTCAGCTTAATGATGTCTGTTTTATAAAGAGGCTAACAAACCTGTACATAATATTCAGAATCAGAATGAGAATCAGTTTAAATCACTGGCATATGTCATTAAATTTGTTATTTTTCAAAAGCAGTACATTGTAATACATAATTTTAAAAACTATAAATTATAGTAAGAAATATATATACACATATATATAATATTAAATTAATAAGTAATGCAAAAAGAGAGGGAAAAGTAAAAAAAAAAAGTAAGGTAGTAATGTTTACAGTATTGTCCATTCAGAAATCTGATGGTGGTGAGAAAGAAGCTGTTGAATATGTGTTTTCCAGCTCCTGCACCTTCTCTTTGATGTAGCAATGAGAAGGGGGCATGTCCTGGGTAATAAGTGGTCTTAATGACAGATGCCGTCTTTTTGAGGCATTGCCTTTTCGAAGATGTCCTCCATATTGAGGAGGCTAGTGCCCGCGGTGGAGCTGGCAGAGTTTGCAGCTTTCTGCAGCTTTTTCCAATCCTGTGCAGTAGCCCCTCCATACCAGACGGTGATGCAACCAGTTCAAATGCTTTCCAGGTACATATATAAAAGTTGTGAGACTCCTTGGTGATTTACCAAGTCTCTGCCTTTATGCCAGGAGAAGAAGTACAGCCAGGTGATCGGTCTTTCCAAACCATGGGATGATGTGGTAAGTGCTTTTGATGGTGGTATACCAGTGGTCAAGTGTGTTGGCTCCTCTGGCTCCACAGGTGATATGTTGGTGAAAGTTATTCAGAGATTTCTTCAAGCTGGCCTGGTTGAAATCCCCCACAATGATAGAGAATGTATCAGGGCGTCTTATTTTGTGACTAAAGATCATGGTGCTCAGCTCCTCCAGTGCCTGCCTGGTTTTGGTCTGAGGTGGCAGGAAACTCCCTCAGCAGATAAAAATGGACGACACTTGACAACTCCAGGTGCAGCCTCGCCAACGTCTTGTACGACTGCATCATAATGTCCCCACACACATGCTCAATGCCCTGCACTTTGGAATATGCCTCTCAGCATCATTCACTTGCTAAGATCTCCTTACGTTGTATGGCCAACAAGATTTGGACAGGCCTATGTGCTTCTTTGACTGTGTTGATGGCCACCTTTGATCTTTTTGAGTAGCAGTTCTTCCTGAGTCAAATGGCCCTTGTTCTCTCTACAAAGAAGGAGGCAGAACCAGCCCTCTCCTGGGTGTTCCATTCATTAGCACAGGTACATCCCACCAGCAGTTTTTGCATGTTGAGTAGACATCACCAGAAGAGCTACCACAGAAAGGATAACAGCAATAGGAGATAATTTGTATTGGCATTTAAATAGCCAACCAACATAATAAAGAATGCTTTAGTTTTTAAAGCTTTTTTTGCATTTTAAAAAAACCCTTACACCATTTCCCATAAGGAGATATTTAAATATCTTGGTAAAGGAGGTCAGTTTTAAGGAATGCCTTTCAGGGAGAAAGAGCTGGAGAAGTTTAAAGAGGGAATTCCAGTGCTTGGAAATCTGCCAGTGGTGAGTAATTAAAGTTACAAATGATTAAAAGGCCAGAATTAGAGGAGCACAGAGATCTGTAAACCATCAGACCAATATAATATCAGAAAAGATCTCGGAGGGTTGCAGTTGATAAAGGTGATTGCAGAGTTTGCAAGAGGTAAAACCTGGAGGGCAAACATGAATATTCTAACATTTTTGAGGGACCATTTCATTTCCTACCATGTCCTACCATTTGCCGCTCAACTTCTCTCAACACACAGTTAATGTCACAATCAGCTTTTAGCTGCAATGAGCGTCAAAAATACTGTCCAGTTCTGGAACTGCTGAATTATTAATAAATTGGGAAAGACCCAATTGTCTGTTTCTCCACTTCCCTTTTTAAACATTTCATATCATCTTTTGCCAATCTGCCCTTTAGCCCATTGGTAGCACATTTCATCTGATAGAATTTAAGAGCAGAGAAAGAAGCCTTTCAGCCAGTAGTACCTTTCCTGGACATTTGTATAAGTTTTCCAGCTAATGCCACATTCATATTCTTCCATTGTAACTCCTAATATTTATGTATCAAGTACTGATCCATTTTTCTTTTGTAAGATACTTTTAGATCTTCTTCTGCTTCCCCATCAGACAACATATTCCAGAACAGAACAGATTGCAATATGAATTCACTCTTCTCACCTCCTCTCTGATTCTTTTCCCAATTAACACAAAATCCAGCTCCTCAGGTACACAATACACCTGCCAGCAAAAGCATTTTCTCCAATAGTCCATCCAAACTTCTCCTATTGTGTAACTTCATGATTAAATCTCACCTTGTGTATCTTTGTGTAATAGCAAGCAAAGCTTTGAAGGATCCTCGGTGTAAATTAAGTCCCTCATTCCTGTACTATAGATCAACTCTGCACTTGCTCACTCTCCCAACCCTGGCCACTTCCTTGTATGCCACCCAGAAATGAATGTAAAATTCTAGCTGAGATCTAGCCACCAAGTGAGTCTGAGTCATAAGGCTGTACAGTACGGAGAAATGCCCTTGGGTCCCAGGCCTGAGAGCAGGGAACAAGCCAATGTCTGGCCACTACTGGAGCGGACTTGTGGGCAATCAATGCAGCAGAACTGAGGCGAGGCAGAGTCGAGGCAGCAGGGCCGGGCCGGGCCTGGGCCCAAGAGCAAGCAAAGACATAAGATTTCATCGATTGAAGCACAGGCCAAATTGAAAAGGTCAGGTAAAGGCTGAATTGAGATGAAACGGCCCGAGCCCGAAAGTGTATCGAAGCAGAAGGGCCAGGGCCCAACAGCAAGGAATGGCCTAAGGCCTGGACAATTTAAGCACTGGGCCAGATTGTAAAGATCGAGGTGGCGGGGCCAGAGGCGAGGGATGAGCCAGTTCAGTTCACTGTTTTGCGAGGTTTACTCATCTCTGCACTGAACTGAAGCTGTGGCCTGCAACTAATAGGCTTCTGAGTCAGCTGCAGTGATGACTGGCTTCATGGCTATACACTCATTTTTGTGAACTTCAGTTCTGAATGTTAGTTGCTAACTTCTATTGCTTGCACGATTTTTTTCTGCACATTGGGTGTTAGATTGCCTTTTTTCAATGTGTTCTATTGGGTTTCTTTGTTTTGTGGCATTGTCTGTAAGGCGAAGAATCTCAAGGTCATATCTAGTAAGCTTACCTTGATAAATGTATTTTGTACTTTGAACTCAGGGTTTCAGTTCACCTCTATTTTTGACCTCTCTGCTTTTCTTTCTTCTGGAACCAGCAGTCATGACTTAAACTACTCAAATGCTCTGGAATCCTCTCACTAAGTCTCATAGAGATATAGGAAAAATACAGCAAGAAACAGGGTTTCTGCCCACTGAATCCATGTCGACCATCATGCACTTCTTTAGACAATAAGATACAGGAGTAGAATTAGGCTACTTAGCCCCTTGAGCCTGTTCTATCATAGCTGATTTATTATCCCTCTCAACCTCATTCTCTGCCCTCTCCCATAACCTTTGATGCCCTTACAAATCAAGAACCTATCAACCCCCACCTTTAAATATACCCAATGACTTGGCCTCCACAGCCATCTGTGGAAATGAATTCCACACATTCACCATCCTCTGGCTAAAGAAATTCCTCCTCATCTCTATTCTAAAGGAATATCCTTCTATTCTGAGGTCTTAGACTCTCCCCCTTTTGAAAATATCCTTACCATGTCCACTCCAGCTGGGCCTTTCAATATTCAGAAGATAAGATAAAACTAATCTTGATAAAGCATGCAGTACTGAAACCGAAACAAAATGCAAGTTATCACTGAATGTCTATTTTTTAAATAAAATGACTCGAAAGCAAACATGTCATTTCTACAGTCAGTTTATTATCATGATCACACACAGCTCCTTCAGCAGCTTTCAGTGAATGCTAGATGCACTGTAGTACAAACGGAGAGAGACTGCATGCATTTTACGTTTATCCTGTTACTCCTGTTTTCATTCTCCCCAGCTTCTCAACAGCTTCCCTGCAGATTCCTCACACCTCGGCTAACAGCAATTCACAGCAGCCAATCAACCTGCCAAACAACATGTCTTTGGTATATACGAGGAAATCCAAGCCATTTCAAGGAGCATGTGCAAACTCCACACAGACAGCGTCCGAGATCAGGATTGAACCAGGTCCCTGCTGCTATGAGGCAGTGGCTCTACTCCTAGCTGCGCTACCCTGCCACCAACCTCTCCAGCTAAGAGCCTCCTTGGACAAATTGGAAGAATGGGCAAAAAAAATGGCTGATGGAATACAGTGTTGGGAAATGTATGATAATGCATTCTGTAAAAGGAACAATAGTGTGGACTATAATCTAAATGAGGAGAAGGTTCAAGCATCAGAGGTGCAGAGGGGCTTAGTGCAAGACTCCCAGAATGTTAATTTACAGGTCGAGTCTGTGGTAAAGAAGGCAAATGCAATTTTGGTATGTATTTCAAGGGGAATAGAATATAAAACAGGGAGATAAAGCTGATCCTCCATAAGCCGCTTGTCAGGCCGCACTTGGAGTATTGTCAACAGTTCTGGGCCCCATATATCAGAAAGGATGAGTTGTCATTGGAGAGAGTCCAGAGGAGGTGCACAAGGATAATTCCAGGAATTGTGGAGTTAACATATGAGGAGCATTTGGCAGCTTTGGGCCTGTACTCACTGGAATTTAGAAGAATGCAAGGGGATCTCATTGAAACCTACCAAATGCTGAAAGGGCTAGATAGAGTGGATGTTGAGAAGATGTTCCCTATGGTGGGGGTATCCAGAACTAGAGGGCACAGCCTCAAGCTAAGGGGTGACCTTTTAGAATGGAGGTAAAGAGGAATTTTTTTTTAGCCTGAGAGCATTGAATCTGTGGAATGATCGGCCACAGACTGCTGTGAAGGCCAAGTCCGTGGATATACTTAAGCCGGAAGTTGATTGTTTCCTGATTGGTCAGGACATCAAAGGATACAGCGAGAAGGTAGACGTATGGGGATGAGTGGGATTTCGGATCAGCCATGATGGAATGGTAGAGCAGACTCGATGGGCTGAATGGCCTAATTCTGCTCCTCTGTTTTATGGTCTTAACTGAACTCTTTTACCAAGCTTTTGACTGTCTGCCTGGTTATGACCTTTTATATGTTAAATTGAGAATTATGAAAAGATCGTGAGTTCATCTCGAAGTTTTTGCTGTTCATAAATTTTATTATGATGTATGAGATACCTGTTGGTCCTTCAGGTCTATTCTAGCTCTCAGAGCAATTTTATCAATCTCATTCACCCTCAAACTTCTCTTAACTCATTCTCTCACATGCCCATTAACTCCTCCAGACATCCACATGAGAGACAATTTACAGCAGCAAGTTAAACTACCACACCTTCATGCCTTTGAGATGTGTAAGAAACCAGAGCCGCAGGGGAAACTCGCCAGCCACAGTAAGAACCAGCAAACTCCACAAAGACAGCGGGATGCTCAAGCTACAAGATAATGCCACTACCCGCTACGCCACCATGACATCCTTATTAGGCTTCATGACTGGACAAATGTTCAGAGATCGGCTAAGTAGAAGATAGACGGTACAGCACACAACGGGCCCTTCGACCACAATGTCTGCACCAAACAAAATGCCAAGCTAAACAAAACCTCTTCTGCATATGATCCACAGCTCCCCAGATGCTGCATCTTCATGTGTCTATCTGAAAGCCTCTCAAACTCCACTCTCACATGTATTTTTACAACTACCTCAGCAGCACATTCCAGGTACCCGTGACTGTCTGTGTGAAAAAAAAATGCCCTGCACATTTCCTTCAATCTTTCCCACTCCCACCTTAAATTCATGTCCTCTTGATATTCCTACCCTAGGGAAAACATTCCGACTGACTACCTTTCCATGTGTCTCGTAGACTTATAAACTTCTTATCAGATCTCCAGTCAGCCTCCAACACTCCGGAGGCAACAACCCAGGTTTGGACAACCCCTTCTTTATATCTCATACCCTTTAATCCAAGCTACATCTTGGTGAACCTCTACCTTTCCAAAGCCCCTACCTTCTTCCTTTACAAGAATTCTACGCAAACTTCAAGTGCAGCCTACCAATGCTTTATAAAGTCACATATATCAAAGTGAATGTTCAGGACTGCTTTTTATTTCAGTTTGCATGGCTGAAGTCCCAAAAACATAATTTTATTTCATTCATCCTCTATTCATTTTTCCCTCTGGAATTCCCTGTGATTGTCACAACAAATAATATTTAATTCAATAATAACACCCCCAATGCTCTGCTTTTAGCTTCTTCACACAAGAATTATTACAAGTTCGATAAATCCTTCCCCAGCTAATCATTTATGTCCAATGTAATGGTGCTTGCTCAGGATTTTCTCCTGGAACAATGCATCCTAACCACTGCGTATTTTTGACAAGGACTTAAAATATGAATCAAAGCAACATTATTGAAAACCTTAATCTTTTTTGATTAATGCTAGCCACTGTTGTTGACTCGCAATGTCAATATTACTGTAACAAGCCCTTGATATGCACCAAGTGGTAGTTTATTAAATATTTTAGGTACTGATCTCATTAAAAGTCAGTTCTCAGCAAACAAGTATTAGAGACGGTGCCAAAATAGAGCAGAAATGAAGAAGAGGCTCATTTTTTAGGAAGGGAATCGCTTTTTCACGGAGGTTACACAGACATGATGAACCAAATGACCCCCAGCCACACGTTGCTATTCCAGGTCAGGGCTGAGGAATTGAACACATTCTCTATTGATGCCACACAGCCAACATTAAACTTCCATGCAAAGCTCAATCTGAAGTAATAGCTGCATCAATAAGGGTCATTAGTTTATGGTGACGTGAATCTGTTGTTACTGATGTTTCGGGATTCTATGGGTGAACTTTCAGGGAACTGGATTCAACAAACACCAAATCCTACCTAAGCTCGTCAGTGTGATGTCCAGGCAGTATTAACTCCCAGTTTCATCTGTATGCTCCCAGTTACATTTGATATGTTCCACCACTGTCAATTACCTGCTCAGCAATTGAACAACGCATTAAGAAATAAGTACATAAGCAATTGGACTAAGAATAGTCCTCGCAGCTTCTCAAGCATGCCATTGGTAATCTCATCTTGGCTTCAGATCCAATTCTCAAAATCCAATCAAGCTTACAACATAAGTGATAGAAAGATACATTGTCAAAACCAGACCCTTCAGCCCATCAAGTCTATGCTCACCATCAGTTACTTATTTACAAAAAATTCACCTTAATCCTATTCTTCATTCTCCCTACATTTCTGGCAACTCTGCTCACACGCCCTCCCCCCCCCTCCCCATATTCTACCACTCAGCTACACACTAGGGATAATTTACCACTGCCAATTAACCTAGAAACTAGTGTGTCTTTGAAACGTGGGAAGAAACTGGAATATCCACATGAAACCCCTGCAGTCACAGAGAGAAAATGCAAACTCCGCACAAAGAGCACCAAAGGTGAAGATTGAGCTAGGGCCACTGGCAATGTGAGGCAGCAGCTCTACCAGCTGCACTTTAGCGATTCAGTCACCACTGATTGCTAGGATAAAAATTTCCTGTTGTTGTACTCTTGGAAAGATGACATTCATCATCATCATCTTAAATGAGTTTTATTGTAAAACTCTGCCCCATTGATTCTAGAGGTCCTTCAAGTTTTTACCTTGTCAGGTTCTCCAAGAGCATAAGATGAGGGAGCAGAGCTAGGCCATTTGACCTTTGTGGTTGCTCCGTGTCTGAATTGTGGTTCAATGTTCCATCTTCAGATCATTTCTCATTAATTCAGGTAACAATCATGTACCATCCACACAAACATGATTTCTCAGTTTGGTGGGGCCAAAGGCTGTTTCCCCTAGACAAACACGAGCTGGGCGAGTCTGAGGGGGAATTGCACAGCATCCAACGGAATCAACCCCAGACAATTTTAACCCTCAGACTCGCCCAGCTCATGTTCGTCTAAGGGAAACAGCCTTTGGCCCCGCCAAACTGAGAAATCATGTTTGTGTGGATGCTGTGTAATGTACCACCCAGTTACAAACCCACAACACAAAATATCAGACAGTACACCATATGCAATTAAATGATTAAACTTTATGAATCTTAATCTGAATATAGGGTTAGTAATGATTTTTTTTTAAAAAAGACCCAATTCAAGGGTTCACGTTGGAGCTCACTCAGTAGTCATTCTTCCACCATTGGTCTCCTCTGAGCGTCGCCGATCTTCGGACCCTCAGATCCCAGTCCACCAGCTACCAGCTCTCTCCACTCACGTCTTCCCTCTTCATCTCTCCTCGACAAAACACCGCGAAAAAACACCCTTCCAGATACACAAGACAAAGCAACAATCTCCAATTGGCTAACATGCATACCACAGTCCTGTTATCTCCAGCAATAACCCAAACATTGCTGCTATAGAGAAACCGTTACCTCAGCAGTGAACATTACAGAGAAGCCATTACATTAGCCTTAGCAGTGAAACATTACAAAGAAGCCATTACACACAATTCTCCACTACCCTGAATAATTGCCACTTCTACAGAGCCATTGAGATCAATGCAGTTCCCTAGGCTCCACCTTGTAAATACTTTGGCTATACAAGCAGGTCAGCGACTGAGTCTATCCTGTGTTGAGTACCTCATCTCCTGACACTCAACGCCTTTCCACCATTAACAAAGTACAAGTCAGAAATGTAATGATACGGACACTGCTTATGTGAGTGAGTGCAGTCCGAGCTCTTCAAGATGTTCAATCTTGAATCTAGGACAAAGCAGCCCAATCGACTGACTTCATATCCATCATTCCATCTGCCGTGGTGTGTACCATCTACAAAATGTTCTCACCTTGGTTATTCCAACAACGCCTTTTGCACCCAAGGGTTGCAGGCAGATAAAAATGCTACCATCTGAAAATTTCCCCATCCCACCCGAAATCAATCCTGCTTTGGAACTGTGTCAGCAGCCATTTAACATTGCTAAATCTACATCCTCGAACACCCTACCAAACACATTGCAGATGGACTGTGGCCACTCAAGTAGATGGCACACCACCACTTTCTCATGGGCATTAATACCGCCTTACCATTGATGGCGGCATACAGGAATGACACATTATCATAAGCTTTATTATATAATTTCTTGAAATCACTGTTCCTTACAGCAAATTTCTATTTATCACCAGAAATATTATCATTGCTGTTATGAGTCCTGACTTCAATCTTTTCCTTAATATTTTTACCTAATGTCCTTTCGTTCAATCAAAGGTCTAGCAGTCTTTTAAAAATTTAAAATATCAACCTTCAGCACCAGGAATATTCCTGTCTAATGCAATGATAGTTTCATTAAAAAGGTCATTAACCAAAATCTTACCTTGACTAAAGGTCCCCTTCAAATTACAAGTAACATGATTATTCATACTGTGATTAACTTATAATTTCTTTCTGTACCTTGTGGCGCATCGGGCAATGAAGATGCTGTTTCTTTAGCATTGTACCTGTTTTTAATGAGGCCAAGTTGCTAACTTGATGTTCAATTCAGCACAGGTGGAAAGCGTGCAAGGAGTCAGCCGGATTTGAACCCGGGACCACTCGCCTCAATGCCACTACACCACCAGCCAGCAATAACTAACTTGACTGGGACCAATATTGTCCTGGATCATGCTCTCATCATGGAAAACACCTGCTTTACATTGTGCAGGTGCTGGATTTGCTCCTGTTGCAGAATGCATGTTGTGACCCATACAGTTATCCAACCATTCTGCAAATTATCCATGGCCTCCACTACTGTCAAGATGAAGCCACACTCAGGTTGGAGGAACAACACCTTGTATTCCTTCTGGGTAGCCTCCAACCATGGCATGAACATTGATTTCTCTAACTTCTGTTAATGCCCTTCCACCCCTTCTTACCCCATCCTTTATTTATTTATTTATCCCCCCCCCCACTTTTATTCTCTCTTCCTTTTTTTTCTCTCTCTGCCCCTCTCACAATCACTCCTTGCTTGTTCTCCATTTCTCTCTGGTGCTCCCCTCCCCCTTTCTTTCTCCCTAGGCTGCCCGTCCCATGATCCTGTCCCTTCTCCAGCAGGTGTATCCCTTTTGCCAATCACCTTTCCAGCTCTTAGCTTCACCCCTTCCCCTCTTGTCTTCTCCTATCATTTCGGATCTCAACCTCCCCTTCCTACTTTCAAATCTTATACTATCTTTTCTTTCAGTTAGTCCTGACGAAGGGTCTCGGCCCGAAACGTTGACTGTACTTCTTCCTATAGATGTTGCCCGGCCTGTTGCATTCCACCAGCATTTTGTGTGTGTTGCTGCAAACTTTGGTATTAGCGTTTCAAGGGTTTTGACTTTACCAAAACGGCAGCCAGCATGACTGCAGCTGCATCTGTGCATGCATGCATGCGATACTAAACTGAAAACAAATTGTCTGCAAATGCACCCAGCCAGCAAGCATTTTGCAACTGGATTTTGATATCATTACTCCAATAACAAATGAACTGGGAGAAGAAATGTACCTATTGTTTTTTATTTATCTGGAGATATAGCACAGATCAGGACCTTCCGGCCCAACAAGCTGCACCGCCCAGCAGCCCACCAATTTAACACTAGCCTAATCAAAGGACACAATCTACAAAGACTAATTAACCTACTAACTGGTATGTCTTTGGACTGTGGGAGGAAACCAGAGCACCCGAAGGAAACCCATGAGGTCACTGGTAAAGCATACGAACTCCTTACAGAGGCCGCCAGAATTAAACTCCAAACACTGGAATAACCCAAGCTTTATAAGGATCGCAGTAACAGCCACACTACCATGGTGGCTCAAGGTCTATATCTGACTCTAAAACCTGAAGTCTTAATTCAACTTTAAACATATTATCAACAAAAAAGGCAATCTAGTCCATCGTGAAAATTTCGTTATCAGGAGCATCACTGTTGACATTATTCCAAGTTATCAATTATCTGATAACCAGAATATCACACTAATGCTGGTATTTATACTACTGTTGCAATCATAAAAAAAGATGCAATGCGATAATGAAACAATCTCTCAATGCCTCACCTATTAGGTCGTTACCCTGCCACACAGGGAACACCAAAAATCAGCAGACTTTTTCTTTTACTTTTAAGTGCATTATCAGTAAAATGTGTACACCAAGCACTATGCTTGATGTGCTGCTCAGCTTAATAACTTCCATTTATAAACTTTTAAAAATCTAATTCGGGAGAAAATTGATTCAAGTTGACCTCTTTTTGCGTTTGATTTTGCACGTGAAGAGATGAAGTGGAGAGAACTTTGAACAATGACATCTTGTATTGAAGCCACATTGGGTCCAAATAAATCACACTGAATTAGTACCTGGTGCATAACTAGTCAATTGGTAAAGCTAAGCTTGAACATTTTAGCAATGGGGAAAGGATTAAGATTCTAACTTCTAATTGAGCACTAGATTTCCTTGGCTACTTTTGCTCCAGAATGCACATGATTTTGATTTCTCTCGCTCTCGCTCTCTCTCTCTCTCTCTCTCTCTCACACACACACACACACACACACACACACACACACACACACACACACACACACACACACACACACACACACACACACACACACACACACACACACACACACACACACACACACACTTCTTCCTGTCTTCAAATATTTCCTGCTCTAGTCCCATTTATTAGGGGTTTTTTCTCCCCCTGAATGAGATGCTAAGTTTGCGGTTCTGGCTTCTCATGCCTTAAGAGTTAGCAAGACAAGCATTTTAACCTTTAGTCCTGTTTTTCCCCTCTCTTGAGCCGCAAGGATATAAAGCCCATAATTAACAGCTTCTTTATTGCTCCCCCATTGGTAATTGCTGTGTATAGCCAGCAGCTGCTCAAGACCAGAAATCATTCAGGCCACCCCACCCCCATTCCACTCACTGACCTGAACGCTCTCTAAATTAAACTAACATTCTGATATTACAGCCAGGAATCCCTTAGCCTTCTGTGGACACCTTTGGTTCTAGAAAGTCACTGTACAACATAGCCAATGTATATGGCAATCAATACTCACACTGTAGCATTTCCACTCTGTCGTTGCAGGGCAATCCAAGGAATAAAGCGGACAGAGATTAGATTATCAAGTATCATGAAACTGTCTGCAACTTCAAAGGGCTGCAGAGAAAGGAAACCATGCTTTATCAAGACTGTAACTGCACTGTGATTATCTTTCATGTCACCCAGATGTAGAGCAGTGTGGGGAATAACTGGGGAACTGCCATAATAGCAGAGGCTGAATTCTCCAGCTAATGGAAAATATAAAAGCAGCATTTTACTTGGAACGCAAATCATTATTTTTAGGTCAGATATTGACAATAAACAGGCTCTCAAGTGTGCTAACTGCAAATCTGACAATTCAATATGTGTATGCATCTACGCCGTGTGAGCATCTTATTGATAAGAAGCACAAGTTGGTCTTTTTTTTTTGAAACATGGTTTTCACTGGGTCAACAGATTGTTAATAGTCTGTCAAAGAATGATGCATTGATTGTCAGTAAAACTCCTGAGATGTTTGTCCTCCAGTATTCCCACTAGCACTGTGCCAACAGGCTGAGTCAGAAAAATGGCCTTACAGCAAGCAAATAAACAATAATCCTTCTGAACAAAACACTATCCAGTGACATCATTTCCTCTGGGTATATAACGTATCTATCTATAGAATAATAAATGTTACGCTTGGCAAATTTCCCATGTGTACATAGAGTGTAAAGCAGGTTTTGGCTTTAAGTGATGCAACGCAGTTGTTCAAAAGGCAAAGAAGGATCCCATTTTCAGACACTTTTCACTTCTATTATCTACCTCGGGTTACTGCAGAAGTGACATTCTGCTGAGAATCCGACACAAATCCAGAAATGCTGGAAGTGCTGAGGGTCAGGCAGCTTCTGTGGAGAGATAGTCAGTCGATACACTCTCTGTCAGAACTGGGAAGAGCCAGGCCTGAGAGGAGCCTTACAGTGCAGAGAGAGAGATGGGGGAAGAGTGGAGAAAAAAGGAAAGGATTGCAACTGGAGATCAGCAGAGATGGGACTGAACGAAGGTGTAATGGCAAAAGGTAAAAGAAGGCATATATCAAAAGCTGGAAGAGCAATAAATTTCTAGCATTTTTGAACTTAGTGTTAAATCCAGAAAACTACAATGTTTTTTTGTGCCATACTCTGCCAGAGCCTCACCAACCACTTATCTTTTCAAGTGGTTGTCTTGGAGGAAAGATTCTGTGAATGGTCCTCCACGTCCTTTACACAACACAGTTTTTTTTTTACGAGGCCGAGTTGCGAGCTTGACACTCAACCCGGCACGGATGGAAAGCGTGTCCGGGAGCGGCCCGACTGGATTCGAACTCAGGAACCTTCGCTCTGGAGTCTGGCGCTGATGTCACTTTGCCACCAGTGTTCAGCTGGAATAATTTATCTGTGGCTTCATTAGAACAGTGGAGGAGTTTGAGGACATAGAGAACAGACACAAATTGGGTTGGAAAGCTAAAACAATGTGTGAGGAGAAGCTTAGGGTTACCCTTGTGTACTGAGTGGAGGGGCTCTTCAAAGTGGTCACTCAATCTGCTTTTGGTCTCTCCAAAGTGAAGTGTTCTGTATTGTGAGCAATGAATGTAGTATATAAAAGTGGAAGAAGTGCAGCATTCCATGTATTCAAGTTGACTGATTGCACAATCCCCTTATAAGGCATTAGAGGTATGGAGACATTCAGCATGGAGACAAGTCCTGCAGCTCAGAACATCAAACAACTATGTAAACTAATCTCAATTTAATCTCTTCACATTCCCCTCAACTATCCCCCAGATTCTACCACTCGCCTACATGAGAGGAAACTGGAGCTAAAAAAAGGAATTTCATACGGTGACGGGGAAAGTATGTAAACTACACGTACCCTCATCAGGATTGAACCTGGGCCACTAGAGTTGTGGGTGATAAGAGGAAGCAATTCTTCCCACAAAATCCAGAACACCTGCTCAAAGAGCCACTGAGGCTGGGCGTCATTTGACAGATTGTTATCAGGCAAGGATATGAACGACGATGGGACCGAGGCAGTCAGACGGAGTTACAGCTTAGTTTAGCCCAGGTCTAACCAAACAGGTATGACTGTTGGGTTGCCTCCTCCTAATCCTCGAGATGCCAAGAGAATTTAATAAAAGTGTGGAGGGTGAGAAAGAGTTATCAAATTTTACCTCAACCTACTGCTGTGCCGCATGGGACTTCATCAGAGAACCTTTCCCTCATGTATTTTAGCTCTTCCCAAGAAATTCGACATGTTGAACATGACCTTGGGCATTATAGCCCAGAGACCATGAGGCCTATTGTACTTTTTCCATCACTACACTCACCTAGGATCAACACAGATTGGGGAAAAAATACCCTTCCTGATAAACACAAGAGAACGACACCAGAAGATTTGTATAGATGGGCAAAAAGTTTGGCGTGAGCATTGTTGGCCAAAGAGCACAGTCTCTGTGCTATACAACTCCGTGACACTATAACTCAATAGTACCAAGGGAGTGCTGTACTGTCCTCTTTTTTATGAGACATTAAACTATATGTGGTCAGGTGGAGATATGTCTCTACCAAAGGAGGTGTAAAATGTTCCTCCCCTCCATTAGACTGCAGGTCAACCTTGGGCAAGGTGTAGCACCTGCTTAGACCCCAGTCAGGGTAACATAAGGCCATGGGAGCAGGTGGTATGAGCAGCTGATGTATATCACAAGTCCTGGTTTTGTGGACCACTGACAACAGACAATTTCTTAAGAGCATTGATAATGGCTGGGGTCACCCGTCTTATAGAGACACTGCCCAGAAGAAGGCAATGGCAAACCACTTCTGTAGAAAAATTTGCCAAGAAGAATCACGGTCACCATGATTCCCTACGTCATAACAACATGGCTCATAATGATGATTATGAATCTATCTGGCTGGACACCCACACAGATAAAAATATCCCATGGAACAATTCGGAGTTGCAAGGTTGCTCCCAACCTTTTGTCCAAATTTATTCCTCCCCCAGCATTACTGAAATCCTAATTAATCAGTTGATATTTCATTACCTTAATGTGGGATCTTGCCGTGCTTGACTGTATGACAACAGTTGAAATGTAGCTTGCGGATGCTGAAAATTGAAGCAGAAGATAATACTGGAGACACACAGCAAACTCCAAAATAATATGATACATCTTTGACATACCGATAATTGGTACTAGTTTATCAATATCACATGCATGGTATGGCAACTGCTCTGCCCAAGTATGCATGAAAGAAATTGTAGAGTTATAGACACAGCTCAGTCTATCGCGAAAACCAGCCACCCCTCCTTTGACTCTATGCCTTCTTACTGCCTTGGGAAAGCAACCAACATAATCAAAGACCCCTCCCACCATGACATTCTCGCTTCTCCTTGGTTTCATCAGGCAGAAGACACAAAATCATCAGGACACGTTCAACAAGCTCAAGGACAAATTCTATCCTGCTTTTATAAGACTCCTGATTGGATTATTCAAGATGCATTCTTGATTTCTCAATCGATCCCATAGTAGGCTTGCACATTATAATTATTATTGTAGTCAAGTTGTTCAGAGGAAGCTCCCCAAAATGGCAGCCTGCAACCTATTTCAATTGCTGTTGGCTAAGGAATAAGTATTAGCCAGGACAAATCAATCAATCTTGAAGAAATTATCATACCTTGTATAGAAATATGTTTTTACGCATCTTCAACAACTTTTCTGACAGTGCAGTACTCCCTCAGCACTCTGGTTCTTTAAAGCTGTTATAGCAGGGAGTCATAGTAGGGAAAAGAGTTTGACCACATATTAAATGACAACCTCGGACAACCAAGTCCAACTCCTGGCCTTCATGTGTGGTTTAGCTATTAAGCCTGGCAGAACTGTTTCTACTGAAAGACAGAAGGGCCAAAGAGGGGTTACTGGTGCCTTAAAACTAAGTCGCTTCAGGAAGAAGGGGATCTCCTAGGAGAAGGAAAACTCTGATCTCAAACCTCTACTGCTTTGCAGCTATATCCACTCATGGTGAAGGCTTAATAAGTAAACCACAAGAAAAAATCTGGAGCTGAAGTCCCTCAGGCAGTACTACATTAAGTTCAGTACTGACTGGTAACTCCTACAATGTTGTTGGTGGCAAACTCTGTTGGTCACTGCCATTCATTTGGATTCATCAGTTGCATGGAGAGGGGGAGCCAAACATATGGGCAACAGCTTGCTCTCCATATCGTTGTGCCCTAGCTTGCATATCACGTAGGCAGCTGGGACGCAACATTCACGGTCGACCACAGCCAGTGCTGGGACTCAAGTGTTCCCTCAGTGACACAATTTGGCATCAGTCTAGATAGTTGCACTTAGGTTTCTGAAGTGGATCATGAACACACAACATTCAAGCTCAAAGGGAAGGATGATATACATTGAACGACTGCTAACAATCAAGGTAAAACTAATGTGGAATCATTTAAGAAGTAATTATATGCCTTTCAACTCTTTCTCGATGGATTAACTAGAATGGGCAAATTGGCTTTATTCACCCAGGGGATTTTTTTTTGGAGTTTCTCTACTGTCAGCTTAAGATAAACTCTTGGAGCTGTGTATTTCAAGAACATTTTAGTAAACATTTAAAATTTGCAAAGCTTAATCAAGAACAGCTGAAGTGAACTAGTTAAGGGCAAGTTGCGCTTGACAAATTTAGTGGAGTTGCTGCGGAAGAATCCTAACTTTCTGAAAGAGAAACAGAAAGTTGAGTTCAGTACACCTAGTTTCAAAATGCTCATGTATTTCACAGAGGTTTGTCAGAAGCCCTCCAATGCACATAATAAGCAGTTATGTGGTAGTCCAAATGTTAAGTTGATAGATGAATGGAGAGCAGAAGAGTTTGGGTGAGACTTTAGCAACAGCAAAGAACTCTGAAAAGAATACCACATACTCTTATATTGAATCAGCACAGTGTACCAACTGACATTGCAATTTCCCTCTCTGCATAGTTTCAGTCCACTACCAATCATACATACCAATACCAATGCAGTGCCCATAAAAATGCCAATGTACATCGAATGCAATTTTCACACATTCATTAGATTTGCAAGCGCAATTTGCCTTTAGCAAATTCAGTTGAATTATTCTTGCTTAACACATGCAAATTTTTGAATACTTGCAAATTTAATTTTGAAATATATGGCTGACATATAGTGCTCCACATTTAACCAATTTATCAGTAAACTCTGTGAATGAGGATTGTCGTAAAACACTGTAAAATGTCATAACCCATCCAAATTGTGTGCTCTTTACATTTTGCATCTTCAAGTTAATTTAATATCAGTTCTCCTCACCCCAACTCGAGTAGAATTTTCATTTTCTGCCATGGCTAGTTATGGAAATTACTGAAAGGATTTCCAACAAAGCTCAGTACATGGCCAAATTGACAAAAATCAGTAAAAATGCCGTGAATTATAGTTATACTTGGATGTTAGAGAAGCAGGCAAATTATATAGAATTTTGAAGCAAAGTGACAGAATTTTCATACCAGTCATCTCCAGCACTCCTGGGCCTTTTTCCATCACTGGCTCATCCAACTAGGACAAGAGGGCAGGACTTCAGGATTGAAGGACATCCATTTAGAACAGAGATGCGGAGAAATTACTTTGGTCAGAGGATGGTAAATCTGTGGAATTTGTTGCCACAACTGTCTGTGGAGGCCAAGTCATTGGGTGCATTTAGGCAGAGATAGATAGGTTCTTGATTAACCAGGGTATCAAAGGAGAAGGCAGGGGAGTTGGGATGACTGGAAGAATTGGATCAGCCATGATTGAATGGCAAAGCAGACTCAATGGGCCAAATGGCCTACTACTGCTCCTATATCTTATTGTCTTATGGTCTTATAACTAACTCAGTATATCTTCCTAGTCCTTCCTCCCTCAGGAGACTACCCAGCAACTTCTTAAAAGCATCCATAATACTTGACCCACCCATTCTAAAATCCACATTCCTACCCATCTTTTTCTGAAGTGAGGTAACACTTCCAGCCTTTAGGCAGGTTAAAGGAATTAATTAGAAAAAGAGGGATAATGAATGTTTATTTATTTGTCAGGCATATGCAGCATCCAGGTGGCAATAGCACCTCAGGTGAAAGGGCTTGTTATGTCCATTCTGGGGCAATTCACTCATTTTTGGGCCCCACCCAAAAGCTCTTACCATGGCTCCAAGTAGATGTTTGCATGAGACAGCAGCCAAATCCGGGTACACCACTTCGACTGGCGGGTTAAACCAGGTGCGGGTAGCCGGCAGACCTCATACCCCGGTGAGTTAGGAACATGCCTGTCCTAGCATGCGAATTCACCTCTGGTGGACTGAGCGGATGAGATCAACAGTGACATCCAATGGCCAGGAGGGTGGATCTGCAACACTTTATGGAGAACGAAGGGCTTTACAAGGCACAGAAGAAGTCATGGTCATCCACTGTAATCAAGAAAGACCCTAGTTCGTGATGACTATTCATACCACTGGAGTTGGATTGCTGCAGTCAAGAGAGTGGAACTACCCCAGTACAATGGCTTTTCCCACTTTAAAAACTCCCACACAAGTCACCTGTGATTGTTGGATATGATAGACAACCAACTGTTCATTTGTAGGATAAGTTCTTGTGGTACTAACCAAACGTCTGCTACTGTACACATCTAACTTCAGCTCTAATTGTGGATTATATTAACAAAGGTGTCCTAAGGCACAACTGAACGTTAAGACAGCCAACTTGTTGCACGGAAGACAAACCTTAGAACAGTGCAGTGCAGGAACAGGCCTTTGCACCCGTGATATCAATGCTGACCAAACTTGATGCCAAATAAAAACAACCCCATCTACTTTGTATATCCTCCCCTTTTTCACCTGTTCTTGGATCTGCCTAAATGCCTGTAAAACATTGTTGTCATATATGCTTCCTCCACTTCCTCTGGCAACATGTTTCAGGTTCTACCACACTCGGTGTAAAAAAAACTTTCCTCACAAATCCCCATTAAACTTTCCCCTCTCACCTTAAAGCTATGCCTTCTGGTATTTGACATTTCTATCCTATGTTAAAGAGCCTGGCCATCTATGTCTCTCATTATCTATAAATATACTTCCGTCAAATTGCCCCTCAGCCTTTGACATGCCAAAGAAAGCATTCTGAACTTGTCCAATCTCTCTTTATAGCTAGTACTTTCCAAGCCAACAACATCCTGGTGATCCTCTCCAAAGCCTGCATAAACTTCATGTAATGCGGTGACGGTGCACAAATCACAAAACCATGTTGACTGTCCTTAATTAGTCCATGTTTTATTTAAAATCTTGTCCTTTAGAACCTTCTCCAATAATTTCCCCATCTCTGATGTAAGACTCACAGGCCTATAATTAGCTGGAAAATCCCAATTGCCCTTCTTAAACAAAAGAACAAAACTGGCTATTCTCCAGTCCTCAGGGATTTCGCACGTGGCTAAACAGGATACAAAGATCTCTGTAAAGAATCTCTGCTCTTGCCTCCCTCAATAACCTGGGGTAGATCCTATGAGGCCCTGGGGACATCTAATTTAATATCTTTCAAGAGACCCAACAAGAGACTCCTCCTTCTTGATCTCCACATGTATCAACATAACCCTCCCTGATTTCACTATCCTCCATGTGTCCTCCTTGGTAAATACCAATGTGAAGTACAAATTTAGAGTTTGCCCACTTCCTCTGGAGATGTTGCTGATATTATTTTAAATTATGAGTTTGTTCTGAATTAGAGTTGTGAATAGAAAAAATTGGTTATTTGCTCACAGTTTAAAACAGACTTGTGGGCACTCATTCAAAATCTACTAGTGCATAAAATTCTCTTTAAAAACACAGTGGCATGAGAGGGCAATGAGAGCAAAACCACAGAGCCTTCCATAGAAGAAGGAAACTAAAGTTACCCAAAAGCTTACATACTCTTTGCCTTGTAGCCAACTACAATGCCACATTGACTAAGACAGATGAAAGAGATAAAAGAGAACATTTTAAAAATGGAATATTTGTAATTTATAGTTCATGAATTCAATATAATAATCTCATTACATTACAAATTCATGCTTTATAAAATAGAAGTAACATTACACAGAAATACCCCCAAGGAAAACATAGTTATGAGTTTGAACATAAATAACTTATTTAGTAACCCAACACATTGAGCAAAATGGCTAAAGGGAAACAAATTTGTCCAGAGATTCATCTGAGATGACAAAATGAAACACATTACGTAGTTGTGTCAACAAGTTGACCTCTCCCCCTGAAATCGTCCCAGTTCTTAATATTAGTCTGTTTAAGCCGAACAGATTTCCAAGCAATAATGTTTCTTTAGTTCTTTGCTGGATTTTAAATCTAAACGCTCAGCCGACTACAAATGTTTCTGTGCCTCTCTCTGTTTATTTTTGTTTTATAATATACAGCATTTTACAGTTCAGTGAGACTATTTTTGCCCAAAGTTACATAAGTGGATATACAGTATTTACATAACTTTAAAAGCTGAAGAGGAAGTGCAATGTATTCAGTGTATTCACTTAGACCAGCCAGTAAAGACTCAATATGCTTCCTGTGTGTCTGTACCATACAATGGAAATAGCCAGGCTGCTTTTCATCTACACATTGGAGATAAAACTGTATCTTTAAAGCTGTATTAGCTCTTACAGTTTCTCATAGTTTTCCGTCAATGCTTTGGCAATTTGCATTAGCATCAAACAAGCGATAATGGGTCAGTGTTAGACAATTCCCATCTTCATTTCTAATGTTGCCTCTTCTACAATAGTCAGAGTTTAAATGAGCACCCTTCAAACCCCAAGACACATGGGGTTCCTCCTGGAGTGAATGACTCCCTCAACTCTCATTGCCAGGATCCCTAATGGTGAACATAATTCTATCCTTATCCCATTCCCACTATTTCGATTCCAAGCAACACAAAAAACATTCTGGAGAACTGAATGGCTAATTGCCCATGTTCCTTCACAGATGCTGCCTATTCCGCTGAGTTGCTCCAGCATTTTATGTGTTGAGCATTTTGAGCGAAGAAGGTTGAGAGGGGACTTGATAGAGGTATTTAAAATTATGAGAGGGATAGATAGAGTTGACATGGGTAGGCTTTTTCCATTGAGAGTAGGGGAGAATCAAACAAGAGGACATGAGTTGAGAGTTAGGGGGCAAACGTTTAGGGGTAACATGAGGGGGAACTTCTTTACTCAGAGAGTGGTAGCTGTGTGGAACAAGCTTCCAGTAGAAGTGGTAGAGACAGTTTCAATATTGTCATTTTTTAAAAAATTGGATAGGTATATGGACAGGAAAGGAATGGAGGGTTATGGGCTGAGTGCAGGTTGGTGGGACTAGGTGAAAGTAAGCATTCGGCACGGACTAGAAGGGCCAAGATGGCCTGTTTCCGTGCTGTAATTGTTATATGGTTATACGTTATATGGTTTGCTGCTGTTTCCTGCATCTCCCCCTCCTCCCACCTTTCAAATCTACTCCTCAGTTTTTTTTCTCCAATCCTGCGCAAGGGTTTTGGCCCGTAACATTGACTGGACTTTTTTCCATAGATGCTGCCCAGACTGTTGAGTTCCTCCAGCATTTTGTGTATGTTGCTCAGATTTCCAGCATCTGCAGATTTTCTCTTGTTTCTGCAGTCTCTCTCTTGTGATTCCTGTCCTTATTTTCTACCCTATAGCAAATCACATTGCTGTCCCTATACATAATCCCTTACACTATCCCCATCCTTAACCTCGTCCCTTTCCCCTTGCCTCCATCGTCTCCCAACAATATCCATATCTTCTACCCACTAGGAAAAGGTTAAACCTTCACGTAAAAAATCAAGAAGGGAAGATGCCCAGAAATGAGTAAAAAAGCCATCATATTGAAATGAGGCACAACAAATGGAATCATGTTTGGTTATGGTAATCAATATTGATATCTTATCTGACCTCATCATGGAAGGAACATTGTCACATACATAACATACAAAACATACATACATACATACATACAAACATAACATACATTGTTAACATACATAACATAACATACATAACATACATTGTTATAACATAACATACAAACATAACATACAAAACATAAATAACAGACAAAATGATCCCTCTTATTCCTTTTCAAAAAAAGAAACATTATAATGTGATTTCTATTTCTAAAATTTTAAACATATGCCTAATAAGTTAATGGCATTAAGTAAATATTTTGCTGTTTATTATTCTTTATCAGTTGCACTACTAATAAGTACTATTCATTTTTAGTGAGACCCAGCACAGAATGGGGGACTGCATTGTCAAGTACCTCTGCTCGATCCACAAAATTCCCGGTGGCCACGATTTTAACCCCTATCCCCATTCCAATTCTGACTTGCCACTCCATGGCCTCCTCTCCTGCCACGATGAGGCCACTCTCAGATTGGAGGAGCAACACCTCATGTTTCATCTGGGTAGATTCCAACCTGATGGCATGAACATAAATTTCTCAAAATTCATGTAATTACCCCTCTTTCTTCTTTTCAACTGCCCACTCTGGTCTCTTACCTCTCCTACACCCCTGCCTATCACCTCACCCTAGTGCCCCACTTCCTCCCTTTTCTTCTATAGTCCACTCTACTCTCCTATCAGATTCTCCCTTCTCACCTTTACCTTTTCCACCTATCACTTCCCAGCTTCTTCCTTCAACACCCCTCCCTCACCCACCTGGCTTCTCCTATCAGCTTCTAGCTTGTCCTCCTTCCCCTCCCCAAACTTCTTATCTGACACGTTCCCCTTCCTTCCTAGTCCTGATGAAGGGTCTCGGCCCAAAACATCGACTGTTTATTCATTTCTATAGATGCTGCCTGACCGGCTGAGTTCCTGTATTTTGTTTGTGTTGCTCATTTTTAAATTGTTTAAAAGAGGCTCTGCATGTAAGTTCTGCAATTATCTTTAAATCAGCTCCGTCTATTAACCAGTAAGGGACAAAGGCCATTCAGCCCCTTGAGTCTGTCCAGCGTACCTACCGGCTCCTCTTCTGGCATCCTCTTAATCCTATGGACTTCAGTCAGCTTGGAAAACCTTTAGATTCTTTTTTATAGAGTCTAACAAACTTCTGCAGATGTACAGTGGTAAGCATTCAACTGGTTGCATTTCGGCCTGGTATGGAAATTCCGATGCACAGGAATGCAAGAGGCTACAGAGAGTAGTGGATTCAGCCAGTTTCATCATGGCTACAGCCCTCCCTACCATTGAAGGCATCTACAAGAGGCAACGTCTCAGGAAAGCGACCTCCACCATCCAGGCCAAGCCCTCTTCTCGATGGTGCTATCGGGCAGGAGGTACCGGAGCCTGAAGATCCACCGCTCAGGGTTCAACAGCAGCTTCTTCACCTCCACCATCTTCCTCTGTAAATGAAACACTTTAATGTGCATCAATTAATTGCTTATCCTACTATACTTCCTCCACATACTTAAAGGTGGAATGATCTGTCTGGGTGGCAAACAAAAGCTTTCATATGTGACGGTAATAAACCAATAACCTCTTCCAACACTACCTCACTCTATTATGACAAGCTGAGGAGGAACTCTTTCCCTCAAAGAGGTGTGAATCTTTGTAATTCTTCATCCCAAGGCATTGCAATCCTGGCATGCTCTGTCCTGAACCACATTTTTAGGGTATCTCATAAAGAATGCTGAAGCCAAACATCTGATCGGCTAACTGGTGGAGCAGGCTTGAGATTATGGGTTATGGGGAAAAGGCAGGTAGGTGGAGATGAGTCCATGGCCAGATCAGCCATGATCTTATTAAATGGCGAAGCATGCTTGATGGCCCAGATGGCCTACTCCTGCTCCTATTTCTTCTGTTCTTTTTATTCCATTTGTCCTGTTCTTATACCAAGAGGTTAGTTTCTGCAGTGTTTTGGATCATATGGATCCAAGGCATTATATTTACAAGCTGTCTGATGCTTTGCAGAGTTTAGGACCAATAATACTTAACTAAGCAAATATTGGTCCCTCCCTCAGCACCAATTCTCTGTGCTCCATCTGCACCCAACAATTCAATGCAAAAACAAAAATGTGCAACACAAATTAAAGAAGTAATTGGCAATTTGTTCATTATTGTCATATAGGTATGCTGAGATGCAGTAAAAAGCTTTTGTTTGTGTGCCATCCAAACAGGTCTTTCTATGCATACTGTAAGTGCATCGCGGAAGATCAAAAAGAAAACCAATAACGGAGTGCACAATAAAGCGGTACATTTCACAGTAAGTGCAGTGCGGGTAGACAAATAAGGTGCAGGGGCCATGACGAGGTAGATTGAGAAATCAAGAGTTCTTTATCGTACAAGAGCTCCATTCGAGAGTCTTAAAACTGCAGGATTAAAGCTGCCCTCGAGCCTGGTAGTGTGTTTACCCATGTGCTCAAGGGATGGGCATTTATATTGGATGAAGAGAATGACAGAAACTTCATGAATTATATAAAGATGGAATCTGATGCATAACTTGTCAGAAATACTTGCATTTATATTGTGCTTTCCTTTCAGGATGTCTCAGTAGCTCTACATGAGGTTCAGCTACTTTTATAATATAGAAAACATGGCAGGCTGGTTGCTACATAAGCCGTGCTAGGTAAGTATGCCTGATCTACTTTCCTGAAGGACAATTGTGAGCCAAAAAATACTTTTACATGCCTTACAATACACTAATTTTGTGGTCACCCTCACTGGTACTAGCATTTTAATCCTACATTTTAATTAAATTGCATTAAATAAAATTTCCCAGGAACTGTGGCTAGATTTGAACTTTTGGCTCCAAATCAGCCATCCAGGCCTCCATCTTACTTGTCAGTAACTTAACCACAAAATTACATTGTATCCTATAATTACCAGATGATCTACTTGTTCAGTGGTGTTCATTGAGGAACAAGTGTTGGCCACGACAACGGACAGAGCATTCTGCTCTTCTACAACACTATGCTATGAGATCTTTTGAATCTGGCAGAAAGAGTGCAGAAGGAGGATTTGTTTAATGCCCCATAGAAAGGAGATACTTCAATTAGTGTTCCCTCAAAACCATCACAGTATTCTTCCTCATTCACTGTTTAAGATGCCAGAGGACGGCTGATAATTTAAGAACTACCAGAAAGGTACATTAAAACAACACACACAAAATGCTGGTGAAACACAGCAGGCCAGGCAGCATCTATAAGGAGAAGCACTGTTGACGTTTCGGGCCGAGACCCTTCGTCAGGTACATTATTTTGTTTGTTAAAGAACTTGCACTCTGCCTTGCAGCCATTTCTTCAGTGGGCTTCCCTGCACTGACAGGCTGTCCAGTAAGCTCTGCAGTGTCACAGGGTATCCACAACACTTCAATTACATGTTACGGTTCTTAAGGTGATGTCAACCAATGTTACACGTGTTACAAGTATGATATTTTCACCCGGAGTTCTATGGAATGAGATTGATTTGGAGGTGGAAGGGAAACTGGGCAAACAATGCACTACTAAAGAATTGTGTAAAGTTTGGTCTGGACTGAAGCAACAATCCGCTGGAGGAACACAGCAGATCAAGCATCTCCTGTGCAAGGAAAGGAATTATTTAACTTTCAGGTCAAAACCCTGCATCAGGACACAAACCATCAGCAACTCTTTTCTGCCCGCAGATGTTGCCCAATCCGCTGAGTTCCTCCAGATTGTTGTTCCAGATTTCAGCATCTGAAGTCTCCTGTGTCTCCACTGGTCTGACCTGATGAGTCATGCTCACACCTAGTTTGGGTAGAATCATAGCAGAGAAAGCTAGAGCATCTGACTCATCGTAAGAGGGACATGACTATCTTTGACAGACTGCAGCTTCTGTAACTGACTAAGTTGGATGTAAAATAAGTTGTGCTTGGTTTCAATGTTTCATTAGGTAAGTGACAAAGAATCCAGAGCCACACTTCCATTAATGGGGTGATCCTTTGAAAACAGACCCTTTCCTGCCAAGTAAATGCCTCTGATTATATGGATGCTGATGTTGCTAATCATGCACTGAATTTCAGCTCAAAAGGATTGTACTTGTTTCCTTAACCCAAACTCTAACCTTGCTCAGGAAAGTATGGAGATCAGGAGATCAAATCAATTTATGTTATAACTTGAGATAAAAGATGAAGAAATGCCAGCTGGCTCATGGGGCCTGACCTGTCATAATTTGATATAAGTTGTTCATATTCTAGTCTGGCTTTCATCAACATGTCTTCCCCTAGTAAAAGTAAAACAACAGATGAATATACTCTGAGCTCTGGTAAATGGAAAAATAAAGATAAGCTTGTATCATAGAAAACATTCTATCTAGATGCATCATAGCTTGCTATGGCAGCTGCTCTGCCTGGGACTATGAAAAATTGTAGAGAATTGGGAATGCAGCACAGCCCAACACACAAACCAGCTTGTCTACACTTCCTGCTGCCACAGGAAATGCAACAACATAATCAATCACCCTTCCCGCCCTGGTCATTCCCTCTTCTCCCACCTTCCATCAGACAGAAAATACAAAAGTCTGAAAACACATACCACCAGGCTCCAGGTCAGCTTGTACCCCACTGTTATCAAACTCTTATGTGAAAATAATGAATGCTTGATTTCCCAATCTACCCTTTCATGACTTTATTTGTCTACCTGCACTGCTTTTTCACTGTATCTGTAACACTATATTCTGCACACCGTACTACTATCTCAATGCACTGCATATCTGTATGGAATGATCTGTCAGGGTGACACACAAGTACAAACTTTTCACCGTAGCTCAGTACATGTGGCAATAATAAAGCAATTACCAATTGTGTAACTTCTGATAAGGCACCCATCCTTATTAATCCCTTCTTCCAATTTTTGATACATAACCTACTGTGATGAGGTGATTCAAGTGATCATCTAGACATTTCCTAATTGCTGTAACCAGTTTCCACCACTCTGGCAGTGTGATTCAGGTAGTCATGACTCTCCGACTGAAGCAGATTCACCTCTAAGTGTTTTCTCCTTACCCTGGATCTATGACTTCTGCTCTTAGTTTGTTAAGTTCTCATTGCAAGGGAAATAAGAATGATCAGTAAGGTTTTTTTTATTCTTTGATGAGATACGAACATCTCCAGAAACGTTTGGTGAATTGGTAAATTAATTTATTATTGTCACAGATACCACGGAATGTCTTCCTTCATTTCAGGTCAATTCATTGCAACAGTGCATTGAGGTTGTACAAGGTAAAGCAATAACAGAATGCAGAATAAAGTGCTAAAGGACAGAGAAAGTGCAGTGCAGGTACACTATACGGGGAAAGTCTACCGGTGTACAATAAGATAAACTCTTGATCTCACAAGGTAGATTGTTAGGTCAAAAGCCCACCTTATCATGCTAGGGAACCCCTGATTAACAGAAGTTACCCTTGATCCTGGTGCTATTTGCTTTCAGGCTTTTATATTTTCTGCCCAATTTGAGGGGGGTGATGAGAGGTTTGGTAGGATTTTGTTATGCTGTCTGATTTGCCAAGGCAACAACAAGTGGAGACTCCCTGGAGGGAAGGCTAGTTCCTGTAACGTGCGGAGCTGTGATCAGAACTCAATGTAGTTTCTTGCATTTATTGCACACTCACTGAGTGGTCATGCAGTCAAAAGTCAGCCACACTAGCAGCTCTGAAGTCTCATACACTTCAGGCCACACTGGATAAGGACAACAGATCTCCTCTGAAAGACACAAGTGAACCAGATGGATTTTCACAGTCATCCATTGGTGTCATGGGTAACATTATTACTTGGGCTGCAGAAATTCCAGCCATAAATTTTAATCACCTGTCACACTGTAATCATTTCCAGAAAAATCTGTTACTGGAAGTCCAGAATACAGTTAATACTGTATATCATTTCACTTTGCAGAGAGTTCAGTGCTTGGTTTGTTTAAACAAAATGGTGATAAAGGGTAAAAAGCTTCAAGTTGAAGTATCTCAATTCAAGCTGGTGTGAATGTTATCAATTGATCTAGGAATTAACCGACCTGCCTGGAATGTTTGACAAACAAATTTTCTCATGAATTATACATATTAATGATAACTATTATTAATGGGGTCTTGTAGGACCTCAGGTATTTCCATCACCTCAGGCTGAAAGAATTGCACATGAGCTACATGACGGTTCATTGAAGCAGGTAATGGATTAGGTCTCCAACAGCAAGAAATCACTGCGCAAATTATCATGATTATTCATATGGCATATAAAGCATTAATTAAAAGTGTAAAAATGTTATTGATTGACAAGAAATTTAACCCTATGTGTGCCACACTGTTTTCCACATGTAACTTTTGCCCTCCCCAACTTTCAAATCAAGACACTTATTGTCAAATTCACAAATACAAGTAAAATGAGTAACGTGTTTATGGTAGCATCACAAACACCTCGATTCAGACAACAGACAGAACAGGTCCAGCATCAAAGATCCCCACTTCCAGTGGCAGAAGTACAGAAGCATTAGGTCCAACACCATCGGGTTTAGGAACAGTTATTACCCTACAGCAATCAAGCTCCTGAACAGGTGTGGATAACTTCACTCACCATTACTCTGAAATGACCCTATGACCCATAGACACTTTCAAGAGCCCTATATAATTCATGCCCTCAGTGTTATTTTTACTTGACAGTTTGTCTTTGCATATTGGTTCTTCGTCAACCTTTATTTTGCCGTGAAATTCTATAGTATTTCTTTTCCCCCAGTAAATGCCTGCAAGAAAGTGATTCTCAAGGTAGTCTCGTGTAACATAAACATAATTCAATAGTGAATTTACTTTGAACTTTAAAAATCATACATAAATTTTGTAAGACAATGAAGAAAGAGCCTGAACAGGGCATCACATTTGTAAGAAGGGAGTGGAACTTTATCCCACTGCTTTCTTGAAAGCCTGGTTGCCAGGTTATCTGTTGCTTGTTAATTTGCAATGCAAGTCTCATGGTGAAGGTCAGTATTTACATCCCACCCCTGGTTCCCCAGAAGAACATGGTGGTAAGGTGATGCTTTCACTGCTATGGTCCTTCTGGTGAAGGTACACCCAAAGTGCTGTTGGAGAGGGTGTCCCCAGATGTAGACCCAATGATCAACAGCAATATACTTCCGTGATGGAACAGTGTGTGGTTCAGAAAGAAATACACATATGATGGTGTTTCTGTGAACCTACTGCTTGGTGGATTTGGAAAGTGCGTTCAAAATTGACTAATAAGCATGGACTAGATGGGCCAAAGGGCCTGTTTCAGTGCTGTAGTGTCCTAAGACCCTCTTCTATGATAGGCACTCAGTGAGAAACTACAGGGCACTTTATAGCAAATAGACACTGCAGTAACTGTGCATTGGTGGTAAAAGGGAGAGAGATGTTTAGGGTGACTAGATCAGGGTGCCAATGAAGAGGTTTACCTTTGTGCTTTGTGCTTCTTGTGTTGCTGGACCTGAACTCATCTTCTACAGATATGTTATCTTCTTTTGATAATCTATAGATGGCAGAAAAACTTTGGGTTAAGTCACTCACCATGGGTACACACAGATTACCCACAGCGTTTATATGATTGCTTCATTCAGATTTCAGGTTAATGTTAACCTTAAGAATGTTGATGGTGAAGGATTCATCATGGTGATATCATTGTAAGTCAAGGGTAGATGGTTAAACTTCCTCTTGTTGGACATGTTCATCATTTGATACTTTTGAGGCATCGATGTTGTTTGCCACTTGCAAGCCTATGCATGAACGTAGCATGGATGTTGCTATATGTAGGCATGGTCTGCCTCAGTTGCCAAGGAGCTGCAACTGAAATGCACATCCTCCAAACATCAGTGTACTGCTGATCTTATGATAGAAGCGTGCAATGCTGGTGGCCACACTACAGGAAGAATGAGCTTGACTGGAGAAAGTACAGAGGAGATCACCAGGATCTTGCCTGGGTTGGAGGACTTCAATTACGGGCAGAGATGTGATAGACCAGACTTGTTTTTCCCAGGAGCCGGTGGCTGGCATGAGGTAAGTATATAAAATAATGTGAAGCATATATAGCATAGATTATCAGTTTCTTTATTCCTTGGTACTGTATCTAAAACAAGGTGCCATTGGTGTAAGATGAAAGTAAGGAATTTTGAATGCGATCTGAAGGGTCAGTTTTATACACAGAATGGTCCAAATGCAGGCAAATGGAATTAATGTAGATTTGGTCAGCTTAGATGTGATGTGCAAAGAGCCCAGTTCTATGGTGCATGACTCTATAACTCTTGTGAATGTCATTAATGAAATTGGGGAAAATATTTGGGTTTTGAGCTTTTCGACTGCTATTGGTGTTGCATTCGTCTGGGCATGAAGAGAGTTGTGCAATTTTTGCTTTCTGGCCAACAAAAAGGTTTGGGAAAATGAAGAGGTGAACAATTTCCTCCACGTTGATACTAACGAGTCAATTCTCCATGGAGAACCAAAGTGATCCAGTCATGGGAGGCATTCTCAATGATTTCATCTCACCCGCTCTGTGATTACAAACCAGTGCCTTTCTTCATTCCCCTTAAATTCAAAGCTACCTTGAATTTTTTGTTTCATTAAATGATCTCAAAGTAAGCCCAGATCAAAATAAACAATATACTGTGCATTCCAGTTAATTGGGCCATTAGTTAATTGATGCAGCCACTTGTTTGGGACAACTTTTAAAGAACAAATTGAGAAAATGAAGAAAATTGCCAAGACTCCTCTCATTTATTTGCAACACTATGCTATTTAATTGGTCAGAAGACTGTTGCTGACAAATTTCTGGCTCACGTCAGTTTTGTGGTTTGCGTGGCCATTGGATCATGCTTAGAGTGAACAGTTTCTAGATAGCATTATTTGTGTTGGTGTTCAAAAAGCAATGATTTTTGTTGCTGATAGTTAGCGAGAAATAAGCAGTAAGACAATTCAAAATGGTTTCGCTCACTGCAGTTTCAAGCATTCAGGCTTGGAGATGCCAGAAATGGCCAGGAATGAAAATGAGATGACTTCACTATTTCAACACTTTAGGAACTATGAAGAATTTGAAAGTATTGTCAATCATTTTGAATGTTATCTTGGAAATGAAGATTTGGAAGATACAATCATCAAAAGCATTGCATGAAGGCAGTACATTATCTGCACTAGGTGTCTGTGCTGAGTTTGTTCATTGACAGTCAATCAAAAGAACACGGCAGCGTTCGGTGGATGCATTCTTCTTTTGATAACTATTAGGAACCAATACACAGTTTTATAGTACTGAAGCAGTATTGGTAATGTTCTAATTTGTTCTTTATTTCATTTAAATGCATAATTTGTCACTCAGTTAAATGGTAGTTTGTCTTTTTGATACCTTTTTAACTATTTCCATGAAACTTCAGCGAATTGGAACAGCCACTTAATTAGGTCAAAATGTACTGGTCCCAATGTGTCCCAATTAAGTGGAATCCTCTGGAATGAAATATTGGATTCACTCAAATGTTTAGCAACATCTCTGGAGGAAACAGTAGAGTTAGTGAATGAGGGATCTGATTTTTTTTTTAACTCAGAAGCAGTAATTCCAGAACTTTGGGGCTATGAATGAAAGTGAAGATGTCTCCATTTCTGTAGTGCTTTCTTCATCCTCAGAATAATCCAAAGTAATCCACACCTAATAAACTCTGCTTCAAGTACATTCACCATTGCAATATACTATACTAAATCTGCAAATGGCAAGTTCCCAAAAAAGAGAACTGAAATTAAAAAGATAATCTCAGTTTAATTCTGCTAGTTGAGGGGGAAAAAAACAGACAAACACAGAAAGAACTCCCGTCCTCTTCTTCAAAAAGGCACAATGGCATCTTTCGCACACACCTCAGAGAATAGGCAGGGCCTACGTTTCACATTTCATTTGATAGATATTAGAATACTCTCACCATTCTGTAACAGATTTGTCTTCAGGCTCCAGTATTAAACTGAAGAGACCTCAGTTCAATCTTGATTTCTGCTGCTGTCTACGCAGAGTTTGCACATTCATGTGGATTGTCCTCAGGTTTCCCCCTCCCCCCAACATCCCAAAGACTTGCTGGTAAGTGAATATAAATCTCTGTAAATTAGCCCTGTGAGGTTGATGGCATAAAGAATAAAATAGGAAGCTGATGGCCATATGTAAGACAAATAAGTTGCTGGAAGTTAAGGAAAGAAAGGAATTAGACTAATAGTTGACATGGATCCTATTGTCTTATTATTATGTGTATAAAATGTAAAAAATGTATATATATACTTGTGAGTGCAGCAAAATCTGGCACTCATCATCAGTAAGACGGAGGAGCTGATTGTGGACTTCAGGAAGGGTAAAACAAAGAAACACGTACCAATCCTCATAGAGGGATCAGAAGTGGAGAGAGTGAGCAGCTTCAAGTTCCTGGGTGTCAAGAATCTCTGAGGATCTAACCTGGTCCCAACATATTGATGTAGTCATAAAGAAGGCAAGACAATGGCTATACTTAATTAGGAGTTTGAAGTGATTTGGCATGTCAACAAATAGGCTCAAAACCGTCTATAGTTGTACTGTGGAGATCATTCTGACAGGCTGCATCACTGTCTAGTTTGGAGGGGCTACTGCACAGGACCAAAAGAAGCTGCAGAAGGTTGTAAATCTAGTCGGCTCCATCTTGGGTACTAGCCTACAAAGTACCCAGGACATCTTTAGGGAGCAGTGACTCAGAAAGGCAGCATCCATTATTAAGGACCTCCAGAACCCATGGCATGCCCTTTTCTCACTGTTACCATCAGGTAGGAGACACAGAAGCCTGAAGGCACACACTCAGCGATTCAGGAACAGCTTCTTCCCCTTTGCTCTCCGATTCCTAAATGGACTTTGAATCTTTGTACACTACCTCACTTTTCAATATACAGTATTTCTGTTTTTGCACATTTTTAAAAATCTATTCAATATACATAATTAACTTACTTGTTTATTTATTAGATAGATAGATAGATAGATAGATAGATAGATAGATAGATAGATAGATAGATAGATAGATAGATAGATAGATAGATAGATAGATACTTTATTCATCCCCATGGGGAAATTCAACATTTTTTCCAATGTCCCATACACTTGTTGTAGCAAAAACTCCTTACATACAATACTTAACTCAGTAATAATATGATATGCATCTAAATCACTAACTCAAAAAGCATTAATAATAGCTTTAAAAAAAAAAGTTCTTAAGTCCTGGCAGTTGAATTGTAAAGCCTAATGGCATTGGGGAGTATTGACCTCTTCATCCTGTCTGAGGAGCATTGCATCGACAGTAACCTGTCGCTGAAACTGCTTCTCTGTCTCTGGATGGTGCTATGTAGAGGATGTTCAGGGTTTTCCATAATTGACCGTAGCCTACTCAGCGCCCTTCGCTCAGCTACCGATGTTAAACTCTCCAGTACTTTGCCCACGACAGAGCCCGCCTTCCTTATCAGCTTATTAAGACGTGAGGCGTCCTTCTTCTTAATGCTTCCTCCCCAACACGCCACCACAAAGAAGAGGGCGCTCTCAACAACTGACCTATAGAACATCATCAGCATCTCACTGCAGACATTGAATGACGCCAACCTTCTAAGGAAGTACAGTCGACTCTGTGCCTTCCTGCACAAGACATCTGTGTTGGCAGTCCAGTCTAGCTTCTCGTCCAACTGTACTCCCAGATACTTGTAGGTCTTAACCTGCTCCACACATTCTCCATTAATGATCACTGGCTCCATATGAGGCCTAGATCTCCTAAAGTCCACCACCATCTCCTTGGTCTTGGTGACATTGAGACGCAGGTAGTTTGAGTTGCACCATATCACAAAGTCCTGTATCAGTTTCCTATACTCCTCCTCCTGTCCATTCCTGACACACCCCACTATGGCCGTGTCATCAGCGAACTTCTGCACATGGCAGGACTCCGAGTTATATTGGTTTGTTTTATTTATTATTTCTCTCTCTCTCTCTCTCTGCTAGATTATGTATTGCATTGAACTGCTGCTGCTAAGTTAACAAATTTCACGTCACATGCCAGTGATAATAAACCTGATTCTGAAGAAGTCTCCATGTACAGAATCCCAAGGCCCTAGCAATTATTCAGCACTGAAAAATTTTGATCAGTGCTACAACCAATGTAGTTTTCATGACTCTGCTGGAGAGAAGGTCAAGCCTGCTGGCAGAGGTTAAAGTTGGGGTTGGGAATTGTGAGGGAAGTGGGTGAGGGAGGGAGTTGTTGGTAGGGGTGAGTGCTCCCTAGAAACAACAAGGACATCGAGAGAACTCAGCAGATCAAGTGAGAGGAAAGGAATGGGCAATGTTTTAGATCGAAACCCTGCATCAGGATTGAAAGCAGAGTAATGAGCTGGCTGCACAAAGAGGAACAGGGTAGATGCGAGAAAGGATTATGAGGTTATTGATGGACTGAGGAGGCGTGTAAGATGATAAGTTGGTAGTGCCAGGTTATGGATGAGTTGGAAGACAACAGGTGAATGACAGATTTAAGCAGAAAATAAAGAAAAGAGAAAAAAAAGAGGAAGATGGGGGAAGAGGAGTGTGAAGATAGAAGCCTGCTAAAGATAGAAAGATATGGGCCAAACACAGGCAAATAGGACTAGCTCAGGTAGGCAAGTTTATTGGCAGGGACATCCTGTTTCCACTAAAAGATAATATAATGCTATTGATCGATGTCTCTATTGGAGTTATTAAGATTAAAGAGGAAAAGGACCTGCCAGAGGAGCTGGAATTTCAAAGGTTGTCAATGTGATTTTTTTTATCCCACTTAAGATATGTTTTAAGTTGTGGGGACACAAGAGACTGCAGATACTGGAGTCTGAAGCAACAATCAATCTGTTGGAGAAACACTGCAAGTCAAGAAGCATCTGTGGAGGGGAAGAAATTTTGCAACTGGATGTCCTGATTCAGGGTTTACAACCCAAAAGTTTGACATATCCTCCTACCCCCCCCCCCCCCCAAAATAGATGCTGCTTGACTTGCTGAGTTACCTCACCTTGGGGCTCACATGCACAGGATCCTCCTGGATGCAACTGCAGAAATCTGCTTTTATGTTGCAAAACCGCTCACAAGCATTCTATCAACACTGAATCACATAATGGAAGAAGCGTATCGTTCAGGAACTCATCTCCACTTTAAGTGAAAGAGCAATGGTCTAGCAGTTCTACAGTCATTGGCTCTTCCATTGCCAGGGTGAGGCAAAGCACAAGGTAGAGAAAGAGTCCCTCACATTCCAATGCCAAGAACACTGAACTCTCCAATTTCAGTTAAACTACTCCCCCTGTCCCTTTCTCTCCCTATATAATCTACCCAAGCCTTTCACACATACCATTTTCCCAAAACCTCCTTGACCCCAGTCCAACATCTCAGAGTTTCTTTCTCCTCACCCATCTACTCCATTTGCTAATCACCCACACCCTCTTCCCACTGGGTGCATTACGTTTCTGACCACCCCACATCCCCTATTTGGTTCCTTGTTGCCTTCCTTCTTCTCAGAGTCCACAATCTGCAGTCTTTTGTATTTCGCTCCTATTTACTTTTATTTAGGCCCAGATAATTTTATACACTGTAATTAAGGCTCTTCTCAACCTCCTCTCTTCCAAAGAAAACAACTTGAGCTTATCCAGCCTTTCCTAATAACTACAATTTTCAATTCCTAGTGACCTCCTCCTAAAACTCCCCTGCACCCTTTCAGTAAAGTCACATCTCTCCTCTAAGGTGATGACCAGAAAAATATGCTGTACTCAAGTTGTGGCCTTATAGATGTTTTATACAGTTTCAGCACAGTTCTAGCATAATCAACCTGATCTTATATCCTAGGCATCAGCTAATAAAGGAAAGCATCCACATGGCTTCATAAGACTCTTTATGAAGACTCAAAACATCTTCTTCCCCACATTATCCAAAGTCTGAACCAATCACCCCTTCCTGATCACATTCATATTCTCAAATCCTTAATTCTATCTTTTCCATTCCTATC
Organism: Hemitrygon akajei; assembly: GCF_048418815.1. Taxonomy (NCBI): domain Eukaryota; kingdom Metazoa; phylum Chordata; class Chondrichthyes; order Myliobatiformes; family Dasyatidae; genus Hemitrygon; species Hemitrygon akajei. The sequence goes on from NC_133124.1 coordinate 118,329,559, forward strand.
ACTTTAGCACATCCATTTACACTACTGTACTACTGTATTGTACACAAACACACACACACACACACACACACACACACACACACACACACACACACACACACACACACACACACACACACACACACACACACACACACACCACCAATCCATTGCTTTGCACTCATCACGGATGTTTCCTGTTATACTTATTACTCCATGTATACTGTTTATTCTGTGAGCTTCACATGAGTGAGGAATTTCATTGCACCCTAGAGTATATGACAGTAAGCTAATCTGAATCAGAATCTGAACGTGACTAATCAGATCATCTATACACGTGAAGTCAAAATGCTTTCCTCCTGCATGCCAACTACACAGTTTATGATACTAGAACAGATAACTAGATAAGGTTGAAAGTGTTTCTTAAAGATGAACAATACAGATGTCTAAGGGTATCTGGAGGGAGATCTATGGTTTAGGTCCTGGGGCAGCCTCTAATGGTGAGAAGCAATTAAAATTAGGGACCCCAGGTTAGAAAAGCACTGACACGTTAGAGTGTAAAATATTAAATTATCTGTTACTTCAAGTTCCACAGATCTTTTTCCCATCCCTGTCTCTCCCTCAAGAGCTTCACCATTAGCTAGCAATGCCTTCAGTACTTTTGGTTAAAATACATCAGTATGCAGGGAGTATTTCCCATTGTTAAAACTATCCCATACTGTAGCTATTGAAGATCTTCAGAATATGAAGATATCCTTGATTATGTTGGCTGGGTTGATGCAGAGATGATGATTCTCTTGAATTTTGTGTCACAAACCAGGGGTCACATTTTAAAATGAGTCATTCAGGATGGGACAGCAAAAAAAAAATTAATCAGAGGATTGTGATCTTTGGAATTCTCTACCCAGACAGTTGTGAAGGTTCAGTCATTGACCAGATATATTTATATATATTAGAAGTATGAAATTACAGTGGATTCTGATTAATTTGGCCATCAGTAAATCGGGACAGCCACTTATTTGGGATAGGTCTTCAAGAACAAAAACTAATTGAGAAAATTGCTGGGATTCCCTTTCTTTATTTGTGACACTATGCTGTTTAATCAGGGCAGGAGATTGCTGCCAAACAGGTTCTAATGAGCGTCAATCACATGCACTTGTGTGGCTGTTAGACACTACATCATGCTTAGAGCCAACAGTTATTGAATAGCGTCAGTTGTGTGTGTTTGTGTTCAAAAAGCTGTGATTTTTATCACTGATAGTTGATGAAAAATAAAGAGTAAGGCAATTCAGAACGGTTTTGCTCACTGCCGTTTCAAACGTTCAGGCTTGGATATGCCAGAAAATGCTGGGAAAATATTATTTCAACAAGTTTGGACTTATGGAGAATTTCAAGGTATCAACAATCATCTTGAATGTTTCAATGATAATGAAGATTTGGAGGAAGCAATCATTGATAGCATTGTATGAAGGCAGTCCATTATTTGCACAAGGAGTCAGTGCTGATTTTGCTCATTGTGTACAGTGGATGAATTCCTCCTTCGATAGCTATTAGGACCAAATTGCATTATTGCTACAAATTATTGTAACAATATTGGTAGTGTTCTAATTTGTTCTGTATTTCATTTAAATACATTATTTGTTTCTCAGTTTGTCTATTTACAGCTTTTTAACCACTTCTATGAAATTTCAGCTAATTGGGACAGCTACTTATGTGGGCCAAATATTTTGGTCCCAATGTGTCCCAGTTAACTGGAATCCACTGTATTTGAGTTATTGCAAGGTACTGGTAAAAGACCAGCTAGAATCTTACTGGTTCCCAGCCAAGTACAGCAATGCCAAATAGCCTACATTTTCTTCCACTTAAGTGAGCTTAGTTCAATTAACAAAAAGTAGAAAGAAGTTAAATGAAATATCAAAAACAAATTGCCCAAAGCAAGGTACCAAGTCTCTGGATGCATTCAAGAGAGAGTTAGATAGAACTCTTATAGATAGCGGGGTCAAGGGATATGGGGAGAGGGCAGGAACAGGGTACTGATTGTGTATGATCAGCCATGATCACAGTGAATGGTGGTGCTGGCTAGAAGGGCTGAATGGCCTACTGATGCACCTACTGTCTATTGTCTATTATCAGACTACACTGGAATACACTGGGTATTGAGAAGTCTGATGGCTTGGGGGAAGAAACTATTACATAGTCTGGTCGTGAGAGCCCGAATGCTTCGGTGCCTTTTCCCAGGTGGCAGGAGGGAGAAGAGTTTGTATGAGGGGTGCGTGGGGTCCGTCATAATGCTGTTTGCTTTGCGGATGCAGCATGTAGTGTAAATATCTGTAATCGCAGGAAAAGAGACCCTCACACCTTCTGTTGATTTTAAATCATGAGACCCCCACCAGAGAGTCACAAACTGCTCAGTTCCATTTCAGATGTTCCTTCTTTGTTTTGAGTAGACACAGGACAAGGATCCCTAAGGAGTTTAAGAACGTCTTTGAAGTATTCTCACTGTCGTTCAGGAAGACCTCTTGTCTAGTGGCATCTGAAGAAGAGTGCATTCTGGGACTCCATGTGAATGATATAGCCCATCCATCAAAGATTAAGCACGATTTCCACTACAACATAACTCCCCACATAAGAACATAATTGTCTATAAAGCACTTTGAGGCACATTTAACAGTTTTCTTTTAATTGGCATTAAATAGAGGCAGTACCCATCTTCTTAGATACTGCAGGTGTAAAAGTTCCCACTGTACTTTTTGGAAGAAAACCAATGTTGTTCATCTCAATGACCTGGCCAATGTATATAGCCCAAGCTCTAAATTCATGCACAAACTTCAGTCACCTACCTGTTTTGCTCACCTCACACATCCAAAGTCAATCTGAAGCGCTCCATTTGAACCGCTTCCAACACACTTGATTCATATATAAAGGATGGGAGCTGATCTCACTGAAGAACAAATCGATGAGGAATTGTCAGCATGGACATTCAGTGCCTACTTCCTCTACCTAGAATCCAAAACCAGGTGTCACAGTCTCATAAAAAGAGGACTGAGACAAAACTGCTCCATTCAGGGGATGTTTCTTTCCCATACCGCAGTGGGTGTTCAGTCATTGACTATATTCGATCTGAAACATCGGCACTCACAAAGATGCTGCTGCTGGGTTTTTCTAGCATCTTCTGTTCATTATTTTGGTTTTCCAGCATCTGCAATGTTTTGCTACAGCATACAAACATCTCCAGGGCTGACAATTGACGGGCGATTGGGAGCGGGCGGAAAAGGAATTGCAAACACAAGCAAGTCTGTAGATGCTGGGAATCCAAAGCAAAACAAACAAAGTGCTGGAATAACTCAGCAGGTCAGGCAGCATTTATGGAAATGAATAGACAGTGGACGTTTCAGGCCGAGACCCTTCTTCAGGGCCCTGAATTGCACCTGAGAGATTATTATTGATAATATTGAATTGAGCAACAATCTCAGTGGGGCAAATAGTTTACTCTTTCGCCAGTTTTCTTTGTGGACAAATCTAAAAAATTGAGGTCCTGCCCACCCAGGACATTCTTTCTTCTCTCCCCACCCGTCAGGCAGAAGATACAAAAGCCTGAAAGCACATACGACATGGCTCAAGGACAGCTTCTATCCACTGCTATAAGACTACTGAACAGTTCCCTGGTACGATAAGATGGAATCTCAATCTCACAGTCTTCCTTGCTGTGGCTTTGCATCTTGCTGTCTGCCCGCCCTGCACTTTCTCTGTAACTGTAACACCTCATTCAGCATTCTGTTCTTGTCATACCTTGTACTAGCTCAATGCGCTGTTGTAATGGAATGATCTGTATGGACGGCATACAAAACAAGTTTTCCTCTGTACCTCAGTTCATGTCACAATAATTAGCCAATACAATTGAACTGCTGTACCTGAAGGGGTACCTGTATGCATATCTATGAAGAAAGAAACTTTGAAATGGCAAAGGCTAAGTGTAGCACACTATTGTCCTTTTGACTAATTATATATATATAACAAAGATATTAGATATTTTAAGCATCTTTGTTTAAACCAGCATAGATGTGCGCTTTCTGTGGAAGGTACACCTACATCATTTAAAATAGAAGGCATTTTTGCATCTAAATCAAACTGAACTAACTCCAACATATTGCACTTCCTAACAAGCAGAAACTGTCCATTAAATCATCACTTAGAAAACAGATTCATCAGGAGCACTAAAGCAATAATTGATCTGCAAACATTGCCTCTGTACCTAGGCTTTAATTCATGTTTTTAGTCAATAACAATAATTACTGCATTACTGACATTGCTGTGAAAGGCATTTGTGATCTTTTTATCCCACAATCATAAGTATTCCTTTATGATTACTGCAGGGGGATAAAAAAGATAACAATAGGACTGTTTGCACACCGCAAATACCATAGAGGCTTTGCAACTGCGGGAACATTTTAACAATCACTTCTGGCCTTATTTTCCTTTTTTTTCTTCATTTATGTGAACCCTGGGGTCGTAGAGAACAGAATAACCCGAGCCCTCCATTATGGAAAAAGTGTTGCTTGATTGAACTGTTCTCCAGCGTAAGTCTCAGTGTTCCAGCCATTTTACAAGGTAACTTTGCCAGCATTAATCCATGTGATAAGCACATAGTGAAAACACAGAGCAGAGAGGGAACGATGAACAAACTTCAAATAACCAACAACGTGTATGTTTATAGAAGGAGCCAGCAGACAAGACTTTAAACATGGGGAGAGAAAGTTCTTGGTAGCATTTAAAATATTTTGCTATCTATTTTATTTATATTTATGGTAGTGACCATAAACAGGTTAAATGGCAGCAAAGTACTTCCAGTGATTCTCATCTCCTAACTTGATTTACCTTTGCAAAAAATAATTCTCAAGTTTTATTTCAGTCCTGATCACATTAATACACAGTTAACTAAACATTCATATGCGTCATAAAACACAAATGTCTGGAGGTCTGGAAATGCAAGTGTTTAGTACATGTTCAAAGTCATATTAAGTACAACTCAATTCACTCGTAAATGTAAAAGGAATATACAAACGAACAAAAGCCCAGCTGGGAACAGAAACTGATTTGCACTGGTCTGTAATATTTCCATCAATGTTTGCCTGATGCAGCATTTCACCACAAATGTTATTCTACAGTTTTTTTTTCTGATGACTCATCTTTAAAGCACTGTGCTGCCAAAGCTATAACATTGTGTATTTTCTGTTTTGTCTTCAGACTCTTTGGTGTTTACGGTATCTACTGAAGCATCGCACCATACCAGTTCTCAAAAGCAAAGTGCTTGTATTTGTTTTCACTGCTACTGAACAGCGTTTTTTTCTCTTTGCCCTCTTTGCAAATCTAAGCAGTAAAATATGGCTAATTGTTAAAAATCATCCTGCTTAATTGCAAAGGGAATGAAAATAGAGTTAATATATAAACATATTGAAGCCAGTTGCAGATTAGGACACTTCTAAAAGCAACAATTGTTGTTTTAATGTATTTGGCATTTTTTTGCTGATTTGCTTGTACCTAATTACAAAATCACATCAGTGACACTTTTTTGACATTTTTTGTTATTACTTGGAGAACAATAAGACATCTTGCTTTGTGGCAGAGAACAACCTTTCTGTTGTGTGTAAATCAACTGTCGATTGAAAATTTAATCCACAGATAGCTTTTTAAACTGCAAAATCTTACTTATTAACTAATATAACTGCGTTTCTCTTGATCAAAACAATTCCGATTTCTGACCTTTGCAACATAAATATACATATTACTCATAAAGTAAATAATTGAAATGTAACTTTGCATTCAATGTAATCACAGTTTAAATACGTAGATTAAATGTTATTTCCGATGTATCAAGATGACCTAATTCCTGAGTCATGTAGCCTATTATTAAGCCCAGCCATGTGTTTCAGTCTATTTGTCAAATATTCAGCTGAAACAGGCTTTCATTATATTATTCTATAAATTAAAGTCGCTTCCCTCACATAACTCCAGACACATTTTGTTTCGATGTGATTTGCTTTCAGTCACTGGCTTTGTAACCACTGAAAACATCACACATGAAATACACAAAGGATTACAAACAATAAAAGAATTTATTAAAACCAATCTGCATTTATACTGCACCAAGAAAACAAAATAAAAACATTATGCAAGGGTGCTTCAGAAGAACATTAAAACAAGGTGGGAAATTATTAGGAGAGTTCCACAAAGAGTGTCACAAAGCCAGCTGGAGAAGGGGAAGCATTTGCGGGTGGAATTAATTCCAGTGACTACCAATGGAGGGATGCAGGAATCAAAACCTCACACCACCACCACCCCCCACCCCAACAGTTTTCAATGGCCGACACAATGGAAACTATAAACCCTTTTTGCTGACGCAACTCTCAGCAAAAGATTAAACTTATCGCTGCCTACTGTGCTCCAGGACATCCTCTGGACAAATGAAAACAGGAGAACATAGGGAGCAAAGTGCATGTCATTTGGCCCCTCGATTCTGCGCTCCCCATGGCTGAACTGCCTAGGTTTCCTCTCCTCTTCTGTGTCAGTTCCACAAAGAGAAAGGAAGTGTTTGAAGACCAAGACCTCAAACCAGCATCAAGCGCATGGTCTACCCTCAACACACTTCTGTCTATGCCTGAAATATGGGCTGCTTGCAGCACCTTGAGGTACTAGAGAGGTCCCACCAAAAATGTCCCTGCAGAATCCTCCCAGTCCATGGACAGAATGTGAGCTATTCTCAGTGTACTCCCCCTGCCTAACATCCCCATCATTGAATCCCTAATTGCACTCAGCGGATTCCTCTGGACAGACCACAACATTGACTTCAGACTCCCCAGGCATGCAGACAAAAGAAAAACTGGTAGATAAAGGAAACAATTCAAGCATGGTCTGAAAACCTCTTAGAAAAATATAGCATCCGTGCCAACCTCGTGGAATCCCTAGTCCAAATGCAGTCGAGAGTTCAGAAAGGCCCAAAGTTAACAGAAAGGAGTAGACCACCACCCAAGCTATCTGCTCAGCCACCCCACTGAGCACATCCTATCCCAAATGTAGTATAGTCTCCTGATCCACCACTAGTTTGATAAGTCACTTCAGAATCCACAGAACGGCAGTAGAAGTACGTCATCCTCGATCCAACAGGACTGCTTAAGTAAAAGAAAGGGATCAAAGCAACTGATAGGTTTCACATGCAGGGAAGACAAAAAGCCATGGGCTTGCGTGTTCACAAGGGCAAAAATTTATAAGTTGCCGTTCTGAGGGATCAGGAGACGATGAAGATTAGTGAGCACAAGATTCCTTCCAGAAAAGAAATGATCACTCGTAACCCGACCATCTCCAGACAATGGAGAGGTTGAGACAGGAGATGTAGAGGACTGTGTGTCACCAACATCAGTTGTAAAGATTAGTACCACATCTGCAAACAAATCTCACTGCCTGGACTACCTGCTGCGGGCAACTCAAAGCAATAGAAAGGTCCCATCTACAGCGTCCCTGCAAAATCCTCAAACTCTGCTGAGGAACAAGGCGCAGGTGAGGAAGAGGAGAGGTGCATCGACAGAATTAATCTAGCTACAATGGAATAGATAAATGTGGAATCAAGTGAGACTACCTGGGTCACAATATCTAATATTAGAGGACATGAATTTAATGTGAGAGGGAGATATTCAAAGGGGTTGTACAGGGCAAGTTTGTGTTTGCAGAAGAGAATGATCGGTGCCTGGAACAGGCTTCCAGGCTTCCAGAGAAGCAGATATGCTAGTGAAGTTTATGAGGTGTTCAGCCAGACATGTGAACGTGCAGTGAATAGATGGATATGGATCATGAGCAGCCAGAAAAGATTTACTTTTATTTGACACCATGTTTGGCACAGACATAATGGTCCAAAGAGGTTGTTCCTGTGCCGTGCTCTTCCATCTTCTCTTTAACCAGTCTTTGAACATTACTAGGGGTGGCGGTAATGGTGGTATTCAGGACACTCTTAGATGAACTTGTGAATATGCAGAGAAGGGAGGGATATTTGTAGGCTTGTTCACCTAGTCTGGAGGTTAGATCACAAACGTTTCAATACCAGTCAAAGTGATGTCATCAGTGCACAACTGAGTGTTGTTTCTGCCTGGTGCTCGTGTTTATATTGGTCTGACTCATTGTTCTGATTGGTTGGCTGTGGCACTGGCCGCCAGTCTCCACAGGGTCCCGGCCAGTCGGATAGCTGACTGATCTCCGCTGGCCAGTATCCCTGATTATCAGTCGTTGTGAGCGTTGATTCCTCAGATGTGTGCAGCTCATCCCTTAGCCCTGATCCCGCAAACAAATAGGTTCGAAAGTTGCAGCCAGTTCAATATCTCATAGATAGAGAAATATGGATTATGCCCAACCAGAAGGAATTAGTATGTTTATTAGGTGTCATTAGTTTAATTAGAGCATCACAACATCATGAGCCAAAGGGCCTGTACTAGGCCTGTTCTATGTTCTATATAACCTCCTAATCTAAGCAATGGGGAGAGCCGCTGGAGGTGAATGGTGTAACAAACATATCAGCTCCTGTTTGAAAACAGGCAGGAGTGACGTCTGCCACATTTACAGTTTGCTAAAGTCAAAGAGGTGGAGTCCGAAATCAAAATATTGCATCAGTTCAAAATCTGAGGTCAGATAGAAAATGATGGAAAACCTCAGCAGAACAGACAGCATCTGTGGAGAGAGAAGCTAAGTTAATGGAGCAGGTTATGTTAGATGGAAACTCACTGGTCTCATGGTGAGCCACTGATCCTGCCTGTAGCATAATGTTTTGGACTTCTGAACCTGCAGCCTGCATATAACACACTGAATCAAGCGGTCAGTTACTCCTGACTCCTCAATTTTACACCACCATTAGCTGATATATCCACCTTGCTCCAAATGAATAGAATCAGAATTAATAACTACATTATTTTCGGTGAGGCTGTTGTTATTCCACTAGGCCGATCTACAGAGCAGTGAATCGGGCCTATGGCTTCAGGGCACAGAATCGAAGCCTGATGGTCACTGGGAATCGCAGGGCTGCAGAACACCTGTCTGACCAGAGAGTAGTGAGTTGGATCTGCCCCTTCTTTGATGATTCCCGTCTTCCATCAGAACTCGGCAACGTAGATTGGTTGATTAGGGACAGAGAGCCCCAACAAAAATTTTCCGAGCTTAGAAGTGAAGAGCTAACTCAAAGCGTTTGCTTGCAGATTTGATGCAAGATTTTCTCCTTTCTCTGGAATTGACATGACCAAATGCCTAATTACTGTTGTCACACATTTTATTGCAGGCATTGAGGGTGTAGAGGGTGTAGAGATGTAAGGCTGCCATATGTGGCGCAATCTAATTGCAGTAATGAATAGTAAAGATTTTGATTTGTTTCCCTGCAGTCATTTTAATTCTTCTGCACATTTCTGCAAGGCACACAAGGTCATCCATTTCTTCTCTTTGTCGGTTTGGTCATAATATTTTTTTAATATTTTATCTGCATTCCTCAAGGCTGCAAACCACAGGCAAACTCAGTCAGTAACCTATATTAACAATGCAGGGTGAATGAGGTATTCATTCCATGGATAGTGACAAAGTAGTGATTTTGAATCAGCTGCTGAGAAATCACCTTATTTGTGGCTTTGGTATGAGAATAGCACAAATACGGATATAGTAAATATAACACTCAGACTACTCTTTCTTATGTTTTTCTTTGCTCCATTCTCCAAGCACTGCGTAAAATCTACAATGGGCACTTTAAGTTCTTGCTTCAGTTGCCCTGACAACATGTCCCAAATCCACAATCTCTGCCGCATAGGGACAGCAGGCTTATCAGAAACATTTCTCCCGTCAAGTTTCCATCATCCTCTTGAAACTCTCTCACTGGACCTACATTGCAACCGGGTCTTAAACCTTGGAATTTCCCGGGAGTACCTTCACCAGAAGGACTGAAGCAACTCCTGAGTGCAGCTCACCGTCACCTCTCAATGGGCGATCGGGGAGGGACAATGAATACTGGTCACATTTAAACACCCTTTGTCCATAAACAGGATCAACTAGATGTTTCTGCTGTGGCTCCATCAAGCCGTTGGGCACTGATGAAGCTTAAACAAAAGGGGATAACTACACTCATTCTATTTCTGGTGTTCCCACAACCGAAGGTCTCACCTTAAGAACTCTTTATCTTGTTATTTCATGCTTGTTATTTATATTTGCATTTGCACAGTTTGTTGTTCATTGATCCTGTTCAGAGTTACGGTTCTATAAATTTGCTAAGTGTGCCCGCAGGAAAGAGAATCTCCGGGTTGTAGGTGGCGACGTGTATGTACTCTGACCATAAATTTTACTTTGAATTTTGAACATTGCTAATGATACTAACATTATATAAGCTAAAGGAATATAAATACCAGCTTGTCCAATACTATCAACCAGGAAACACAGCATTCCTAAAAACTTGTATAGACTCAGTTTACAGCTTCAAAAGTATCTTTTGCAATATAATTGCATAGATTTTACACAGACACAGGCCCTTCAACAGTTTTGCTTCCAACAGTTGATTAAACTAAGACAGCAACTTGAATATACTGTATATCATTTCCTAAAACCTACGTGCCTGTGATTCTGGAGATACAAGATGTCTCTGTTAGAACCATGAGCAAAAACACAATCTGCTGGAGGAATTTAGTGGGTAGAACAGCATTTATGGAAGGAAAAGAATTGTCCAGGTTTTGGGTTGAAACCTTGCATCTGTCACCCGCAGGGGCTGCTTGGCGACTAAGTTTTCCATTGTACCTCTGTCTCACCGTACTTGGGCAAATGGCAATAAACCTAACTTGAAGTCATATTCAGCACCCTGCAACAAGATTATTCCTAAAAAGGAAGTTATCATCACAATATTGGGTGGAATATCAGAATTGGTGACATTGGTTGATGAGGTTAATTTTAAGTGGCTTCTTAAGGGAGGAGAGACAGGGAGTATTCCAGAGCTTGGGGCCAAGCAGTTGAAGGCATGGCTGTCAATGGTGAGGTCATTAAAATAAAGAGAGGCCAGGAAAGCTGGAAAAGGAGAAGCAAAGTAGTCCGGAAGAGGTTGAAAGAGGCTGGAGGGATTCGAAAACAAGTATGGGTAATTTACAAGAGCTTGTGTGAATCTGTGAACGCAGACCAAATGGATAAATGCAACTTGCGATGCAGCACAACATGGTCTTAGAATTCACGCAAGTCTCCTGCCAGTGCACCTACCTCACCTGGGCATTTCTGTATAAATATAATGTAGGCACTCTCACCCTTCAGTTGTTGCCAGGGTTCTGTGTGCCATCTTTTCCTGGTCATTTGTTAATTTCGGAAAATGATGTTTGAAGATCAAGACCTCCAACAGGGCACAAAATTTGTTTTCTACTGGGCTTCAGTGAACCCTGTCCTCCTACATATATGCTGCTGCGACATGAACCACCGATATCAGGTACCTCGAGGCGTAGGAAATATTCCACCAATGCTCTCTTTGCAAATTCCCCCGAGGCTATAGGGGAATCAAAAGAATACTTGTATCCTCTCCCAGATAAACAGCAGCCTTAGTTATACAGAGTCGGCACACTTGGTGGCCCATGCCGTAATGCACAATTGACACCAGACTCCTGGCACTCATCGTCTAAGCAGAGTCCACCTATGGAGGAGCTTACCAGAGGAAAAGATTGGTGGATGTGCTGAAAGTGGAGAAGGGGCATTTGTGGTGGTACTACGTGCATCTAAAACATTCAGGAGCCCACATATAGGACGGAAAGAAACTCCCAGGAATGTAAGAAGCCCCAGAGAGTAGTGCGCTCAGCTTAATACATCACTGGCACATCCCTCCCCACCACTGGTATTATCTACATGAGGGTGCTTCCTCAAGGAGGCAACATCAATCGCCAGAGATCTAAAGATCCCCACCATCCAGGCCATGCCACCTTCTTATGGCCACCATTGAGCAGGAAGCACTGAAGCCCGAAGTCTCACATCACCAGGTTCAAGAATAGCTACTTCCCTTCAACCATTCGTTTCTTGACCCAGCCAACCCTTATCATTACAGTATACTGGCACAATGACCACTCTAATCACCTTGAACTCCAGTAGACTTATTTTAAAAATCTAATTCTATTCTCGTATTTAAAGATGTGTACAATTTTTACTTGATTGTGTTTTCTTGTGGGTTCTGCTTATTTGATGCTAAGTGCCTGTGATGCTGCAGCAAGTAAGTTTTTTCATTGTACCTGTGCATGCATATACTGAGCAAATGACTAACAAATTGAATTTCGTTGGGATGTGGAGGAAACTGGAACACCAGGCGAAAACCTAGAAGGACAATTGGGAGACCATACAAACACTGTCCTGTTGTATATTTTACTGTCCATTCTATTTATTACAAATTACTATCATTTGCACATTGCATATTCAGACAGAGACGTAACATGAAGATTTTTACTCCTTACATATGTGAAGGATGTAAGAAATAAAGTCAATTCAATTCAGAGCACACCCAAGGTCAGGACCAAACCTGGGTCACTGCTGCAATACCGTGCCAGTGCAAATAAGTAATGTGTTTACTCACTTTCCATAGCTTTAATGTTTCCAAATAATTTGTCATGTAGTGTTTTAAATCTGCCTATTTTACTTTTTAACCTTCATTTAATGCTTAAGTTTACATAGTTTTAAACATTTCTGACTGACTATCTGGCCCGCTTGCTATTAGAACTTGCAACACCCCTCGGCCATGGTGGGTCAGCTTCTCTAGGAACGGTAAATGCGGAAGGACACATCTCAGAAGTGAAGAGTCCATGCCACAAGCAAAGTGAAGCCCAGGCCATCAGCTTCACAAAATTTAGCCTACTGACCTTTTTTGAGTCTGTGGTCAGTTAGTTCTCTGCCCCAGCTGTGGAGAAGTCTGATGCTTTCAGCTGAGCCTCAGAACCAGGACCAGGGAGGAAGCAAGTCAGTCTGAATCCCAAACACATGTCGAACATATGATTAGGGTGGTGTTGTCATGCAGAAAATTTAAGTGGCATCCAGAACAACATATGAACAACCAAGTTACAGAGCTAGTGTGAGCAAATGGAATTAATATGTACATGGTGGGCCAGATTCTGTGCGATATCGCTCCATGACCCTACAACCCTTTGGAAGTCGGATTTCTATGGCTGTTTTTGTGCGAGGCAGCAAGAAAATATATGGAGATCTTTCCATGCCTGCCTCACCCCATCAGTAAATTTGAATACACCCCAGGACTGACCTAATGCCCTGAAGATTTATCTCCAGGGCACAGGACACCAATACAAGCCATCCAAGGAGAAATTTGCATTCAAAACAATTCCATGGTTTTTTTTTATGCTTTCAAATATTAGTTCAACTGATTTCATTTCATAAATTTATTGAAGATGGGACATGGGACGGGGAGTGGATGCTTCACTTGTAATCCATGTTAATCCATATTGGGTAAGTTTTTATTTCCTTTGGCAGGGTGATACAAACCAATCTATTGTTGGCAAGCAACATCCACAAAATACTGGAAGAACTCAGCAGGCCAGGCAGCATCTATGGAAAAAAGTACAGTTGACGTTTCGGGCCAAAACCCTTTGGCAGGACTGCAAGAGAGAAAGCTGAGGGGTAGATTTGAAAGGTTGGGAGGGAGAGAGAAACAGCAGGTGATAGGTGAAACTTGGAGAGGGAGGGATGAAGCAAAGAACTAGGATGTTGATTGCTGAAAGAGACAGAAGGCCATGGAAGAAAGAAGTGGGGTGGGGCAATGGGTGGGCACGGAGATAATGTGAGAGAGGAACAAGCGGATGGGAAATGGTGAAGGGGGTGGGGGCTTGGAGGCATTTCTGGAAGTTTGAGAAATCTATGTTCATGCCAGACAAAATATAAGGTGTTGTTCCTCCAACCTAAGTGTGGCCTAATCCTGTCAATAGAGGAGGCCATGGATGGACATATCCGTATGGGAATGGGAAGTGGGATTAAAGTGGGTGGCCACTGGGAGATCCCACTTGTTCTGGCGGTCGGAGAGTAGATGCTCAGGCGAAGTGATCTCCCAATCTACATCCTGTCTGCTGAGTTCCTCCAGCACTTTGTGTGTGTTGCTCAGATTCCCAGCATCTGCAGATTTTCTCTTGTTTGTCTATTGTTGGCAAGGGTGGTTCAAAACAATGGTCCATCTCACATAATATAGGGGAATCCCTTCAGCCAGAGAGGGAAACCCCAGTCATCAGAGAGCCAGAATTGGAAGACACAATAAGTTCTGCTGACATAAAGCCTCTTGGCAGAGTGATTGATAACAAGCAAAAGGGAGAATGCACTATCTAACTTAAATGCTATCGTCTCAAAAGAGCGATACAAGAAGATACTTAAGCATTGTGTTACTTATAAAGAACAACCATTAACCTATGTTTATCATACCGAAAGTGTTGTTTGGTAAATAATAGGGCAGATCTTCTTCCAAAGGATCCCCACAAATACCAGCAGGTGAGCCCATTAATGCACTGGTAAGTAGGAGAAGAAAACAGATGGGAGAATAATGGGTAGAGCTTTTGATTTAATTTAGTTTAAAATTTTTAATATGTGGGATTATGTGAGTGTCATTGTGTGTGTCACCATAAAACCATAAGATATAGGAGCAGAATTAGGCCATTTAGCCCATCGAGTCTGCTCTGCCATTTCATCATGGCTGATCCAATTTTCCTCTCAACCCCAATCTCCTACCTTCTCCCCATATCCCTTCATGCCCTGACTACATGTCTTGCATATATCTGGCCGCCACATCTGCCTGTGGCAAAGTATTCCACAGATTCAGCTCTCTATGGCTAAAGAAATTCCTCCTCATCTCCGTTATATAACAACGTTCCTCTATTCTGAGACTGTGTCCTCCAGTCTTAGACTCTCCCACCATAGGAAACATCCTCTCCACATCCACTCTGTTAAGTCCTTTCACCATTCGATCGGTTTCAATGAAGTCACCCCTCATTCTTCTGAATACAGGCCTAGAGCCATCAGATGCTTTTCATGTAACAAGCCAGTCAATCCTGGAATCACTTTCATAAACCACCTTGGAACCCTCTCCAGTATTAGCACATCCTTTCTAAGGGGCCCAAATTTGCACACAATGCTCCTACCGAGCCCTCAACAGTGTTTTATAAGATTTCAGCATTGCATCCTTGCTTTTATATTCTAATCCTCTTGAAATGAATGTTAACATTGAAATGCCTTCCTCACCACAGACTCATCCTGCAAATTAACCTTTAGGGAATCCTGCACAAGGACTCCCAAGTCCCTTTGCACCTCAGTTTTTTTGTATTTCCTCTCCATTTAGAAAATAGTCAACATTTTCATTTCTTCTACCAAAGTGCTTGACCATATACTTTATGACACTGTATTTCATCTGCAATTTCTTTGCCCATTCTCCTAATTTGTCTAAGTCCTTCTGTAGCCTCTCTACTTCCTCCAAACTACCTACCCCTCCACCTACTTTCATATCATCTACAAACTCTGCAACAAAGCCATCAATGCCATCATCCAAATTATTAACATATAACAAAAAAAGAATTGGTCCCAACACAGACCGCTGTGGAACACCCCTAGTCACCAGCAGCCAACCAGAAAAGGCTCCCTTTATTCCCACTCATTATCTCCTGCCAATCAACCACTGTTTTATCCATGCTAGGATCTTTCCTGTAATATCATGGGCTCATAGCTTGTTCAGCTACGTTAAGCACTGCGCATACACACCAAAGTTCCCAAGGCAGCACCCTCCAGACCCACGACCACTCCCATCTAGAAGGATGAGAACAGCAGATACCTGGGAACACCACTACTTGGAAATCCCCCTCCAAATCACTCACCATCCTGACTTGGAAACATATTGCAGTTCTTTCATTGTCGCTGGGTCAAAATCATGGAATTCCTCCCTAGCAACACTGTGGGTGTACCTACACCTCAGGGACTGCAGTGGTTCAAGAAGGCAGCTCATCACCACCTTCTCAAAGGCAACTAGGGATGGGTAATAAATGCTGGCTTAGCTGGCAACACCCACATCCCATAAATGAACAATTTTTTTAAAAACCAGCTTCATATGTGGCACCTTGTCAAAGGCCTTCTGAAAACCCAAGTACACCATATCGACCGATTCTCCTTTGTCTATCCTGCTTGTTACTTCTTCAAAGAATTTCAACAGATTTGTCAGGCAAGATTTTCCCTTGACTAAACTATGGTGTGTGTGTGTGTGTGTGTGTGTGTGTGTGTGTGTGTGTGTGTGTGTGTGTGTGTGTGTGTGTGTGTGTGTGTGTGTGTGTGTGTGTGTGTGTGTGTGTGTGTGTGTGTGTGTGTGTGTGTGTGTGTGTGTGTGTGTGTGTGTGTGTAAATGTGCACATGCATTTTGGTGTATGAACCTTTTAATTTAAAAGAAATATTAATTTCAACAGATCCAGACTTTTAACATCTATGAATGTAAAAAATTCACAGACCTACAATTTAATCAACAGCTCTGATGGAGCACCGCTCGCTGTCAAAACTATTCTGCAAGTTCAGCCAACCACAATCAAAGTGCTCCAGCATTGCCCTGCGCCAGGCTCATGAGCTGGGAGCAGGGTTTTCCACAGAAGAATGCACCCAGGATTTAAGCCTGGTTGAAGGGTAGACAACCAGCAATCTAAAGTCAGCAGAAGATCCATCCCATTGATGTCTAAACCAATCACTGTGAACCATCAGTGTGGTTCTCAGCTTCGGTGTCAAAGAAACCTCCATATTCAGCTGGACACCTGGCTGAGTTGAGCCATATTCACAGTGACCTGAAGGCAGCCCATTTGAGTAAGGAAACCACCCAGAGTCTCTGCCATCTGAGCAAAGTGTTCTTCACAAACTTTGGATGATCACAAGGCTGCCATATAGTAAAGCAACTTGCTACGCTCAGCAGATAGCTACTTGCCCAGAATGCAGAGAAGTGGAGCTTGTCCAAATCTGAGCACAGCAAGGCTCAGCACCATCAAAAACAAGAACAATTAAAACCTGGAAACAGCCAGCAGCTGAGTCTTCAGACGGCTACTAATGAGTAAAAAAATTGTTGCTTGTTGTCACTAACAAACGTAAATGAAAATGTATATACGATAGTAATGAGATCCTGTGTGATATGAAGTAGTACAATTAACCTGGCCAAATTCTGGCCGGGCAACCCCAGAGAACATTTTATGAACCCACAATTTGCTTCGCATTTCTTCGGAAGAAGGTTTTTTTTCCCAATCAAGCTTGCCCATTTAATTAATTTGGTTTTGCTTTAACTGGATTTATCGAGACAAATAGAAACTTAATCATTAATATTGTTCCTTCATTCAGAACTTGTTTCTCGTTATGTTTAATGAGTGATCTAGATACTAAAAATCTTCATGTATGTTGTCATAAACTTGTGGCTTTTTAGTGATCTTTTCAATTCAATCGTGTTTATCAATTCCAGTGACTAAATGGAAGTGGGAAACTCAGAGCAATGTTGTATTTTAAAGTTAATAGTACTCTGAAAAAAATAAGAGATATAAAATTGAAATTAGTTATTATTATTTGCAACTGCTTGAGGTTTAAAAGAATGTGCTTAAAAGCAAATTTCTGTCAACTTTTGCAGCTACCAAAATCTGCACAATACTTCTAAAATAAGAGAACAAGGAATACAAATCAAAACCTTTGATTGTGAAAAATTGTATGTCTAATCTAGTGACTTTGACAAACTGAGGATGTGATTGACACGGTATTTTTCTGCAGGAGGTAGAATTGTAATATCCAGTTCGTTAAATATAAAGTTTAAATTGTGTTTCCATATGAGCAGGATTCAATTTTATTTTTGTTTGCTTGTTACGCAGTTGATTGCATTTGCACACATTTCATGCTTTATCTTGTAATAGCATTTATTTAAAACTCATCTACCCCCTAGGCTTGGTCTTATTTTGTTTTTCTTTTATTTGTAAATCTTAGTATTAAGCACAGCTGATTACCTTGAGTGAAGTGCATTGTTACAAGCTTTAACAAATGTACACCTAGGAACATTCTTGCCACTTAAGCAGTTTAATCTAATCCACTGTGTCAGAACAGGCATATGCAATGCTTTGACTAATTGCCTTTTAAGCGGTTAAAGACTCTGGTGTGATTGTGTGCTTCAAAGACAAAAAAAAATAACCAACAACATATCTTCTATTTTATTGCAATGTAATATTTTTCTTAACATGTTCTCATGACTTACAACAGTAATTTACCAGCATTTTCTGTTTCTGGTTCCTGCATCAGCTTCTCTTCTTTACAAACCCATTTCTTTTTTTACTTTGCCCATTTTTTCAATCCTTCTCTTCCAGCATCTTCTATTGTTATTCACCTTATTTCCTGCTTGAAGTAATCCTGACATACTGAACATCATCTGAAACTGCAAACGACAGAATGCAATAAAGTAGAGAATAGCAGTAATCTGAGGAAAGTTCTACATTCACTGTTGCTGCTAACTCTCTGTCTTCTTATCCTACATAGAAAATAAAAAAATCAATACTGCCTCACAAGCCTTGATAAAAGTGGTGGACAAGTCAAGCAGGCATGCTGGATATAGTAAATTAAAGTGATCAAAATTTTCCAGTTGATTCAGCCTACAGCCTACGTAAACTAACAACCCTGTCTACCCACTGCCTGTCATGTCAGAAGCTTTCTTTATAATCTAGGTCTGGATCCTTCATTCTGATTTCATGATGTCTAAAAATAAAACAATCATGTACATCAGCAAGTCCATCTTATTTGCAGCATTTTTTCAAAAAAAAAATCATTGAGTAGCTTGTGCTTCGGAAAGTTATTTGATTTGAAAGAGAAGTCACAGACTTTTTTCTTGATGGAGAAGAAATAGTAAACAAAGGATAAAATTTCCAGTGGAAAATGCAGTCGATTAAAAAGCATTTTTCTGTTGCATTAGATAGCTGCAAAGGCAAACTTATCTCAAATTTTGAGAGCCAATTGTTTGAAGCACCCCTGACCATTTCAAGTCACCGATATCTTATTAACAACACTAAACGGTACAAAATCATTTACTTTTCAGTAAATCTCTGCCTTTATAAAATATAATAAAGTGTAAGATATATTAAGGAGTTAACAGAAATTTTATTATATGACCATTCTTTGAAAGAAAATATTGCAAACAGATGTATTGCTTGGTCTGTGTTTCTCCAGATGTAAACTTCCAAATGCCATTTGCCTTTTAAAATGTTCGTCGATTTGCCTTCTATTTCATATACTTTTATAATTTTTTTACTTACTTTTAGAGAATAAGTTGGAAATTAACTCTAGGTCTCTGGAGATTTCACATCTCTCCACAAACTGAATCTTGATAGTTACCTTTAAAAAATCACATTTCTCTACTTTCTAAATAGGCAATTTTTTTTCTAAGGAGTTTACTAGGAGCAGTCCTCACCAATGAAAAACTAACAATCTTTGTAAGTCCTAACATCAGTGAATTCTCATGAAGAAGCTGTAGAATCTCAGGTACGATCTTGTCTTAGCAAAAGGCTAGGCACCATTTTGCTGGTTTGAAGTTTGTTTATTGTCACCAAATTTTATGCAAAATTATTTCCTCATGTACAGATCGTTATGTTTTAAAAACATATTTATGAAAGAGCTAACTTATTTAAATGAAAATATAAATAAAATGAAATAAAATATAAATATAATGAAAATATGCTGACATTCATTGAAGTATATTAAAATATGAATTTGATATAACCATAGTCATTTTAAATCAATATATCAAGTGCTAATGTTGTCTGGAGATACATCAGTACTACATAAATTGCAGGCATCGTAAATTTATGTTAAAACTGATAGTTCCAATAAACACTAGTCAACCTGATCTGTGCCTCAGACAACCAATATAAAAAGAATGTCAGTGCACTCTGGATTGTGAAGAGTTCCTTTATTTCTGCTCTTATATCCACATGCATTCTTTCTTTCATAAGATCTGTAATTAACCTGCAATATTTATTATGTCAAGCAGAGGATTCAATCTGATTGATAATGCCATTGGTAAAGAGTTCACTAAACCTGCTGTCCTCTTTTGACATAACCATTTTCCCAAATTAGAAACTGGTTTAAAACAAATAATTTCATACACTAGGATAAATTGTACAGTTTAGCTGCACATTGCACAACTTCTGGACACTTAGTTGCATCTATCTTTTATTTTGAGTAAATTACTCTCATGATTAGAGAGCTCAGATCATCTGTTGCAGTTTTGTTGAATGCAATTAATCATTTTCTGCAGTTATCTAATTGTTAACCAGTTATTTTTCTCTTTGATGCTTTATTTTTGCGTAACCCTGCTACATAAATGCTGGCAAAAGTTTACAGCTCTTTTTTTAAAAACAGAAAATAACTTTTTCGGTATAAAAATCTGAAAATTCATGATTTCTTTTAGGCTGGATAAGTGCCAAGCACTCAGAACCAGATGGATTTTGGTTTTGAGAATTTCCTGTGCTGGTTTGCTGGACCTAAATTCATGCAGTATCCAGGTCAGACTGCAGTGTTGGAGGCACACACCAGCTCAAGCTGTTTATGCTCCTGCTTGGCATTTTCAAAGGGGTTTTTAATCAGAGTGCTAGCTTATTGATCAATGACAAATACAGGCAACAACTTTTGTATACCACTGCTGTTGGATTTTTTATCTGAGATAATATTTCTCTCTTAAAAGGCATCCTCACTGCTATGTATTAATTAAAATCTAAATACTAAATATTGATTGATGCGTTATCAGGCCATAGCAGTTGGACTATGTCACATTGATTTTTGCTGTGATTTATTATCATATTTAAGAAAAATCATTTTGTGTGATTATACAGAGGAAATAGACTTTAGGGAGGGTGTAATTCTTTTGTATCACTTCTGTTGTGCGTTAGAAGGGCCAATTTCTCAATTGTGGCTGAGATCACTGATATCTATGAACACTTCTTCTCCTCTGCTTCGACAGCTAATGTTTAAGCCTGCACAAAAGATCATGCTCTTGTCATTAGGAATAATGGGCTTGGAGATTCCTTCCCTTAATCAGAACTTGGATTAGCGGAATGTACAACACCAGCATCTTACATATAAAACAAACTCACCATGGTTATTTGAAAAAAAATATTGCTTTGAATAATATCATAAGGCCAAAGAAAATGTCCTAGCAGTATAGATGGGCATGGCTGACTGCGGATTGTTTCAGAAACGACTACTACCAGACCTGTGTTACACCAGTGTTATATTACATATTGGTATAAGTGGTTCTGTCGGAAATTCAAGCACTTTTACTAAATTCAAAAACACAGCCTCCACTATGTTTCTGTGTGGCTTCATATATTAAGACCTGCTCAGCTTTCTGAAAAGGCTTTGAGCGTCAAGAAAGTTGTGTCTATTTTATTTTAACTCACCTTTTTAAACTGAACAAGGGACTTTAATTGTATCGTTTTTGAATGTGTGTAATCTTTTCTGTTTGTTCAAGAGCCTGTATACCCTCTACTGTGACCAGCTTGCATTCACAATCAGAAAATCATATCATTTATTGTTCATTGTTTCTTTGTTATTAAGACAGATCTGGTTAATAATGAATTGAAAGAGAAAGAGTGAACAAGAGCGAACTAGAAATATTTTAGCTTTAGATCGCTATCTTAAATCTTGTCAAGAAAAGCCACTTTTGAACAACAAATTGCATTAAACAAACAACTACAAAATTCCTCACTATGTTTCCTTGGATCACAGTTTGCTGATCAGATAGCCCAGTGGCTTTGAAATATTGAATATTTCATTTTCCCCACAGATGCTGCCTGACCTGATGAGTGTTTCTGGCATTCAGCATTTTTATTTCAGTTTTTCAGCATCTGCAGTTTATTTTTATTCACAATATTGGATGGCCCTGTTAGTTTATCCACTGCGTTATACGGCCGGTTTCTTGTTCTTATTATGGATATCAGTCTGACCATGGTAGAAGGTGCTTCAGTCATTGTGACTGAGAAAGGAGTTTCTCTTTAATTCCTATGTGTGTTGTTGGCAGCACCAACAGATACAGACCCTTCCCTAGGTTATGACAGGGTTCCATTCCTGTGAACTGATCAAACCACAGACAATCTGCAAGTCAGAAACATGGTCATAAACAGAGGACCTAGGTGGCAAAAGATGCCTGCAGCCCCACAGCAGCTGGCAAATCCATCCCCAACCACTCCACGGTCCCCCAAATGCTTGTTCATTTGTATGGTCAGTACAGAAGTCAGGCATTCATAAGTTGGGGAGGACTCTGAATTTCCAATCCCTAACTGTCCTTGAGGATGTGGTGGTGAGCCACCTTTGAGTCATAGAGTCATACAGCATATGCTTACAGGCACCTCAATCCAAACGGCCCATGATGACCAAGCAAACCCAATGTCCACACATTTGGCTCATAAGCCTCCAAATCTTTCATATCCAAGTATTTACACAAGTACCTTTTAAATATTATTAATATACCTGCCTCAAACACTTCCTCTAGTAGCTCATTCTAAATACAACCTCCAGAACCACCGCAGTCCTTCTGATGAAAGGGCTCCCACAATGCCAATAGGTTGGGAGTTCCAGCGTTTCCACCCAGCGAAAATATAGGAACAGTGACCAATGAGCATATCAGGGTGATGAGTGCTTACAAGAGGCTGTGTTGTCATGGGCTTGACGTTTCTTTCCTTTTAGTGATAAGGGCCACAGATTTGGGTGTTGCTGTCAGAGAAACCTAAGCAAATCGCTTCACTGCATTCCTGCATCTATGGTGAATGGTGGAGAGGGACGTTTGAAGGCTTATGGTGTTTGATGGTTTGTCAGTCAAGTGGAACCATAGAACCATAGAACACTACAGCACAGTACAGGCCCTTCAGCCCTCCATGTTGTGCCGACCCATATAATCCTTTAAAAAAAAGTACTAAACCCACACTGCCGCATAACCCTCCATTTTTCTTTCATCCATGTGCCTGTCCAAGAGGCTCTTAAATACCCCTAATGTTTTAGCCTCCACCACCATCCCTGGCAAGTCATTCCAGGCACTCACAACCCTCTGTATAAAAAACTTACCCCTGATGTCTCCCCTAAACTTCCCTCCCTTAATTTTGTACATATGCCCTCTGGTGTTTGCTATTTGTGCCCTGGGAAACAGGTACTGACTCTCCACCCTATCTATGCCTCTCATAATCTTGTAGACCTCTATCAAGTCCCCTCTCATTCTTCTACGCTCCAAAGAGAAAAGTCCCAGCTCTGCTAACCTTGCTTCATATGACTTGTTCTCCAAACCAGGCAACATCCTGGTAAATCTCCTCTGCACCCTCTCCATAGCTTCCACATCCTTCCTATAATGAGGTGACCAGAATTGAACACAATACTCTAAGTGCGGTCTCACCAGAGATTTGTAGAGTTGGAACATGAGCTCTCCACTCTTGAGCTCAATCCCCCTGTTTATGAAGCCTAGCATCCCATAGGCCTTCTTAACTACCCTATCAACCTGCGCAGCGACCTTGGGGGATGTCAGTAAAACAAAGGAGCTGATTATTGAACACACGAAAGGAGGTGCTATGCACACTTTGGTTTGTATCAATAGTGCTAAGGCCAAGAGGGTTGAGAGCTTCAAGTTCCTTACTTATTGAGAATCTATCTACCTCTGCCTTTAATGTTTTGATGGACTTTGCTTTAATCAACCTTTGCAAAAGAGGTTCCAAAGAATCTCGGAGAGAAAACGTAAATCTGTCTTAAATAGCTGAGTACGTATTAAATGGTAAACTGAGCAATAGGCTCTCCCACTGGCACTCCACTTCCAAGCTGTCAAAAGCCCTCAGTATCTTGTCCTGGAAGGTGCTGAATGGGAACAGAGCAGTAAGACACGAGGAATCACCCAAATGGTGATGTCTGGAAAACTGATGACTTTCATCACCAGGTCAGGCAGTAGGTACAGCTGTTTCAGATTGGCTGGGCTCATTTCAGTCACCTTCAGGGTCGGAACTGATGGGCATCCTGGGTCACATGTGCAATTTTGACTCTGTACCAATCTAGTAGGCCACTGTTGTTGTCCCTCCAGGGGAAATGGAGAAAGCACACTTCATTTTAATGTAAGATGGAACGGAGTGTGTACTGCACTGTAGGATATAAAGGCCTCATCTTCTTCCCTACTGCTGGACCCCGCCAGGAAGCTTAAAGAGAGGATCGGTTGCTGGCCAGTTTCAGCAGCCATTTCTTGCCCACTTCCCAACCCACTGATGGAGATTGTAGCAGCAGCGTTCATCTGGCACCTTTGTAGTGAACATCCTTTGGTAATTAAGCCATCCAGACCTTTCCTGGTCAGTGTCCACTCATGCAGACCAGCTAGAAACTAGTCAGTTGAAAAACATTTCATCAAGGAGCTTGCAAGGGAGCACCAAATAAAACAGTAGCAAAAGGACTGACTGGGCCTGAAACTGCCTGTGAAGCTTTAAAAATCTGACATGTGTGTATAAAATAATCCAAGTGCTCTCTCAAAAACATGACTGAACAGCGTAAAAGAAAGGCTCAACTCCCGAAGTAAGAAATACTTCACCTTCCTGCATCTGCTCAGTACATTTATTTGCAGAAAATACCTTTGTACCCAATGCACAATAAGTATCACCAAAGCATTGATAGGACAAGTCCCCTGGTACCCAGATTCCAGTGCACAATGTCACTGACAGTGGTTAGTATCTTTCCAAGGTCAGCTCAGACGAGGAATTCTAATGAGATTAAACCTCATGGCTTGGGTTTTAGTCCATTTTTGCTCATTGTTCTGGAGTGAAGCAGTAGTATTATTGGAGTGACAAATCTTTCCAGTTAAGTCTCTGAGCTT
The DNA here is from genome assembly GCF_048418815.1 of Hemitrygon akajei. Lineage (NCBI taxonomy): Eukaryota > Metazoa > Chordata > Chondrichthyes > Myliobatiformes > Dasyatidae > Hemitrygon > Hemitrygon akajei. Next base: position 118,354,412 of record NC_133124.1, read on the forward strand.
AATCCATAGCCAGCTGACATTCCACTGTACTCATACATGTAAAAGACATGATGAGCGTGTGAAATAAAACTTTACCAGAAGCCATAAATTAATTTTGGACAGACTCCTTTTATTTTTAATGGAAAGGCTAACTTGCTTTTTATGTCTGTATGATGTGCATTAACAGCAACAGATATCTGAAGAGTCCAAGTAAAAGACAAAGGAATTCTTTACTATCCCAGAAGTGCAGGGCAGGAATCAGGCATCGATTGCAGTGTGCTCCAATGGTTGTTATTTTCCGAACCCTTCACTGCTATCATTACCTTGTTAACTCTCTGTGGTCATGCAAGCATTTCCACAGATACCAACTAGTAATCCCCCAGTCTAGTTAAGACATATATTACTCTGTTTCTTAGACACAGCATTTATTGTTAATTACAGCCAAAAAGCCCCAAACTCTTATTTCCACTCTACTTATGAGTCCTGTTGTCTTGCATCACTCTCTCACTACACATCGTGGAGCTTGCACATTTCCTCCAAAACTGCTGATTTGAATGGAGCTTCCTCTTTCTTTCCCAACTACCACCACCCCCCCACCCCCAATGCAGCTATGATTGAAAACGTGCTTGATGTCCTGAAACTTTTGTTGGGAATGTCAGTGGAAAGCATATTCGGTGGGAGCGCACTTGTTACCGACTCAGCGTGTTTGACATTTCCATCCCCGTGCAGTGAGTCAGGATGAGAATCTGCAACAGGGAAGGAGTGCAGCACTGTCTAAGATGCATGATTCCTAAAGGTACCAGTGTGAGTGACAATATGCTGGAATATGGGTGTCAAGATACCAAACCCATCAATGTTGCAGTGCATACCTCCTACAAAGACATATTCCACATACAAACATATCCTACAAATACAGAAATTAATATCCCATGACAATTCATAGGTGGCTAAGCTCGTAAAGAAAACTTTTGGCACATTAGCTTTCATACATCAAAGTTTGAGTACAGGAGTTGGAATGTTATGCTGAAGTTGTATAACACATTCGTGAGGCCTAATTTGCAGCATTGTGTCACAGACAAGAGAAAATCTGCAAATGCTGGAAATCTGAGCAATACGCACAAAATGCTGGAGGAATTCAGTAGGCCGGGCAGCATCCATGGAAAAGAGTATAGTCAACAAATCCGGCCAAACTCCTTCGGCAGGACTGGAGCAAAAAAGCTGAGGGTTAGAATTGAAAGGTGGGGTGAGGGGGGAGCGAAACGTCAAGGAATAGGTGAAACTTGGAGGGGGAGGGATGAAGCAAAGAGCTAGGAAGTTGATTGGTGAAAGAGACAGAAGACCATGGAAGAAAGAAAAAAAAGAGGGGAGGACCACCAGAGGGAGACGATGGCTGAGCAAGGACAAGGACATGAGGGACAAGGAGATGAGAAATGGTGAAGGGGGGAGGCATTACTGGAAGATTGAGAAATCAATGTTCATGCCATCAGGTTGGAGGCTACCCAAACAGAATATAAGGTGTTGTTTCTCTAACCTAAGCATGGCCTTATAGACATACCAGAATGAGAATCAGAAGTAGAACTAAACTGGTATTGTGTGCTGTTTTGATCACCTGCCTTTGGGAAAAATGTCAACAAGATTGAAAGAGATCAGAAAAAACCTACAAGGATGTTGCCAGGACTGGAGGACTTGAGTTATAAAGAAAAACTGAATAGGTTAGAACTTTAATCCCCAAAACGTAGAAGATTGGGGGAAGATTTGATAGAGGTATACAAAATTATGAGGGGTACAGATAGGGTAAATACAAGCAGGCTTTTTCCACTGAGGCTGACTAGGACTACAACTAGAGGTCATAGGTTAAGAGTGAAAGGTGAAATGCTTAAGGGAACATGAGGGAAAACTTCTTCACTCAGAGACTCAGAGGGTGGTAAGAGTGGGGAATGAGCTTCCAGCACAAGTGGTGGATGCCATTTCGATTTCAACATCTAAGAGAAGTTTGGATAGGTACATGGATGGGAGGGCTATGATCCGAGTGCAATTCAATGGAACTAAGCAGTTTAAATTGTATGGCACAGACTGAATAAGCCAAAGGGCCTGCGTCTGTGCTGTAGTTTTCTATGACTCTGTGACTCTAAGACTATGGAGGGCCCCCACCAGATTTCCTAGCCAATACCTGTCCGTTAATCAATGTCACTAAAACAGATTATCTGGTCAGTAATACAAGAGATTCTGCAGATGTTGGAAATCCAGAGCAACACACAAAATGCTGGAGGAACTCAGCAGGTCAAGCAGCTTCTACAGAAGGGAATAAAGAGCTGAGGATGAGACCATTGATCAGTTCATCAGTTGTGAATTCAGCCCAGTCTATCATAAAAACCAGCCTCTCCTCCATGAACTCATTCTAAACTTCCCATTGCTTCAGGAAAGCAGTCAACATAATCAAGGCCCCTCCCAGCCCGGTCATCCTCTCCTCTCCCCCCATCAGGCTGGAAGTATAAAAGTTTAAGAACATGAACCATCAGGCCCAAGGACAGCTCCTCCAATAATTTCTTTGACCCATTACCATCAAGAAGGAAGTACCATCGCATTAGGACAAGAACTGTTAAGATGGGCAACTGCTTCTTCGCCAGGCTGCAAAAATACTGAACTCCAAGCCAGTAGCATTATTCGGTTTACTTTTTAACTTGTGACATAAATGCACCTTATTACTTGTTAATTTAATTGAGGTTATATTACTTTATGTGAAAAGTGTCTCAGTTATATGTTGTGCACTCTGTTCCAAAGGAAGGTTGTCTCATTGTTGGCATAGATGTGTTTGATTAAATAACAAAAACTTGAACTTCTGTCCCAGCATTATAAGATTCTTGAATAGACTTCTTATAAAATAAAGATTTTGCAGTCTACCTTGTCATGACCCTTAGACTGAATCTGTCTGCCTGCACTGCACTTTCTCTGTAACTGTTACACTTTATTCTGCATTCTGTGTTTTCTTTTTGTACTACGACAATGTATGGAATGATCTGTTTGAATGGTTATGTAAACCAAAGATCAACTCAGAGTTCTTAAGTTCATTCATCGCCTGGGACAAGTTTGTAGAGAAATAGAGAATAACAGCAGGAGTTTGCAGACTGGATGTAGTGATAGGGATGTCAGGGGCAATCAAAATATTAAGAATTGGACCGGTCGAAGAAATGTGTTGAAGATGCAGAGATTGACTACAGTGTTGGCATAACAGAATCCCAGGGAGGAAGGTCAGTGATGGAGCATCAGGAATTATCATTGAGTTAAACTAAGGTTTTATTTTTGGAATTATACTCTTCCTTAATTAATTTGACAATTTTAATCCCTAATATCTGCAGTAAACAAGGAAAAAAGTATTAAAATGAAGGCAGGGGTTCCTTCAAAGATTTCATTAGCAGACTTGTTCCATGCAGAAGGTTTGTCTTCTCATGAGTCTGTTGAAACCAAAATCAGAGGGTGTGCGTGATATTTGAGGCAGTTTGGATTTCTGCTTCCCACTTCCCTACCAGACACAATCGCACATCCGCATGCAACAAACAGTGAGTCCAGCAGCACCAATGCAGACAAAGCAATTATTGATATTTTAAGTCTAATGTCTGTGCAAGGTTTCAATGTGAAACATTAAAAGTTCCTTTCCTCCCATAGATGCTCCCTGTTCTACTGTTGCTCCTGCAGATTGTTTATCGTTCCAGATTCCAGCAACTGCAGACTCATGTCTCAAATCATTTTCACACTTTGAGGTTACTCCTTTGTTCCTTCTTTACTTATGATCAAGGCCATTCTTCACACTCTCTCTGAATCTTGCAATGTAAGAGGACTGGTTGGAACCACAAACACCAATGGGCACTTGGTGGACCAAATGGTCAGCAGGTATGAATCTACTCTGAATCACTATATTTCAAGCTTTAGTTTCATTGCATTTGACAAAGACTCAGCTGCTCTATTGATCGTAATCATTTTGAAACAAAAAATGCCTCTACAAGTCAACCGACTATATCCCATGAACTCATTCTTTTTTTAAATTAAGTGCTGCATGAATATATATTCCACCGAATATTAGACAATTCTCCCTTTTGACTTCACAGAATATTTATAGTGTGAATGTAGGCAGACTTTCCCAATTCTCTCTATAACGATGTAAACATATACATCCATTGGACAGGGCTGTCATTTGTATCCCTAATTGCAGCCATCTATATGACTGACTGCAGGGGCATTTGAATAGATCTAGCATCTGCCCCTGTTAAGATCCAGTTAGTCTAATTTGTTGCAGCTTTTTGTCTCTCCCAGTTGTTCCAACAGCACAGGGAAACCTGGCTCTGTCACTTGGGAAAAGAATCATACTGATACACCAACGTATCAAAGGTAACTCCACATAGACAGCCTACTCTATCCAACCACAGCTTAGTGATTCAAGATTCTGTAAAAGATATACCAATCACCAATAAAAAGCAGGTCAACAAGTTTCTATCTTTTATTTTAACGTTACTTCCTATTTCAGTTTTAAAACTTTAAATCTGCAATCTCATTGTAAAATTAGAAACACAGAACAGAACTTCAAAACCCTGATTAGTGTCTATTACTTCCCAATTGTTAGCCTTTACTGGAATTTAGTTCAAATTTTCATCTATTTGGAGGAAAGCTTAGTTTTTTTTTGAAATGTTTATGTTGCTTGTATTTTACTGTGTTAATTTAAGGTAATTCAATGCATTTTAGCTAAGTGTATTCCATCTTAATTATTTTAATCCATTTAACTTATTTTTGAAATGTCTTTTAAGCATCAGAAACAGTAAAAAGCAAGGAAAGTGTCTTTAAAAACACAAGCTCTCATTGTCCGTTGGGGTGCTCAGGTTTAGCCGACTGAGGCCTAGTCATCGCTCACTACCAGTTTCATTTAGTAGGGCTGTGAAATGGAGGTCTCCAGTATGATGCATCCCAAAAGCAGCATGAGAGGTGAATGAAGGAGTAAAGAGAGGGCTACGTACAAGCAAATGATCACATCAAGCACAGCCCTTTATGCCTCACTGGTGCATGTTAATTTGTAATTGGTAATTGTTTTATTATTGTCACATGTACCATAATGCATGTAAAACTTTGATTTGCACCACTTTGTTTCATCAAGGTTGTACAAATGAAAAATAATAACAGAATGCAGAATAAAGTGCAACAGTTACAGAGAAATCGCAATGCATGCAGACATTAAAGTGTAAGGCCATGACAACATAGATTGTGAGGTCAAGAATCCACATTGTTTTGCTAAATTAGTGTTCTTATAATAGTGGGATAGAAGTTGAGTCTGGTGGTAAGTGCTTCCAGGCTATTGAAAAAAAATATCGCAACGCACAATGCAAAAGGGTAGACTTTCCTGAGAATACGGGAGCTAGACTTTCTTGGATCAGGCTGATCGCATCTTCCATGAGGAAATAAAAATGGAGGAAAAGGGACAGAAAATTGAGGGGAAAAAGAAGTTATTTAATTCCTGCCTGGTAGTACAGTAGCATGGTAGTCAACTTGCTGGATTAGTAGTCAGAGTTCAAGACCATTAATCCAGAAATAAGAGTTCAAGTCCCACCATGGCAGCTGGGGAATTTAAATTCAAGTAACTAAGTAAATCCGATTTTTTTTAACAAATGTTGGTTCTAGCAAAGTAACTACGAAACTACCAGACACATCAGTTTCAGAAGAAAGGATTTGTCACTGTCACCCACTGTGATTCCAGACCTAGCAATGTAGTTGATCCTTCAGTTGCTCCTCAGTTCTAAGGTAACGAAAGACATACAATAAATCACATTTCTCATGAAGGAAAACTTCACTGGGATGCAATATCTTCCTTCCTCCCCCTCCGTCCATTTGACATTCCTTAAAACTGAACTCCTTGATCAGTTTTATGCTCATAGGATTATAGAACTGTTCCTGATCAACAGCAGATTATTCAGCCCAACAAATCTATGCTAAGTCCCATTCACCAGCACTTTCTCCATATTTTGGAGACTTATTCTCTCTTTCTCTCTGATGAACTTCCAAAGGCTATTAGAAAGCTTGCTTTTCCCTATGCCTATCACTCCAAAACAATGTGAATTCCAGATCCCATCTTCAATTATTGATCTCCACTCTTTACATAGTGTATCCTGGCCATAGTGGCCATATGGTAGAATTCATCATGTGCAGAGTCATTCCCTTCTGTAGCTGAATTACTTACTACATGTTCGCTGTAGTTCTCTAGCTAAATTGTAGACATCGTTACACAATACCTCAATCACAGACAATATACAGCACTGATATCTACTCAAGCCTTGACCATGCCAACCAATGAACACCCATCATCAGTATTGATCCCATCTTTCCAGGACTTGACCCATAGGCTCATCTTGATATCTACTCAAGCCTTGACCAGTTTATTTTTAATTTGTCTCTTCTAATCTCTTGCTATTAAGCCTCATAATTATTCTATATTTCAGTGCCTCATAAATACATGTGGGAGACTCTAAAGTCAGCTAGAAGAAGGTTCTATGGTCTGATGAAACCAAAATTGAGTGTTTTGGCCATCAAACTAAACACTATGTATGGCGTAAGCCAAACACCACACATGATCAAAAACACACCACCCCTACCATGAAGCATGGTGGTGGGGATGCTTCACTGCAACAGGCCCTGGAAGGTTTGTGAAGGTAGAGGGTAAAATTAATGCAGCAAAATACAGGGAAATCCTTGGAGAAAACCTGATTTTAGTCTGCAAGAAAACTGCGACTTGGGAGATTTGTTTTCCAGCAAGACAAAGACCCCAAGCTTAAAGCCAACGCTACACAGGAAAATACTTAAAAACAACAATGTCCTGGAGTGGCCAAGTCAGAGTCCCGACCTCAATCCAATTGAGAATTTTTGGCTGGACTTGAAAAGGGCTGTTCACTCATGATCCCAATGCATTCTGACAGACAGAGCTTGAGCAGTTTTGTAAAGATGTATGGGCAAAAATGACAACGTCCTGATGTGTAAAGCAAATAGAGACGTACTCACACAGACTCATGGCTATAATTGCCAAAGGAGATTCTACTAAATACTGACTTGACGGGGGTGAGTACTTATGCAAACAATTATCTTGTGTTATATATTTGCAATTAATTTAGATAACTTTGTAGTGATCTGTTTTCACTTCAACACTAAAAGAAGTCTTTTTCTGTTGATCAGTGTCAACAAAGCAAACTTAGATCCACTATGATTCAATGTTGTAAAACAATAAAACATGAAAACTTCCAAGGAGGGGTGAATACTTCTTGTAGGCACCATATGTCAGGACATTGTTACAGCAAATTCTTTGGGGCTGAAATTTTGGGGGTAATTTTTACTAATTTAGTAAAACTTTTAATACACTTAAAATAAACAAGCTCAATCCTTTAGAATCTTTTACACACTGCATGTAGCCTATACAAAATGGACAGTCAACGTTTCAGTCTAGATAACTGAATAGGTTTGTTAATTCATCAAGTTACCATGTTTTTACTAGAAATTTCAAAGGGCTATGCTGAAAACTGCAAATGCTCCTGTTCACTAAATGCCAACTTGTCAGGAAAAGCTAATTGAATCAGAATTAGAATCCGATTTCTTTTCTGATGGGAAATTTGTTGTTCTGTGGCAGTAATAGTAATAAACATTGCAAAAAGAAAGGAATAATAAGGTGGCATTCATAGGTTCATAGATCATTCAGAAATCTATGGTAGAGCAAAAGAAGCTGTTCCTGAATCATTGAGTGTGGGTCTTCAGGCTCCTGTACTTCCTCCTCAATGGTAGTAATGAAAGGAGGGCATGACCCAGATGGTGAGAGGCCTTCATGATAGAGCTACCTACTTAAGGCACAGCCTCTTGAAGATGTCCTTAATGTTGGAGAGGAGTGTTGTGCCCATAATGGAGCAGGCTGAATCAAAAACCTCTGCAGACTCTTCCAATCCTGTGCATTGGAGACATCACTTGAGGTGGTGATGCACCAATCAGAATGCTCTCCACCATTTACCTGTAGAAATTTGTAAGAGTCTTTAGTGACATATGAAATCTCCTTAAACTCCGAATGTAGTAGAGCTGGTGTGGACATTTTTGTGATTGCATTAATGTGTTGGGCCCAGGATAGATCTTCTTAGATCCTAACACCCAGGAATTTGAAGTTGATCACCCTTTCCACTGCTGACCCATCAATGAGGTCTGGTATGTATTTCCCTGACTTTCCCTCACTGAAATCCGCTATCAGTTCTGTCGCCTTGCTGACATTGAGTGCGACATTGTTGTGACACAATCAACCAACCAATTCTGTATGCCTCCTCATCGCTATCTGTGATTCTACCAATAACATCATCCAATGTATAAATGGCACAATGGTGTGCCTAGCCACACAGAATGCAGAAAGAGTAGAGTAGTGGGCTAAGCACACATCCTTGAGGTGCTCTTGTGCTGATAATCAGAAAAGAGATGTTACCACCAATCCACACTGACTATTGTCTGCATGACTATAAGACATAGGAGCAGTATTAAGCCCTTCAGCTCATCGAGTTTGCTCTGCCATTCCATCATGAGTGATTTATTTTCCCCCTCATCCCCATTCTCCTGTTTTCATTCTGTAACGTTTGACACACTTACTGTTCAAGAACCCATCAAACTCCACATTAAATATATCCAATGACTTGGCCTCCACAACCATTGGACACAATGAATGTACAGAATCACTAACTGCTGATGAAAGAAATTTCTCCTCATCACTGATCTGAAGGAACATCCTTCTATTCTCAGGCTCTGTCATCAGGACCTAGACTCTCCCACTATTGGAAGCATCCTCTCCACATCGGGCCTTTCAAAAGTCAGTAGGTTTCAATTAGATCCCCTGGCATTCTTCTAAACTCTGGTGAGTGCAGACCTGGAATCATGAAACACTCCCCATACATATTCTGGGACTCATTCGTGTAAGCACTTTCAGGATTGCCTCCAACGTTAGCACAACCTTTCTTAGATATGGAAACCAAAACTGCTCACAATACACCAAATGTGGTCTGACTAATGCCTTCTAAAGCCTCAGCATTACATCCTTGCTTTGATATTCTAGTCCTCTTGAAATGGTTGTTGACATTGCATTTGCCTTCCTTACTTACCAATTCACCTTGCAAGTTGACCTTTAGGGAATCCTACACTCCCAAGTCCTTTTGATCCTTTGATTTTTGTATTTGCTCCCCATTTAGAAAATAGCTTGTGCATTTATTTCTTCTACCAAAATACATAACCACACACATCCTGACACTGTACTCCAGCTGCCACTTCTTTGCCCATTCTCCTAATCTGTCCAGTCCTTCTGAAGACTACCTGCTTCCTCAACACTACCTGTCCCTCCACCTAACTTTTTATCATTCTCAAACCTGGCCACAAAGCCATCATTTCCATCATCCAGATCATTAGCATATAACATCACAAGTAGCAGAACCAAAACCAACACCTGTGGAGCACCGACAGCCAACCAAAAATGCTCCCTTTATTCCCACTCTTTGCCTCTTGCAATCAACCAATGCTCTATCCATGCTAGTATCCCTCCTGCAATATCATGGGCTCTTATCTTATTTAGCAGACTCATGTGCAGCCCAAACCTACCTTCTCCTCAGACACTACCAACCCTCCACCCCCTTCTGATCCCAGCTCTCATCTGTGCCAGGTCTTCACCATTGGCTCTGACCTTCCCCTCTCTGAGGCAGAATCTCCAGCCCGCACTAATGCACCTTCTCCCATCTTCAACCCTCCTCCTCTTTCTGGCCACACCCCGTCCTGGTCTTCTGCCTGCTCTGGACCTTTTCATTGCCAACTGCTGACGGGACATCAACCGTCTAGACTTCAACACTCCTCTCTCCAATTCCAACCTCACCCCTTCCAAACACTCTGCTCTCCACTCCCTCTGCACTAATCCTAACCTCACCATCAAACCCGTAGTTAGAAGGGGTGCTGTAGTAGTCTGGCAGACTGACCTCTACCTTGCTGAGGCCCAACCACAACTCTCAGACACGTTCTCTTACTTACCCCTTGAACAGGACCCCACTAAGGACAACCAGGCCATTGTCTCCCACACCATCACCAACCTTATTAGCTCTGGGGATCTCCCATCCACCGCCACCAACCTCATAGTTCCTTCACCCCACACCTCCCATTTCTACCTCCTACCCAAGATCTACAAACCCGCTTGTCCAGGTAGACCCATTGTTTCAGCTTGTCCCTGTCCCAGTGAACACATATCTGCATACCTCGACTCTGCTTTATTCCCACCCCCCACCCCCCCCCCCCCCCCCCAGTTCAGTCCCTTCCTACCTACATCCATGACACTTCACATGCTCTGGATCTTTTCCATGATTTCAAGTTCCCCGGCCCCGATCATCTTATTTTCACTGTGGAGGTCCAGTCCCTATGCACTCCCATACCCCACCAGAAGGGCTTCAAAGCTCTCTGTTTTTTTCTGGACACCAGACCCAACCAGATCCACCCCCACCCACCCCTCCCCCCACCACCACTCTCCTCCATCTAGCGGAACTTGTCCTCACTCTCAATAATTTCTCCTTTGGCTCCTCCCTCTTCCTTCAAACAAAAGGTGTAGCCATGGACACTTGCAGTGGTCCCAGCAATGGCTGCCTTTCTGTCCGTTACATGGAACAGTCTATGTTCCAAGCCTACACTGGTGTCCATCCCCACTTTTCCTACGCTACATTGATGACTACATTGGTGCTGCTTCTCCTGCACCCATGCAGAGCTTGTCGACTTCATCAACATTGCCACCAACTTCCACCCTGCCCTCAAATTTACCTAGTCCATTTCCAACACCTCCCTCCCCTTTGTCGATCTCTCTGTCTCTATCTCTGGAGCCAGCCTATCTACTGATGTCTGTTATAAACCCACAGACTCTCAGAGCTACCTGCACTGTACCTCTTCCCTCCCTATTACTTGTGAAAACACCATCTCCCAATTCCTCCATCTCCACCACATCTGCTCTCAGGATGAGGCTTTTTATTCCGGAATGAAGGAGATGTCACCCTTTTTCAAAGAAAGGGGCTTCCCTTCCTCCACCATCAACCCTGCCCTTAACCGCATCTCTTCCATTTCACACACATCTGCTCTCACCCCATCCTCCTACCAACCTACCAGGGATAGGGTTCCTCTTGTCCTCACCTACCACCCCACCAGCCTCCGCATCCAGCACATAATTCTCCAGAACTTCCACCACCTCCAACGGGATCCCACTACCAAGCACATCCTTCTGCTTTCCACAGAGATTACTCTCTACGCAACTCCCTTGTCCATTCGTCCCTCCCCACTGATCTCTCTCCTGGCATTTATCCTTGCAAGCAGAACAAGTGCTACACTTGCCCCTACACTTCCTCCCTCACTATCACTCAGGGCCCCAAACAGTCCTTCCAGGTGAGGCGACATTTTACTCGTGAATCCATTGGGGTCATATACCATGTCCGGTGCTCCCGGGGTGACCACCTGCATACCGGTGAGACCCAACGTAGATTGGGAGACCACTTTGCAAAACAGCTACGCTCCATCCACCAGAAGAAGCAGGATCTCCCAGTGGCCAACAATTTTAATTCCACTTCCCATTCCCATTCCAATATGTCAATCCATGGCCTCCTTTACTGTCGCGATCAGGCCACACTCAAATTGGAGGAACACCTTATATTCTGTCTGGGTAGCCTCCAACCAGATGGCTTGAACATCAGTTTCTCAAACTTTCGGTAGTGCCCTCCTCTTCACCATTTCCCAACTCCTTTCCCTCTCTCACCTTATCTCCTTGGCCACCCATCGCCTCCCTCTGGTGCTCCTTCGCTTCGTCCATGGCCTTCTGTCTTCTCCTATTAAGTTCCCCCTTCTCCAGCCCTGTATCTCTTTCACCAATCAGCTTCCCAGCTCTTTACCATCCCTCCTCCTCCTGATTTCTCCTATCACATTGTGTTTCATCCTCCCTCCCCCACCTTTTAAACCCTAACCTTAATGTGTGGAAGAGAGCCCCTGATGACCCTCTCAGCTGTCCTCACAAACCTTTGTAGGGACTTGCGGTCAGATGGCTTGCAAAATCCGTAACAAGCAGTTATGCAGCTGTTCAGGACACACTCAATGGTACTCCTTTAAAAATTGGTTAAAATGGGGGGTGGGGGGAGGGACACTCACTCACAATCTCCTCAGGAAATGGAGATGCTGCTGTGCTTTCTTGACCAAAGAGGGACCAGGTGAGATTTGAGGGCATGAGCTATAAAGAGAGGTTGGGTAAACTTGGGTTATCTCTGGAGTGTCAGAAGTTTATAAAATTATGAGAGACATAACTCAGAGAAACACCCAGAGTCTTTTGTCAGAGGGTCGAAATATCTAATACCAGAGGACATTCATTTAAGGTGCACTAAGGGGAGAAAGTTTAAAGGAGAAGTGTGAGTCAAGCTTTTTACACAGGGAGTAGTAGGTCCCTGGAATGAGATGCCAGGGAGGGGTGGAGGGGGGGTGAGTGGTGGATACAGGTAAGATAGTGGCACTTAAGAGGCTGATAGACAAATGCATAAATATGCAAGGAATAGATGGATGGGAATCATGTACAAGCAGAAGAGATTTACTTTATTTTGGCATTGTGTTTGCCACAGAAGTTGAGAGTTGAAGGACATGTTCCTGTACTGTACTGCTCTGCTTTGTGTACAATAATGCATCCGAGTTCTAAAGCACAGAGAGAATTCATAGCCGCTCTCCATGGAAATTGCCTAACCTACCAAGTACCCCAGATATTTTTATTGTTACTGCACACTGACAGTTAGGCTACAAGGAGAAAATGGTCATCAAGAAGAGACAAGGTCACAGAGTCACAGAGTCATACAGCACAGACATTGGCCAACTGGTCCATGCTGATAAAGATTCCCATCTAAGTTAGTCCCATTTGCCTGTGTTTAGTCCATATCCTTCTAAACCATTCCTATCCACTTCGCTGTCCAAGTTCCTTTTAAATTGTTAATGTACACATCACTCTGCATGAAAAAAATGCCCTCAGGTTCCTATTAAATTTCTCTCCTCTCACCTTAAACACACTCCTTCCAGTTCTTCCAACACACACTTGTTCTTAATTCCCCAACCTGGGAAAAAGACTTTGTTCATTCGCCTCATGATTTTATGCACCTCAAACTAGTATTGAGGTGACAATGGATGTAGGATTGGTACTTGATGCACCATTGAACAGCAAACCAACCAAATGTGGCGGATAATGTGGCTGATATGGATATAGGGCTTCATTTGGGATTGCATTATTTGACTGAATTGGAGGGAATGAGAGAGCGAAGCACTGATGAAGAGATTGAGGAAGAATTTAGCAAGTGTGGGCAATAGTACTCCAAAAAAAATATGTAATATTAAGTGCCCAACATACTTTTCTGGTGTGATTCTGATCTTAAGTCACTATTCTGTGCATAACTCCCATTACAGTCAGCATTTTATTTCTTTGAACCTTACAACAATGAAAAATGTCAGTGTGATGGCTTAACGTAATAATGCTGGTGTCTTCTTGTATGATTCTATGTTGTTGAACTAAAGAGATTGTAAAGTCTGTGTCTGTGCAAGAACTGCAGACTTATGACTGCCACCTGCAGTGAGCCTGTTGTAGTAATTCCAGGTACTTACGTAAACAGCATATTCACAGAGTGTATAAAAGAGTCATTGATCGTGCCAAGTGAAACAGACCCAAGAATCAGTGCTGGCACTCGGAGTGAGCACAATAATTACAGCTACCATTGTAAACAAGATACTTAATTTACAATGCAGAAATTCCACAGAATTGTGAACTGCCCTGTCCCCAACCAGAACAGGGAACTCAGGCATTTTTTTATGTAGTTTGTTCTAATTTCTTTACATTATTCCAAGATCCAGTCAATGCTATTAAATACCAACACTACCTTACTGTGTTGCATACTTAGCACTGAGTCTGACTATTTGGGGTTCAGTCTCTACTTCTGAAACATTTTGTAGATGGGATCAGTGGGGTGAAATTTTAACTAAGGTCTTGTCCACTTTACAGCTGGGTGCAAGATTTTTGGAGAAGAGTAAGAGAGACCTCCCAGTCTACTGGCCGAAATCTATCCCATAATGTCACTTAGGAAATGACTGCATCAGCTCTTGAAAGCTTGGTAGTCAAATCTACAGATTAAATTGTGAATATGCTTAATAAGAGTTCATTGTTTGGAAAGGACATCATGGTATCCTGACCACCAGATTAAGGCTCTTGCTTCCTTAATCTGAGATGGGGAGCATATATTAAATGGAAGGCAGCGCGAGAAAAGGTTGACACAAATGTCCGCAGGTGCTGGAAATTGGAGTAACACACAAAAAAGCTGGAGGAACTCAATGGATTAAGCAGTATCTGTAGAGGGAAATGGACAGTCTATGTTTTGGGTTGAGATCTTTCAAATAGAAAGGAATATAGAGAGGAGATAGCCAGCATAAAGAGCCGAGGAAAGAAGTAGAACAAGAGATGGCAAATGATGACAGGTGGATCCACGTGGAGAAGGGTGATACACAAATAAAGGGGGATAGAATGAAAATAATGACAGAGACTGGGAGGTGATTATTGGAGGCAACAAGGCTGCTGATTATGGAATTTGATAGGAGAAAATGGTAGAGCATCGAATCACATATGGGAGTTGGAATGGGCAAATGGGAACAGTGTGAGACAAAGGCAGACTTCAGAACTGCTGTCCACATTCCCTCATTGCACCATTACCTCAAAATTTCAGCAACCAAAGCATGTTAAAGACTTAAATGTACAAATTTTTTATGGGAAGAAAATAATACAATTGTAATTTTACCTTTCTAAAGAAGATTTAAATGATCCACATTCTACAGCCCCCACAGCCCATTCTTATCATTTGGAACCATTAGTAAGCAATTTGTATTCTATTGATCCAAATATAAATTTAGTATTTAATTTAAAGATAGGTTTAAAGGGATTTTTCAGGTGATAGATTAAAACTCACAGTGGTTGCCTAACACTAAAGGCCAATCAATGCCTTTTGTAGGCTACGCGGCACTTTTGATGTTGAGTTATCAAAACTTATCTATAACTGATCTATATCCTGCTATATCATTTGTTAGCTCACTACACTGTCCACAGCTCAACCAATCTTTGCATGAAGATGAGGAATTTCTTCTCTGAGTATTGTGAACCTTAGGAATTCTTTACACCAGAGGACTGTGTAGCTCAGTGTAATGAAGAAGGTGATAGCTAGGGGTTTTTGGTATTTAGGAGAGTCAAAGAATATGAGAAACACACACAAAAGGTTTAGAGGTAATGGGCCAAATGGGAGCAAATAGGACTAGCTTAGATGGACATCTCGGTTAACATGGATAACTTGGGCTGATGGGGGCCTGTTTCAATGCTGTATTACTCAATACTCAAAATACAGTCTTCTAAAGATTATTAATTATAATTTACATTACAGTCAAACACTGATGGTGTCTGTGACTCAATGGGTAATAATTTTGTTTCTGGGTCTTAAGGCATTAGACTCAAGTTGGACCATCGAGAACATCTTCAAGAGGTGATGCCTCAAGAAGGCAGCATCCAGTATTAAAGACCCTCACCATCCAGAACATGTCCTCTTCCTATTACTACCATCAGGGAGGAGGTACACGAACATGAAGACCCACACTCAGCTTTTTTCGGAATAGCCTCTTCCCTCGGCCATCAGATTTCTGAAGAGTCCTTGAACCCATGAATACTACCTTGTCATTCATCTTCTGCACTGTTTACTTAATTTGTAACTTATGGTCATTTTCACATCTTGGCACTGTACTGCTGCTGCCAAACAACACATTTCACAATAATAAACCCAATGATAAACATTCATGATAATAAACCTAATTTTCATTCAAGCATTTGGTGCACAATAATGTTGGGTGGCACTCCATTGCAGTATGGGGGGAGCAGTGGGGTGGATGCTTCTCTATCAGTGATGCCATAGTATCACAGTCATCCAACACATAAGCAGGCTTTTCAACCCAACTTGCCTATACTGACTATCATATATCTATCATTATCAATCACAATAACCAGACTACGATCTTGGCAATTCAAGTGCTCTTCTATGTTTTAGCGAAGATTTTAAACCAGGGCCTCACCTCCTCTCTCACATGGTACCTCCTCAAAACAGGATCCGAGACTTAATTGCTTTGGCCAATATTCATTGTTTCCCAAAATGCTCATTGTTACATGGAAAGTATTGCATTTTGGTATAAACCTCTTAGTAAAAATATATGGTATAAAAGACTCTGGGACTTCATGAAAAGTTAAGTGAAATTCATTCAGTTAAAAAGATAGACAGATACTTCATTGACCCCTAAGGAAATTACAATGTCACAGTAGCATTACAAGTGCACAGATAACCAATATTAGAAAAGAGGTAAGAAAATATGTAACCTCAAACAGTCTAACTAAAGGGGTCATCACTTCCCCTGATATAGGATGAATCATTATAGATCCTAATGGCCAAGGGTAAGAATGACCTCATATAATGCTCTTTGGAGCAGTGCAGTTGTCTTAGTCTTTCACTAAAAGTGCCCCTCTGGTCAGCCAAGGTGGCAGGCAGAGGATGAGAAACATTTTTTCAGAATTGTCAGGATTTCCGTAGGGTTCTTTGTTCTATCACAATCTCCAGTGTGTCCATTTTGACTCCTATAACAGAGCCAGCCTTTCTAGTCAGTTTATTAAACCTGCTGGCATCAGCCATGTTGATGCCATTGCTCCAGCACACTACTGAATAGAAAATTGTACTGGCGACAATAGACTGGTAGAACATGTCAAGGAGAGACCCGCGTACTCCAACGGACCTCAGTCGCCTTGGGAAGTAGGGGCGACTCTGGCCCTTTTTGTACACAGCTGCTATGCAGGATTTGCTTTCTTCAAGATGATTGCTTGCTTAACAGTGATATCCATAATGATCTAAATGAAAGACTGAACAGTTTTAGAAAAAAACTTGCAATCTACAGGCTCTGTAAATTCAAAATTGATCAAAGCACCTGCTTTTTATGAATTATACCTGCATACAAAGCTCACAAACTTAGCGAAGATCACAAATTCACAGTTCTAGAATTTCATTCCCTGTTGTCTTTGACATTGATCAAGGAATTTTCAAATTATTGCATTGTAAATTGTTTTAAACGGTGATATTTTAGATTACAAAAATTCCTCAGATAGTGTTTTATTATAATACTAAGATTCACACTTGTGAACAGACTAAGGAGTGAATATTCCAAGAAAATTATATTCAGGTAAATACACGCCTTCTTTGCAGGGACAAGCAGCTTTCCCAGCACCTCATTCACATGAAAGAGAATCTATTCAACTTCCATCCTATGTACTTGCGTCCATAGGAGTGTGAATGGAGGATTTTCATATTGCCAGATTTACGCCAATAAGGATGCGGTTGACTTCTGAGAATCACTTTGTATGTCCATGTGTTTGTATAAACAATCTGAATATTTGTGTGAGCTCATTTAAGTGAGCCCAATCTTTTCCCTAACCCATCGCATACAGGTTCTAACAGGTGCTTTCAACAATAAGCCAATCTTCTGCTTACCTCCTTGGCAGGCCCAAAACTTTTGACACAAATAATAGTGTCTCAACCATCCCTAGAGCCTCCAGTCCTTCTGTACTCCCGGAGTTTATGGAATACAGAGTATAGGTTTGGACACCTTATCTTTTGCATCTCGGCTACAATGCAAGAAAACAATTTTACTCTGGAACAGAAATTCTAGCCAGATTTCCTTTTTCTCACCTAGCAGTGCTGGTGGCCAGCTGATATATGTCATATCCCGATTGCGATCCCAAACAGGTGAGCCTAAGGATCTTCCGGATCTTTATCATTCCGTTTTGCAAACTTCCTTGCAACGTACAAAGAAGCCATTCATCCCATTATGTATTTGCCAGCTCTTTGAATAGAGAACATAAAACAGTACAACATAGGACATGCTCTTCATCCCACGACGTAGCACCAAACTAATTAAAGCTAACTAGTCTCATCTCCCTTCCCCACTCATTGGCCATATCCCTCCTTCTGCTGCATATTCATGTCCCAGAAATAAGAGTTTCTTAAATATTCCTGTGTGACCTGACTCTGCCGCACCCTCAGGCAGAGCATTTCAGGCTCTTGCTACTCTCTATGTAAGGAAATTGTCCCACACATCTCCTTTGTACTTTCCCTTTCGCAGTTTAAATACATGCCCTCTCGTACTTGACCTTTCTACCCTGGGAAAATGATGGTGTCTACTCCACCCACGTTATGTCATCTTCCTTCAGACTCTGCTGCTCTAGAACAGTCCAAACGTGCCAGCTGTAACCGGAATTCTTTCCTCATTCCCATCAATATCTCTCAGATTCACCTTCACACTGAGAGTAATTTATAGTCGTCATTTAACCTACCACACTGCAGTCCTTTGGGAATCAGAGTACCCTGATGAAAGTCACATGATCATTAGGAGAATATGCAAACTCCACACAGACAGCACCCAAGGTCAGGAATGAGCCCAGGTTTCTGACACGGTGAGGCAGCAGCTCTACTAAATGACCCACTGCGTCACCTCATTCTGCGCTGCACTGGGGTTGGAGGACAGATTTTTATTTTTATGCCTATGGAGTGGAGCACGAAGGTTTTACATTCTGCCTGAAAGAGAAGTCTGTTTTTCTGGCACAACAGCAAACACTGCCACAAAGACCTTTGTGCAGAGTGAAGTGTGGGTGACCGTTGAAGAAAGATTGCTTCGTGATCTCAGGCAAAAAATGTTCCTGGTCAACTTGGATATTCACAGCTTGAAGAAACACAGAAAAGTTTCCCTCTCTATTCAAGAATTCTCCACAGGCCATCATCAAAAACTTCTGTCCTGAATTTGATGAAGAGATGAGTCAACTGGTTTGGACCTAAGTCAAAAATCCAAATTTCCTACTTGCCTGTTCCAAGACAGGCCACTGTATATTCCTTCTCTTTGGCATCCAAAGTTGTGTGCTGTTATGAAGAACAGGGGGATTACATTTGAGGTGGGAGAGAGAGTGAAAGCGGGAAAGGGAGAAAGTAAAATGTTATGGGTGTATATGTGATATAAGGCCACAGTCCTGGAAAACAGTGACCTGTGTCACAATTGGCTGAAGTCATCAGCTGTGTGGTGACATTGACAAGGCTTGGAAACTTTCTTGAGTTTACACTGTACTATGCGCTCAATGAGTCTTGGAGAGAAGATGGAAATACCTTTAAGAACAGACTAACAGTTGCATCTGGTGACCAACCAAACTGAAGTACATACAGTAGATGGTGATAATGCATAATCCCAATGTGCACCATTTGGCTTCTGTTGCCTCCAAACAAAACGAGAGGAGGGCAATTAGCTTGCTTGATCATTTTAATTATGTGGCATAAGGAAGCATCACAGTGTAATGAATTAACCATTTATTGGCACATAAATAAACAAGTAAGATTAAGTGTAGAAATAAGCACTTTTAGAATCAAAATCAGAATCAGGTTTATTATCACTGACATATGTTGTGAAATTTAGGAGAAAAACCAAAATATTCTCTGTCATAAATGGGGAAGAATAGGTACTTCAAGAGTAAACAAGTGTGCTTCATTGAAAAGCATAAAGGAAATGTGAATGCAATTTCCTTTGTGACAATTCAGTTAAACCACCCAAGATCCTGAACACAGGAAATCAGGACACTAAGACTCAGGAAAACTATGTTTTCTAAATGACTTATTTGTACAGAATTGATCAGGAACTATTAGACTTTGTTTTAAATCTGAGTATCAAGACCGGAAAATTTTTTGCAGCCTCTTACTGTTGCTGTGTCCAAGGCGTTAGATGTCACGGGATTTGACACAACATCAATTTAATGCTGTTGACTCCAAAGAAATACAGTATTGGATTTGAAAAACAGATCCTGTAAGTGTATTGGATTTGTTGTGTTAAACAGGAAGTATTACAAAGCATTTTTCCAAACTGAATTTTGGGAAATTTCATCTTCTGTTTGCAGGTAATTTGCCACAACTAAGCTGATGTAGAGCAGTAAAATACAGAAACAGTTTCAGTACTCTACATACCTCAGAAGTTAAAATATTGCATTTCAAAGTGTCCCAAAGCATTTGTACACATGAGCATGCAAACATATACGTACACATAGTTACCATCGTACAAGTTTCCCGCGCGCGCGTGCGCGCGCGCACACACACACACACACACACACACACACACACACACACACACACACACACACACACACACACACACACACACACACACACACACACACACACACACACACACACACACACACACACACACACACACACACACACACACTCAGTAACATTCACCTAATACCAAGCAAAATATTGAGCTCCTGCTGAAGGGTCTCGGCCCAAAGTGTCAACTGTTTATTCATTTCCTTGGATGCTGCCTGGTCTGCTGAGTTCCTCTTGCATTTTGTGTGTGTTGCTTAGATGTCCAACATTTTATCTTGTTTGTGACTGGAATAGTGACATGTTAAGTAAATAATGGACATTGGTTCTGCTCCTCTGTATTATACAGGCCCAATGAATGGAAATGCTTAGAGTCTACAACATACTTCTTCACACCATATTCAACAATGACCTGAGTGTTTCAATATCTTCCATTTTTGTTTTGGCTTTCCACCATCGACAGTTTAATGCTTCAAACCCACCTTTGGCTATGCGGGTTTCCTTGCTGATTTCTCTCAATGCCTTCCTGCAAACTCCAAGTGGTTTTGACCAAATTATTTCACGAGGCCAGACTCAAACTTTAGCTTTGGAGTGAGGTGCACAACCAAACACAGGCAGGGATGCAGAGGGAGACATCTTAAGACAATCTTTGAGTACAAATAAGCCAAACATTAGCTTCAATTTGCATTTAAATGGCCCTTTTATCATCCTCCCAAGATTCCACACAGTTGTGTTACTAACCAGTCTCCAAGCCACAGAAGGTGACATTAGTAAGATCACGAAAAAAGGGCTGGTTTTAAGAAATGTCAGAGAGAGAGAGAAGGGAATTGCAGGACTTAGGGCTAGGGCATCCTACTGGTCAAACAATGAAGATGGGGCTGCAAAATGGGTCTGAAATAGAGGAGATCAAAGCTCTTGAAGGTTTGCAGAGTTGCTGAGGCGAGTGGAATGTGCTGTCTTAAGGTGACAGAGAGGCAACAAAGATTCTCATAAAATATAAGAATTATTTAGAGAGACATCTGAAAGCTATGGACCAAGTGCTCACTATTCTCTCCAAGCAGTAACTGAAACGCGCTCACACGCATGGCCCTTGTTGCTACGCAGCTGGCTTTTTCTTTTATATAATGTCAATATAATTTAGAAATTGTGCCAACATAATGCTGAAATATATGTTAATATAATTGTAAAATACCATGTAATTAATTATGTGTTAATGCATATAATCTGTACATTTTCTAAGTAATAAACATACCACAACTTTGACTTTGAAACATTTTACAGCTTCAAAGTATTTACATTGCCAGTGTTTCAAGTTACAACACTGTTACAAACTGTGACAATAAACACAGAGTGGAAGTTCCAAACAAGAGAAAATATGCAGATGCTGGAAATCCGAGCAACACACACAAAATGCTGAAGGAACTCAGCAGGACAGGCAGCATCTTTGGAAAAAAATACAGTTGGCGTTACAGGCCAAAATATTGACTGTACTTTTTTCTATAGATGCCATCTAGCCTGTTGAGTTCCTTCAGCATTTTGTGTGTGTTGTTTGACAGAATGGAAGTTGGTAGCTCTTGGTTAATAAACCACTATGCCATCTAAATTTATAAGTTTATGAAACATGAACACTCTTTCTTGTTGTACTGTGTTTCATTATAGCATTCAATTAATAAATAAAATCAGAAGTATGTGATTTTTCAATTTTCATTCAAAATATTCCAGTACGCATGTCACAAAAACTAGTTAAAGTGCTATGCAGTTCGCAGGCCGTGTCAACATTTCCTGCTCAGAGCATTGGTCTAAAAAAACAGCTGAGGAAATGATGCAAGTGGTGTTGAACGGGATTAGTATACCAAGATGAGTAGCTGATAGTATGGACCTGGTGGGCTGTGCTATTCGACTCTATGGGAGAGGAGTGGGATATGTCACTGACAGTGCTGGCAGAACACTGGTAAAGTAGCATTTAACAACGGATCTAAATTGCAAGTCCCACTAATCTCATCCAAAATCTGTCCAGGCTAGCAAGCAGCAGTTTGCCAGTAAATCTGCCTTATTTTGACTCTCGCCTTGCTGTAATGAAATCACATCTTAGTTAACGGCAGGAAAGAGATCCTGAAGGAAGAGCCGTTTTTAATGTGATCATTGCATAAACACAGCACCAACAACTTCAAACTGAATTTCTTGGAGCTTGCCTGTACAAATCCCAAGCAACTTCCTCCATGACCAATAACTGATATTGAAAGTCAAAAAATGCTGAAAACCTGTAACAAAAACAAAAGTGCTCGAGACACTTAGTAAGTCTGTCTATGGAAAGAGTAACAGAATTAACATTTGAGGTTAAAGATGAAGAGCCTTCAACTCAACATGCTAATTCACTTCCCATTGATGCTGTGTGACATGATGAGTGCTTCCAGTATCGTATATCAGTATTGATAACTTTAAATATTTGCAAACAAAGCCAAAATGAGTTATTTACTGGAGCCGATTTGTTTTAAGGAGGATCATTTGTAATCCTGCTAAATGCTCCAATATTCCCAAATCTTGGTGTGAGGTTGACCCCAAACTCGACAGTTCCTTTCCCCTCCTACTGATGCTGCTCAATCTGCTGATTTCCCCTTGCAGAATGTTTGTGGCTCCAGATTCCAGCATCTGCAGTCTCTGTGATTTACACAGAGGCATCACACTTAATCCCAATCATGCTTTTCCCAACAAATCTGAACCAGTGGGAGTCAACTGATGATAATATGGCCCAATCAAACCCTGAGCCACCTCTGGAGACACAAGAGGTTCCTCCAGACAATTGTTTGTGGATCAAGCCATCTCTGCTTTTAATATCATGAGTGTCACTCATTTTCATGTCTAATCCCTTACCAATTTTTACCAGCGCACCATAGAAATCATCAGATCTGGATGCAAAGCTGCTTGTTATGCTCCACATCCGACTGCAAGGATCTGCAGAGAGTTGTGAAAGCAGCTCAACATGCCACAGAAATCCACCCCCACCCAGGATTCTGTTTATCTTTCTTGCTCCCTCAGTAAAGCAGCCAGTATAATCAGAGACCCAGACGCTCTCTGTTCACACCTCTTCCATCAGGCAGAAGATGCAAAAACCTGTAAGAATGTACCACCAGACTCAAAGACTGTTTCTACCTCATTGTCATTAAATTATTAAATACGTAGCCATTTCCTGATCAGGGCTTGCTGTCACAAACAGCTGAGCCATTGCACTAGGAAACAGCAGCAGCAACAGCTGGAGAATCCAGCCAGAAAGATCAAGGTGCCTGCAAGAGTGTGGGAGTCCTGAAAATTGCAGACATTTACTCTGGATCAATCACAGCAACATACAGAGCAATACCTGAGATAATTCACTTTATCATGCAGAGTATTATAGTCCAAGGGTTATGTTACTGAGCCAGCTACCCATACTTATAGACTGTTCATCTGATTTCAAATCCCACCACAGCCAATGTGGAAGTTTAACTTCAGTTTATGAATTCAAATTCTGGACATCAAAAGAGAGTTTTAGTAATATTGAAATAAAACCAGCAGACTGATAAAAATCACTTTTGGTTTGCTCATCACCTTGGTTGATCTGCTGGTCTCATCTACAGTATATGTGAATCCACAGCAATGTGATTTACCCTGCAAGGATTGCAGTTCAGGGGCAATTAAGACTGTACAATTGTTAACACTCATGCCCCATGAATAAATCCAACTTACATTGAAAAAGTTACATGTATTTTTTTTAAAAACCAAATGGTCTTCATTCAAGATTGCAAATAGTTACACAGCCAACTTTGCAACACCGTGAAATGGTTTGATACGAATCTTTTCTACAGAGAGCCAACCACAAAGAGGTAACTTCAAACTGTTACAACTTTTCACTAGATGCAAATGGTTGCATTTCTATTGTCATTTCGGAACAAATTTCTGCTTTGAACTGATTCTAAAGGAAAGGCCTAAATATGGTCTAAACCTGGGTCAAATGGCTATGGTGACTTCCATAGTACATTTCTTAAAGCAGAAGAACTTTACCCAGGGAGTAGTAAGAATGTTGAACTCTGAAGCAAAAAGCAATGATACTTTTTAAGGGATTCTGGATGAGTGCATGAAGGGCAAATTGGTAATAGTTAGATGAAGAGGTATGACAAAAAGCAGGCATAAACCCGGTGGACCAAATAGCCTTTGTGCAGATTACATTTTCAATGAAATTTTTCTTCAGTACAAGTACGAGTTCAGTGCAGAATCAGATTTAGTCCACAAAATGACTGCGGAATATGGCTTTTGTTGCATAGTATCTCAGGTATAAAAGTCCTGCTGAGGTTGTATAGGTTCTGATGAACATATTTGAATGTGTTATTTACTGGAGTGAGAATGGTCAGCAAATGAACCTATACACACACAGAATTCTCTTAGAGCAGGACATTTTGCATTTCAGTCAGGCAGAAGTGATCCACCAAGTCACACACTGGCTAAAAAAAAAGAGCTGCAACTGCCAATCTCAGACTGGTAAATTGACCCCATAAATGCACCATCTTATTGTAACTGGTGCAGTATAAACATATCAAAATTTAAATTGAAAGCTTTTCATTGGAATGCCAGACATGCCCAATTTGAGGGGAAAGGTTGCTCTGTTGACCATTCTATGCTACTTTACAGCTTGCAACTCTATCACACCCTTAAGGTAGCAAAATGCCTTCATGGGCTTCATGGAACTGCTGTGGGAGAAGTGCGCAGCAGTTACAAGAGTGTTGGAGGTAGTGGTGCAGGAGAAAGACTGCAGAGTCTGGGAGTGGTGAAGTTGCAGAGAGGTTTGAAAGTAAAGATGGAAAACTTTAATGGAACCATTTCGATAACAGGACATCCAGTGAACACAGGGGACAATTGTTGAACTGGATATGACATTAAGTGAGGTGATGCAGAGTTTTGAATGAGTTAAGAAGGGATAGGTAATGAGTGGGAGAGGAATGAGACTGTGCAGATTAGATGTAGCAATGGCATAGATGAAGGTATCAGTAGCAGAGCAGCTGACGCAGGGTTCAGGTAAAGCAATGTTACAAAGCTGGAAACAGATCTGAAAGGAAATACTTTAAAACAGATCATGCGTAGCTGACCAAAGAAAACA
Organism: Hemitrygon akajei; assembly: GCF_048418815.1. Lineage (NCBI taxonomy): Eukaryota > Metazoa > Chordata > Chondrichthyes > Myliobatiformes > Dasyatidae > Hemitrygon > Hemitrygon akajei. The sequence continues at coordinate 118,379,789 of NC_133124.1, forward strand.
TCAGGGTTCTTTACAGAGAAGAAGCACAAGAGACTGAGAAGTTCTGTTTGTCAGTTTCTCCTTTTCTCCTGAAGATATTGAACAGGCCAAGGAATCACTTCCTCTGGTTATCTCCTAATGCTTCACCTTAATGACTATTGTTGGTATATGCAGCTAGGTGAGTATCAGAATCAGAATCAGGTTTATTATCACCAGCAGGTGTGGTGAAATTTGTGAACTTGGCAGCAGCAGTTCAATTACATTCATAATAATATAGAAAGAATGAGTAAATAAATTGATTACGGTAAGTATATATATCTCTATATGGAACAGATTAAAAAGTGCAAAAACAGAAATAATATAAAATGTGAGGTCGTGTTCATGGGTTTAATGTCCATTTAGGAATTGTATGGCAGAGGGGAAGAAGCTGTTCCTGCAGTGCTGAGTGTGTGTCTTCAGCTTCTGGATCTCCTTCCGTACAGTAACAATGAGAAGAGGACATGCCCAGGGTGATGGGGGTCCTTAGCAACGGATGTCACCTTTTTGAGGCACCGATCCTTGAAAATGTCTTGGCTGCTACGGAGGCTAGTACCCAAGATGGAGCTGACTAATTTTATGACTTTCTGTAGCTTCTTTCAGTCCGTTGCAATAGACCACGCCCCCCCATCCCATACTAGACAGTGATGCAGTCTGTCAGAATGCTCTCCACAGTACATTTATACAAATTTCCTAGTGTTTTAGTTGGCAAAACGAATCTCTTCAAACTCCTAATGAAGTATAGCCACTGTGTTGCCTTCTTTATAGCTGCATCGATACGTTGGGAACAGGTTAGATCCTCAGGGATCTTGACACCCAGAAACTTGAATTTGCTCACTCTCTCCACCCCTGATCCCTCAATGAGGATTTGTTTGTATTCCCTATTCTTACCTTTCTTGAAGCCCACAATCAGCTCTATTGTCTTGCTGAAATTGAGTGCAAGGTTGTTGCTGTGACACCACTCTACTAGCAGATATATCTCACTCCTGTACGCCTTCTCATCTCAAACTGAGATTCTACCAACAATGGGTGAAACATTAGTGAACTTATAGATGGTACTTGAGCTATGCCTAGCCATACAGTCATGTGTGTAGAGAAAGTAGAGCAGTGGCCAAGGCAATGTCACAACCAAAGGCAACCAGGTCCTCTTATCATGATAAACACACAGGGCACCCATGCAACAGAGAACACTGGATATCAATGTGGGTCCTGATGATTTTTGTCCTTTCTTGGCATTAGTGGTTACAATCCCATGCCCATTCTATTGCATTCTGTTGCCCCAGCACTGCCTAAGGCTCTCTGCTTTCTTTGACTGTGAGCCCTCCCTTTCCCTTCTCAAGATCAACCAGAGATTTTCCCCACTCAGTTCCAGAAAGACATATTTCCAACACAATCATATTTTGTCATTGCTGATAAATTAAAGAAACATGACAAAAAATGTGTTTGTTAGAGATAAAATTTCCATTAGGTCCCCACTAATATTTAACTCTTCAGCTGTCTCCATCGATTTAAAATGTCTTCAAATTCTAAAACAGCATTGAAGCAGAACAGTTTGGACACGCATAGGTTTATATGACTGTGTTTTAAAGTTAGAGTTTATTGTCATATGCGCAAGTAACTGTCTGCACAGATGCTGTGACAAGCTTACAAAACCATCACAGGCACATAGCATCACATAAGCAGCATACACATGAAAAAACATAAATTAAGCACAATTTATATACGATGTTTTACAAGAAGGCACAATTGGAACTGAGAGAAAAAAACTAACTTCATTCTTTGTGCAAAATGAGCAGAGTACCCACAGTTTTGCTAAACTGGAGTGATTAATTTTTGCCTATTGGTTCAAGAACTGAATGGATTGTTCTTGAACCTGGTCATGTGTTATTTCAGACTTCTGTAACCCCTGTCCCATGGGGGGGGGGGGGGGGAAGAGAGAGAGAGAGAGAGTGTGTGTGTGTGTCTCTTCGTGTTTGTTTTGTGTGTGTCATTGTCCTTGTAATGTTCCGTTTGTTTTCAGTACTACCCCAACACTGTTTATCATAGCTGAGCTATTTAGAAAGCCATTTCTATTATTACATGCAACCCTTATTTATTGTAAAATTAAGGGAAATGTCTGCACAACACAAACACTTAACATTATTAAAATACTTGAATAATCTAAAGACATGCAAATCCCTCTTTATCAATCTTGTGGTCTACTCTCTTTAAAATGAAGATTTAAAGGGGATTACAGAAATAATTACAAATTATCACAACACAATTGAACAATTATGAATGAGTTTATTCATTCAGATTGAGGATTTTGAAAGCAGAGCAAAACTGTGCAGAGTTGATGCAAACTGGCTTGGCAGCAGTTACGCCAATTGAAATATCTTTTCAAAATAAATATAGTGGGTTTTTCACAACAATTTTTTTAAAATAGTATCAGTTGAGATTATGAAGTGTACCATAACTATACTTAAGAAGTAAACTGTACTTCAGCTTAGAATTTGTGTGGGAAAAAATATAAGGCACCAGAAACTATAGACTAATTATTAGATGAAAAGTAATAGGGGTTGTCACGCAATAGTTTTGAGAGGTATCAGACATGGGGAGAAAAATTACAGAAATCTGCATCCTTGCAATTTATTTGGTTAAGTAAAATATGCACTGTCTTTATGTGAATAAAATTTGCATTATTTTTCTATGACTGTGTTAAATAAAATTTAAATAATGGTCCGGTATTTACATAATTTTATATTAGTGCATTTGTCTTAAGTACAAATGCAGGTCTTTAGTTATAATACAGTAGTGATTAATTTACTTAGCTTTGAATTAGAAATTATTCAGTGTACTACAATGTGAAGAATCCAATATTACTGCTGTTAAATGATGACAGGAAGGTGCTTTAAGGTTAACTTGTTTGTAATGTTGTCAGAAGCCTGGTCTTGCTTAAGGAATTAGGCTTGCCATTGCAAGGTGCTAGGTGAAATGGTCATTTTACTAAAACCATGAGCACAGTTTGATAACATTTGTGTGACAAACATGTGGTCTGTCACATGACAACACACCTCTGCTCTTGAGGTTTTTATTGTTATTGCTCCAACAGTGACATTTGACCTTTTTTTAACTGCCTGTGTGTAGTGGAGTGTTCAGGGCTTACACCTGGTGTATGTAATAAAGTACAGCATGCATAAATAATGAAGGGATGGTTGTGAAACTTCACTGTGTGGCAACTGACTGTGACAGGCTCTTTGCCACTGCGAGCCAGTTCTCTCAGGATTAACACAGACGCACATACAAAGGAGGGAAGGAACTTACTAAATATTTTAAATAATTAATCATATGCTAAGTATTTCTTTAGATTTCAACCAAAACGATAACATTTCAAACCAAGGTGTTACAACAATTCAAACAAATGACAACTGATGGATTTCAGCAGCAGTCGACCAAAGCAAACTCCAAAAAAAATCATTGTGTATGCACATTCTATTTTTGGACCACTTTCACTGTGAGTTTTTCCCTAAATTTCACAACATTTATAGTGTTGCTCACATCCATTTCAAGCTAGAATTTCATGTTTGCAAAACTGACATTCTCATGATATATCTCAAGTAAATTTACATCCAAATATCAAAAATTACAGACAATCCAAAATCCCCAAACAGACTACCATACAGCTTAAGATAAGCAATCAAGAAGCCAATTTGACTATTAGGTTGGGTTATTAATAATGCTACTATTTTAATAATTTATATTGACAAAATATCACACAGTTATGCTTTAAGTTCAACCACACATTGCTTTAACTTTTATAGTAACTTTCTATTATACAAGGTAACAAACATCTGCTTATTTTCAATGAGAGATAACATATTTAAAATTAAATTGATTCTTTTCAAAATCAACAAATACTTTGAAGAAAAGTCTGGAGACTACTGGAGATGACAAATAGCTTCTTCATACACTTAAGTTGCTTGTACATTTTCAAATGCAAAAAAAGATTTATTTAACTCAAGTCCCATTTTCATCACTCTTAATTGCCTGCAATTCAATATAATTTAAAATACTAAAGCCCATCAAATGTTTAACTATCTGTATTAAACCTAAAGTACTTGGATATCTGGAGAAGATTGAAAAGTTACCTGTCATCAAACAATTCAAACATTTTATGACTAAGTTCTTATCAACCTGAGAATATTGGTATATGTTGCTTCATGAATATGGAACAGATTTTAAATTGTAGATGAGACAGGAAAGAGAAGATATAATGTATGCCTAAACTGAGTACCATGTAAACAGTTCACATGTCATTTTAGTTCATTAATATAGAAATGCTTTAGCCTCCAAATACAGCCAGCCTGTCTATGCAGTCTACAATTATTTTTAAATATTTTAACTTCCTTTACTAAATAACCTCAACTATACAAAGTTTTAATTTTACTCAGAAAAGTGATACGTTTGCAATGCATCTATCTAAAATCGGAGTGGCGTTTGGATTGCCCACTGAATACATTGTAGGAGATTGATGTATGTTCTAAATGTGACCTTTCTTGATAAAGAGAATCATCATATGTTTTTGTTTTTTTTTGTTATCAGTTGGCTACTGTACTTTCCTATCAGTGTAACAATAGTTCAGACTGCGTATACAACTTATAATCGCCTTATTTTATTTCTACAGTTAGCACATTAGATCCGGTTACCTAGTGCATACGAACCCTGTTTGATGCATCACTTGGAATGCTCCTGAACATGGAAGCGTTGCTCCTGCCACAGCGGTTTAGAGAACCTTGCGCCGGCTGACAGACAGTGTCCTCGCGGTTCCAGCCATATCATTGTGAGCTTCACTTCTACTAACGAACATCATGAAAACAAACGTAATTAGGGTGGCCCCGGTTATCCTGGACTCTTAGGTTTAAAAAAAACAAAACAGGGAGCTAAGGAAGTAGATGAAAAAACGAGGCAAATATATCCTGAAATCAATGTAATTCTTCAGGCATTCTAACATGTCCATTTTAATCAATGTTCGCAGTCTGCTAATGCAAAAATGTGTAATAATTTTCGCAACTCGTTTTCTTTTGGCTTGGAGAATTATTAACAAGAAAAGTTGTAAAAAAAATATAACTGCGTTTGTATTCCCCCCCTATAGGTTTAGGTGTGTTTGCTTTACAATTGCGGTTCGTTTTCACAGTCTTCTTTTCGGAGGATATTTTGGGCATACCATCGGCTGGCGATTTCCTAAGAGCAATATAAAGTTCCACGATACAAAGGAAATTCTTTGTTTCGCGGTGCAAGTCAGAAGATTGTCTTCTTGCAATTGTGGGAGACTGTGCACAGCATCAAACACAATGAGTTGCTGAACTTTAAACTACAATTAAAATCGCAACTGCATTCTTAGGAGTCAGCGAGCAAGTATCACCGAAATGCAATATTTTTATAAGTTGGCCGAAGTGTGGAATCAATATTTCTTTTTATTTGAGAGGGTGTCTTTTTTTAAAAAAATTTGCTATTTTTAAAAATTCGCAGCACATGAGATGCTGTGGATCATCTTACGATTTTCACTTGGGGTTTAAAAAATAAGTTTGCCCACAAGTACACTCGCGGTAAAATTGCATGGGCAACCGACTACTTGTAGAGCAGTCCCTACACGAGTGAATAATTTGGCGTGGTCATTAAAATTAAACCTCCCTCTGCCAGCATTTCTGTAATGGGGAATTGTATTTACAATCCCGTTCCCCACTCCACCACCCCCCACCCCCGTTCTTGATCAGTCACAATACAGTAAATGCAACGGGATCAAAAACGACTCCTATTAAAATAACGCTGCACGGGACGGGATTTCGATGCACACATCTTTCATTCGCAAGTTGAAATCGCTCGCTCGTTTGTTTTTACCCTCAACGTGGGATCTTGCTATTTTCTCAACTGAAGGCTTAAAATAAACCAAAACTCGTTTAGGATGGGCGTCTCTTCCAATCTAAGTGAAATGGGGAGGGAAATGTATAAAAAGAAAGCCAAAAGGGGCAACCCAGCAGTTGTATACCCGGGTCGCTCTTTCTGTACCCAATGTCTCCTTCTGCTGAAATGTTTTCAGAAGCTGATCGATAGCTTTGATAACTGTTTCATTCTGCACCGGGTATCTGAATGGTTCTTCTTGCGCCTTTTATTCCCCTTCCCACCCCCCCAAAAAAGTTTAAGTGACAGATTTCAGCCCCCTCACCAATGAAGATCAGTTGGTCAGATAATACAGCCGCGCTTTAATCTCGAGTAGATCTTTATTCTGGCGCCTTTGTAATGATATTGACTATGATGGGATGGTGGACAAATTTTGGGGGGGAGGGGCAGTCATAGAATAGGAGTAAGTTTCCTGATAAAGCACTATAGCCACTCCGGCTATTCATCATAAGTCTGTACGAAGCAGATAGGTCGAAAGAAATTATATTCCACTAAATAGTGTGTCTTCTTATCTCGCCTATACCAGGGGAATAAGGAACAAACCGATCGATACAGTAGCTGCTGTATGGTGCTCGCAATTATCAATAGCTGGCTTTACTCTCTCATCCCGAGCTAGGTTCTATAATGTTGGCTAATAGTAACCTTCTGGATGGGACTACGCGCATCAGCCCAACAAGAATTCTGTCCGTAGGGAAATGGAAGAGAGGAGCCATGAAAAGGGTCCAAATAAGCAAAAACAAAGATTACAATTGATGTTTGACAGGCTGTTTGGGTTTGGCCGTTGTGGAGGAAACTGAAATTTCCATTTGATGGTAACACATATCATGGTGATTGCTACAGAATGGCAGGGTGTACTATCAATTATCTGTCGGTGTAATAACAATATATAATATCGGTATGTTAACATCTACCCCGTGCAAACGGGGATGCGAGCAGATGTGTAATTAATTGTCACTTACTTAGCTAACATTTCACACACACACACAAAAAAACCGGTTTTGTTGTTACGCTTGACTAATGGTTTCATGTTAGAATGCGGGATGTCGGCACAAGAATCCCAAATTTATTCACCCTTCTACCGAATCAAGATGAGCTGTTAGCTAAATATTTTGAAATTGTCTGGCATCTGCATGCACAAGCGAAAAAGTTATGAGGCTGCAATGCCAGCGGTCATATCGGTAAAATCGCCAAAATAAGTCGAATATGTGCCCCACGCTTAGCAAAGTATTCAGTTTTAACATTCCTGTTCTAACTTGAACTTTTGAATATATTTTCATATAAATCATATTTTTTTAAATCTCAGATTTAGCTCCTATTAGTTAATCAAAAATACAGTTAGTTTGTCGCTTTTGTAAGGTGCAAGAATACAAAGTTACAATTTAACCTGTATTTGCCGGCGTGTCAAGGAAGTCAGAAGACGGTACTGTATCGTTTCAAGATAAAAAGACTACATTTTTCCTCACTTTTAAGCATTTGTCATTTGCCACACTAAGCACAACATATTTTCAGGCTCGCTTTTAAATATTTGCCGCTCGATATAAATTATACATAAGTTTAGTCGCGATTTCTGTATGATTGCTTAATGAAACTACTAGGATGCAGACACCAAGATTTGTGAAATGATCACTTCAAAAAATGAAACAACTAGATTGCTTTTCCAAGTGTTTTTGATGCAACTTCGCTAAGATCTGATGAATTCGCAGATTCTTCCATCTCCAACTCTGCTATTCCCCAGGGAGCCCATTTTATTCGTATTTTACAAAATAAATGACCAAAACGATGCTTTATGTTAATAATAATATCTGGGTGTCGGATTAGTTTATAATTTAATATGTTGTTTTAAATATTCTCTAAACCTTGGGAAACTTTACAAACAGAGGGCAATTTTATATTTAAGTTGTGAATTCGTTTTATTTCAGTTGTAACAGTGAGATGCTGTCCAAAACAATCTAACATTTCGATGAGTCCCGCGAATTTAAAAATCACGGTTTTTGAGTGTTAATTAAATCCATGTTATGCAAGATCCGTTTCGCATTCAGCAGCGGCTTGGAAGTGCGAGTTTCCGAAGAGTTTACGGAGATGGCGGGGTGGGGGTAAACCATGATCCGTGTTTCAGGTTAACGAATGGGTCAAATTTATTTAACATATATTCAAATGATTCCGCCTTGCTGCGCGCAGAGGTTGTTGGCTTTGTATGTAGCCGTACTTGGATAATCACCGTGTGCACTTCGATCGCCCGCGGTGTAAAATACCTTCATCCCTGAGCTTGCTATATTAAGTTGAAAAAATATGTAAAGTAAGAAAAGATGCGTTATGCATTTATTAAAGCGGTTAAACATTCATTAGCTTAGGTTCCATATTCACTTGAAGGCTGAAATTTGCGTTCAACGAAGCATTTGAATGCATAACCCACACGTTTTAAAGGCATTTTAAATGAAATAAAACATCAAAAATATAGCCACCGCTCTGTCGTTTAATCTAGCATATTTGGGTGATAATTACTAAAGAGGCAGGTGACTGACAGACAATCTTTCGTTGTAGTTCGCGCAAGTTTTATTGCATGGTAATATCACGCATTCCATGCGACATGCTCGCCAGCGATACAACGATCAACAAGTGTTTATCCTGATAATAGGATTTTAATGGCATTTGTGGTCAATACATGCAAAAAATACTCAGTCCACACCAAAAGGCGTATGCAAGCAGCAACCCCTCGCCCTATCGCCCCAAAACGGCGGGTTGGGAACCGCAGTTGCTTCAATAAAAACGAAGGTTTTAAAAAAAAAATGGTCGAAGGACAAGATAATTTTCAAAATAAAAACTACTGTGAGTATATGATGGGGTTTGGGCGAAAGGGAAATAAAGTGTGTATGTGTGTGGCGCGAGAGAGAGAAAGAGAGAGAGAGAGAGAGAGAGAGAGAGACGACCAGTGCTGATGTTTGAGAGTTAGGTTAAGTAACTATCTGGTACATCCTAGTGGCGACATTTCGCAGTGTTGGCCACGCTGATGCTGTAAGCGGAAAAGCAACAACTTGTTGGCTCAGCTTGGGAGACACGCATAGGGTTTCTCACTGCATCCAGCACTGGCACTTCCTACCGACAACCTGCAAACTCCGCGGGCCAAAACGATACCGTAAGGGCTGCGCTGAAGCCGCGGACAACTTCGCTACGGACACTATAGTAATCGGTACTGCAGGGTTGATTTTATTTGATCGTGGACCTTGTTTATTTTGTTTGGTTCGGTGACACCCGGCAACATCAAGGCATGGACTCGACCCGCAACCTTTCTTTCAGCGACGCCTCGTAAGCAGAGCGTATGGAGACCGACTGGAAGACGTGACATTTCACTCCGCACCTCCTCGCTTTAAGAGTGGCCTCTCGCTCCCTTTCATTGCCTCTGTCTCTGAACACACATGCAGCCACACACACAAACACACATTCACACACCTATATATATACAAGTATATAAAGCATACACACAGACACTACAGAGAAAAGTTTTTTTTTAAAAAACCAGTCCAAAATCTTAGTGACTTATAATTATAAACAGATTAATCTTATGCACATATATTGCCACAGAGATATACTGTATATGTGTGTGTGCGTGTGTTGTGTGCGCGTATGTGTGGCTGCATCTCTGGTCGCGAGGAAGACTTTGCACAACAAGAAGGAGGCAAACAATCATTCTGAAGAGACCTTTGCTGAATTTCTGCAAACTATGCCAACGCTTGCTGCAAATGGGTTGCCTTTCTGCTCGCTGTTCTCGAAGAGCCGAAAGCAGCGTTCGCGAGTGCCTTGCAAGTAGCGAGGGCCACAGCTAATTGATTACCAGCTCCAGTCCCCCCCCCCTCTCCTCTTCCTTCTAATTTGAATAATCTCAAAGTGTCTCCCCCCTCTGGAAAGGATCCAATCGTCTGTCAGATGCGGCGATGATTAATCGCAATGCATTATTGATAATCATAATTATATACTGACATGCGCACTTGCGCCGCTCCGACCCGGCTAATTTCCGTAATTTTGCAAGTCGGTATTTGTGAAATTTTTTTATATGCCTCGCTGATGTATCTGCCACCATGTCGCGCCGCAAGCAAGCTAAACCCCAACATCTCAAGTCGGACGAGGAAGCGGTGCCAATAGTTTCTCAAAATTGTAAGTATGCTTTCCCAATATCCTTATTATTTGATTCTGTTTGTTTCCTCCGGTTTTTATATGTACAATGATATATTTTCTAGTGAATTATTCTTGTCTCGAGAAGGACAAGGTTGAAGTTGACGGGAGAGAGAGATTTTTAAAAAAAATATGTATAAGAGGTTAAAAAATGCTTGCATTATATTTTAGTGTTAGCATGCAACTCTGAGCAATGTTTGCACAGATGTCCAGCCTCTCTTTGCACCCCCTCCTTCCATTAATGTGGACTTCGGACGAAGAATTAGGGGAAAATGCAGCAGTGGTTTTTTTTCTTTCTCTGCCGTTTTTTAGGCTGTTTGCGAGTGAGCGGCACAAGCGGCTAGTAGTTTCACGACTGTTCGGTTAGTTTTAGAAAGTGATACAGCCGGATTAGTGCGTTACCTTTCACTTTTATTTCCCCTGTTTTACCGTGTTTGCTTGTTGCGAAAAAAAGTGGAGATGTTTTGGAGGGGTGTGTTGGGCTGAGGGCTGTGGACGCGAAGGGAGGGTGAGCGAGGGTGACTTCCACTTCTCCTGCTCCCTTCACTTCTCTCTCTCTCTCTCTCTCTCTCTCTCTCTCTCTCTCTCTCTCTCTCTCTCTCTCTCTCTCTCTCTCTCTCTCTCTCTCTCTCTCGCTCGCTCGCTCTCTCTCTCTCTCTCTCTCTCTCTCTCTCTCTGTCTCTCTCTCTCCTCCCGAATACGGGCACCAAAGGCAGATGCAGACGGGGATCTATCCCCGGAACTACAAACACAAACACCCCTCCCCTCCCTCTCTCGTTCTCAGCTGAATGTTTCTTAGAAATCTTTCAGTTGAAGTGTTTTAAGTAACAGATGTGAGCGAACGCACTGTGTTGGTCGCTAAATCCTTTACTCCCCGGGCTATTAATTCGCCTAATACCGGACCTTGTAACTTTGAATTGATAAGACGAGAGAGAACAAGTAAGAGTGTGTGAGCTCTTAGATATAAACCAGTGTGATCTCTAAAGGACATCCTGGTTTGTTTGTGGCTTGTCAGAACTTTTAAGCTTCGTGGAGAGAGATTTAGTTTGATTGTTAGCAAAAAAAAATAGTTAACTTTGTGGTTGGGATTTTTTTCCATTCCAAGGACTTTGGGGTGAGCAGGTGGTCAGTTGTAACGTGTGTGTGTGTGTGTGTGTGTGTGTGTGTGTGTGTGTGTGTGTGTGTGTGTGTGTGTGTGTGTGTGTGTGTGTGTGTGTGTGTGTGTGTGTGTGTGTGTGTGTGTGTGGGAGAGAGGGAGGGGAGAGAGAAAGAGAGAGACTGATCAAAAAGTCCAGCCATGTTTGATCTCCCACTTTCACGACCTGTCCCCCTAAAAAGCCGCTTTCACGAAAAGCCTCAAATTGCTTGCCCATGTCGAAGCGAAGTACACTCGTTCTTGGAAATGTATCGCCCACAAGAACCGTCACACCACCTTATAGATTCAGCGATAGTATGAAACTAAAAATAAACAAATATGCCAAATTTGAGAGTATAATCATTCATTCTTCTAACACATAGTTTTATTGAAGTCTGGGCTTTTTTTTTTGGTCTGTTACTTGGTATTAAATGTAACCGTCGGTTTACTGACTGGTATCTTTGTTCGACTCGCTGCGACAGGTTAGGCCATTTCATTTAATTTTGGGGGAAACAGCATTCTGTTTCAAAAATGCAAGCAGCAGGGAGTCGAGAGAGGTAAGGTCCCCCTTACCAAAAAAAAGTGACAGCGTTAAACTGTCAAAACGTGCTAGCGCCTAATATCAGGGCTAAATTGATGAGAAGATAGGCGCATCGTTGTCACAGTTCACCTTCTCAAAAACGATTGCTACCATTGAGATGATATTTGTTTTGGGGGGAAACATGCCCTCTTTTCCTCAGAGTTGCGAGAGATAGAATAATTGCCAGAAAGTAAGACAGGGACCATCTTTTATCTGGCTTAGAAAAGTGGTCCTTTGACTGATCTGGGCGGTCCAGTGTTGGGTTTATTTTTACTGTTAGCCCTGTCTTCCCCTTTATTGTATATTCTTGTGACAAATTAAAGCATCAACGCTGGCAATCCCAAAGTTCAGCTGTGAAGTCACTCAGACAAAAACGGACAATAAACATTCAGGTTTCCTAATAAAAAGTTCACGTGACTGTACAGATATATTAGTGGAAATGATATTACTGGAAAATTGGAAGACCGGTATTAAATCTGTATGATACTATAGATTATACGCACCGCCTTCATCTGGTCGGTTCCAGGTTAGGTTTAAATGAAACCCAACAAATTGAACCATAGATTAAGTGCAAAATATCTTTTTTTGTCATGGAAATGTTTTTTTGTTTACTTCATCACGTAGAGTTTCTCACACTTGGGCTTGTTTTGTGTAAGTTCTCAATGACTACATGACCGAATGAATGGGTTTATTTCTGCGGGGGGAGAGAAAAGAACAGCTTCACAATCAAAAGAACTACACTGCACCCCAGTGTGGAATTTTTACCATTATGATTGTAACGTGTGAATAGCTGCAAATCGGCTCTCACAAGCGATCCGTTCAACAATGTAACGATATCAGGGCATTAAAAACTAAATGGGAAAGAGGCCTTCGGAAATAACCCATATATATTTTGCTGCATTGTGCAAAAAAATTATGTAATAGTTAAATATTTACCCTCAAACTTGTATGCACGAAAATAATTGGAGTAGAAATCTTGGGCAATGATAATATAATTTGCAGTAGCATTAGTAGGAAAATAGTCTCTTTAGCTTTGTGTTGAACGTCCGCATTTATTCAGGAGTTTTTAAGCAGGGCGCTATGTGCGAAGCAGTTGGTAGCGGGGGGAAAAAATTGAAGTTTAGTTTTCTCACGTTCAGATTGAGATTGCGATATAATGCGGTGGTTTAATCAGATCATCACTTCATCAATCTGGCAGTCAACAGAGAAACTGATTGAAGTTCAGTGGGAGAGAATGAATGGCCACTTATTTAATCTCACCGCTATGAAGAGTGTTACCAACCAAGTTTACATGTTAATGTTTAATTGGGTAAGAGTCTCTGGGTTGTAATTTCTCCTTTTGGTGAATGCATTATTTTTCAGTGGTGCCATGTGTTGAATTCCTTAGCATTGACGGTGCAGTAATTCTTATTCTGACATTAGAGATGGTATGGTGAAATATAGAATGGAATTACCTTTACTAATTTAGACTAAAGGCAATGCAGAATTAAAGATGATTAATTTGAATCCACTTACTGAATTAATACAGGAAATGTGTTTCCTTGAACTCCTGAAATAGCAGAGTTTAGTCTTAAAGTTAAATGACAAGTGGGCAACTTAAATACTTGGAAAAGGACAGGGCATAATGTAAATAAGGATTTCTCATGCCATTGAATCTCTTAACATTTCCATACCGGTGCATTGCACGGCTAAGCCTCTTCAAAGATTCATGCTTCAAAAACCATCTTTAATAAAGACAAAACACTCCTCTCAGGGTGCAGTTCTGTGTTAATATTTGCAGAATTGAATGATAATACTGTAGAAAAAAAAGCTCTGTGGGAAGTATTATGACCTGTCATTTGTAATGATAGTAATCTATTTAGTACAATAGCTGATATGCTTGGTAAGAGGCGTCAATGGACAGTATGGAATCCCTGCCTTTGCTACTCGCTGCTCTGCTAAATTAAAACTGTTCGCTCATAGCAGGTTGAGTTTGCAACAACCATAAATAAATTTTGTACGCACAGATAGAATTGCCTTGTGCTTTTTTATGTCACATTAACGATTGATTAATGAAAATATAACATGAATTTTAAGTTGTCATTACAGAAGGAACAGAAAAGATAATTTAGCTTTAAATTGTGACAGATGGTGGTATAGTTGGTATAATAATTTGTTTCAGTAAAGGATGACCCTCAATTTATTTTATTTAACACTCTAATAAATTTGCGCCAGAGTATTACGTTGCCAACATTAGACAATGATGGTTGCAGATCATTCATTTTGTTAGTGCCTGATGAGATCTCCCTCCAAAGAAGTCGGAAGAGAAAGTATTAACTGCTTTTCTCTCATTAAGTTTTACCTTCTTTTAAATGGCACCTCTAGTTTAAAGAAAATCCTTCAGTTGCAGTTAACGAACATTAGGCATCTAAGGTAGTAAATGCAGCATGACAATAAATAACACCGGCTTGGAACTTTGTCTGCTTAACATATATATATTCCATACCTATATGTATTCCATATCGATATATATTTATATTCTTTGTCAGTGAACACTGCCAGCACACACAGTATTACTGAGTTGTGTACATTACTTTTTAACATATGCGTACGCAGTGTAGTGCGGTGTCATTTTCCCACCACTAATAAGTAATTAAATGCTGCAGTGATCTCCTGTCTTCATTTAAAAATTATTAAATGAAATACTTTGCAAATGCATTCTGTGCTCTGATTAAAAACAAAATGCCTCTGTGGCTTTTGAAGGCAATTCCGTAGATTTTAAGGGGTTGAAAAAGTACAATTTGTAGGCCAAGGAAATTAAATACTAATATTATGCTATTTTCTCTCTGAATTAAAAATTGCAATTGTAATCCCTTCCGAAACACTTATTCAAATCAAGCTTCTGACTTGTTGAAGAGTAGCTTTTAAGAAAACCTAACTTGATCAAGAAAGCTAGAGGTTTTTGTCTTAGACTGCTGATCACAAAATGGTCTTGAAGCAAATTGTTTAAAAGGTGGCTTCTTTATTTCAGTTGCTATATCAGCATATATAAAATGCAGAAAACTAAATTAATTTCACACTTAATATATTTTATATTTCCAAAGTCCTTTTGCAAAAGATATTTTCAGTGATCCTTTCTGTTGCTATTTTATTTCATTTTTTGTAGCACATATGTGTATCGACAAAAAGTCTAAAGTGATAGTTTCATCTTTGTGTCACTGGCAAATGCAAACACTTAGTGACTCTTGGTTACTGTTACCAGAGTAGATTTGATAATTTCATCCTCTCTCATACATTGATCAGAAATGCGCTAGTTGATTGCAATATAAGTTCACCAGAATTTGGTAATTCAACTGCTTGTGAAGGCTATGTTTTATATGGATGACGGTATTGTGAAAATGTTTCAAATAGTGGGGCTCAATTCTGCAAATTATTTTCAAAATAAAGGTGCTGTCATTTATGGTGGAAATGGTTGTTCCAATTAATGTGGATTTCTAACCTCGATATTAGGGAATGGTCTAACTAGTGCTGAGCTTTACTGCTGTGGAAAATTGTGTTGTGCAATTTCTTGACTGAGACTGGAATGTTTGGGTATAATTATGGTTATAAATTGTTGCTGGGCTTATTCATGGCTGCTAACAAAAACTATGGAGTTGTTTTGACCTTTCGTGCTTCCTTTCTGTATTAACTGTGTTGTCGTCCAGTGTAATACATTAGTTTCCTTTGTTTGGCTTCACTGAAAAGGTGGGATTGCATGGTGTGCCAACAAGCATCTGATGGGTTCTCCCTGAGGGTGGGTAGTTAGAAGTGCTTTGACAGAGCTTGCTGATTTAACCTTTGCCTGGTTTGCCCTGCCTTAGGTGACCACTAGATGTCAAGCTCATAATACAATTAGTACATCTGTGCAGTTGACCTTGGCGGCACAGTCTACCACTGTTCTGTTAAGTGTTAACACACTGAATTTGAGTGTTAAACAGGGATTGCTGTGAGTTTGTTACATGTGGAGGCTTATCGCATGCCCATCCAGATAAAGAGAAGTGTTTCTAGTCTTTAAGTATGGAGCATGCCTTTGCTGGGGTTGGTTTCTTAACTTTCCATATACAAATGTTGTCATGCTGTAAGCAAAATCAAAATTATTATTCTTTTTTCCAAACAAATGCAGATGATGGAGTATCTTGTACTTTATTTTTTGTTTTCATGTTCTGCCTTCAAGTTTTTTTTATGTGGGAGTGTGCTCACTTCAGGAAAACTTTTGTGTCATTGCGAAGGCTCTCTATAGTTTCAGAATCAAATGCTTTCCTTTTTTGTTGTTGCTTGTTTTATTTATTAACTTTCTTCCTGGCAATGGAGCACAAGCTGTATGACCTGGAAATGATGTCATGGACGCAGACTGTGTCATAAGCCACACCTGCTGACAAATGTTGAAGCCCTTGACATGGGAGAAAAAGAGAAGGAAAATGGCTGAATATCAAAGCTGCAAAATGGGGACCATCTTACTCAGAACATCGAGAAACAAGTTGAGTATGTGTCTGTCTCAGATTTATCAGTTTTCCGTCATGACGTCATTACAGAAGAATCTACATAACAGCACGAACATTGTCACATTGTTGAATTTGCTGCCTCTTAGAGGAGGACCTTTCAGATACCATCTCAGAGCAGGCAGGTACAGACCCAATTTTAATTTTTCTAGCTTTCTTAATATTATGCTATTACTCTTAATTATTTTTTTAATATGATCTATTGCGCCAATGTACGGTGCAGCTCTCAAATCTTCTGTGGCAGTTGGCCACTGGAGATCATTTCTTGAGGGAAGCAGCAATCCTGGGCTGATGGCTGAAAGCTGAAGATTGCCTTTGTAATAACCTGATTCTTGTCAGCTTCATTCAATTGGAGGCCAACCTGCTCCCGATTTCTTGAGT
This sequence comes from Hemitrygon akajei, assembly GCF_048418815.1. Classification (NCBI taxonomy): domain Eukaryota; kingdom Metazoa; phylum Chordata; class Chondrichthyes; order Myliobatiformes; family Dasyatidae; genus Hemitrygon; species Hemitrygon akajei. Next base: position 118,396,521 of record NC_133124.1, read on the forward strand.
ACAGAAGCAAAACCATTTGTTGGCACATTAACGTCAGGCCACTTTTAGAAAAGGAACACTGAAAGTTTTTAATTTGATGTGTGTCAGCTTCAACCTTCAATTTTACAGTGCTGTCCTCCTAAATTCAACGCGTTGTTACCAGCTTGCCGACAATGGCACATTGAGAGGAGGCTTAATGGTTGCTTCATTTAATCTCCCGTTCTCTGTTCATTAGTCAACCATTTGGTAGGGTCTTTAAGACCACCCAGTAGGTGTGTCAATAATACTCGTTAAAAGCTCATGCCCCATGCAATCAGTATTTTATGCAAAATAATTCTCATCTATACGTCAGCAGTTTTGGAAAGAGCATCAACCTTTTGTTTCTTCAAGGAAATTTTGTACTCTCTGAAATCTCAGTACTCTTTCAAAAAGGATAGAGTAATGCATCATATCAGGAATGTTTCAGCCCTATTCACATTTGAGCTTTGTGTACAAAGAGCTGATTGTTTTGTCCGAGCAATGCAATGCTCTAATACTGAGAAAATGCAACTGTTCCAATAGAACCCTATGGCAGGCTGTACCACAGGTGGTTCCATGTTACAGATCCTGAGATTTGGGCCACTGAATAGATTATAATGAATGTGCCAGGTCAGTGATATGGTTTAGCATAGCGAGAGTGCCCTCGTCTGTTCAGCCTTTTGCTGGCAGTCTTTTCGATTGCAAGACCACGGTGGGAGAATCTGCCATTCATTCTGGAATTTTTCCCGTATTGTTAAACTCTGTGGGAAATCCCTATTTATCTCTGCCTGTCCCCCAGCATGAGCTCAGTCTGTGGTGATTCATCCTCTTTTCACAGCATTCCAGGCACCAGAAAGAGTTAAAAAACACAATTAATTTTATTCAACTAGCAGAGATCGCTTCATCACAAATTTTCAGTGAAAATATACCACAAGGGAACATTCAGATGAACTTCTACTCCACGTAATACAGACATTAGTCCTTTTCTTCTGCTACTTAAGTTGAACAGTTATTTGCAATTGGCACCAGTCTTCTGGAAAAATTTCAGTGTGGTTTTTATATTAAAAATACCTTGAATTATGCATTTTAAAAACGCCTGGCCTGCTAATATTGAGTTTCTTTCTTCAGGATACTCTGATTAGTAAGTATCTGAAGCAATCTTTAAAAATTATTTACTTTTATCTGACATGCATGATCTTATTTTTGTTCTATTCACATGTTTATTTAAATGCAAACGTGACCCGAGGTAAAGTTCTGCAGCAAATGTGCCTTTTAATTTGAGACTGGCATAATCATTCAGTATTGAAATTGCAGTTCGAGTATGCAAAGTGTTTTGGGCACCAACAACTTCCTTGCCCACACTGACCTAATACACATAATCAGCTTTAACTGTACCTTAAATATGAACAACATGGCTAGGGACTGCAAAGGAGCGCTTTGCATTTGAGATTGTGCATTGGAGTGCCAGAAGTTTTAGCGCTTTACGACTGTAAATAAGATGGAACAAACATATTTTTATTTTGTCGCCAGGAAATTTTGGCAAATGTTGTCGTGGATGAGAAAACGAGCAATGTCCAACAGTATAGCCAGTGTAAAGCAAATCATAAAGTTTTTTATATAGAAGTTATGATTAGAATGCTTTTAACTGAATTAGCTGTTATACTGCATAATTAAAAAATATACCTTCTGGAAAATAAGCTTTAACGTAAACCTTTAATTATGTCAGGATTTGTGATGTGTATTGACTTTCATTTTAACAAACTTTGTAGCTTAATAAATTAATGCAATTTCCAGGCATGCAAACAGGCTTGTGCCGATGGAGGATTGAAGGTTATGAAAGTGATGGATGATAATGGTTATTAGTTGTGTTGAATACTGTATTTGTGTTGTGTTTTGCCTTCTTGACAACAATAGCTATTGTGTAGATATGTTATTGGACTACAGAAAATGGTAAGATTGGCAAAAACAAAATTAGTTCATTTCAGATAGTTTGTGTTAACATTTGCAAATTTAAGATAAAAGTTGTTTTTCATGGAAAAGCCCTCTATTTTTGGACAGCCGTTAGAATAAGGAATAATAAGTACCAGCCAGGAAGCTAATGGCCATAATTTAACTTAGGGGTTCTGAATGCATAAATCACAGAAGAGAGGCTTGAGTGGTTAATGAATGTTTCAGAATACAAAGATTGAATTACAGCCCCTAATGCCCTATGTGATTCTTTTTCACAAATGTACGTATAACCAGATAGGGGCTCTTTAAGTAATAGTTTGGAGTAAGATGTATTTGTGTTTTCCTGTATAACTGTTGTATGCTTACAAAAGTATTATTCAAAGACTAGAATGGTTTCTGTGATGTCCCAGAACAACAGAGTGAAATAGTTATGATTTATAAAAATTGTTTTGTAGATAAGCACTTGACCGGACCAGACCCAGTCTCTAGAAAATATTTTCAACAGAAAGTTGTTGCAAGAGCACACATTATGGAATAGAAGGTGTCTATTTTGATATGCAACTTTTTCTTAGAACAATACTCCTTAGGAGAAATATCCAGAAATGATCTGTTGATTCTAAATTATAGGTGGAAATTTTGCACTAAGAACTGCCAATGCAAAGATGAAGTGTTTCAATAGTTCCATTGTAATATTGCCATGGGTTTCGGTAACCAATGATGGATAACTATCTTTATTATGCCAGGAAATTCAAGATGCACAGATTGATTTGAAGAACTTGCAAATTTAAGTCTGTCATTGGACCTACTTACCACTCAATGTTCTGGTACAGTACAGGATGAGTCATTATTTGAAAACAGATTCAGCAGTGATTTAAATAATTTGCTTGTTATTTGTCAGTGCTTACTGGTTACTTTAATCATTTGCAAGATTCAAGTAAATTACTAATACTCCAAACAATTATCAGTAAATTTTTTAAAGCAACACGTCTTCTAACTCAGTCTGCCATTCTTGTGCATTTTATTGTAGAATTCACAGGTGCAGTACGTAATTTACGCAAATATTCCTACCAGGAAACTGAAAATGTAGATCTGAAGCCATATTTCAGAGACATTACATTTTAGAAAAAAACTTGACTTTTGATATTTGTTTATAGTCAGTTGCCAGCTGCTTTGGAATTCCACCAAACTTTGCCCAGATTGACCTTACCAATGCAAAATTTACTGTATCCTGACCTATCTGTCTTTTAAAGAATGTACAATTTACAACCTTCTTTCATTAGAAAAAGATAACATAATAATATTGAAATGATTACTAAACTAATTTACTATTTTATAGGTGAAAATATAGCACTGCCAAAAATTAATTGTTTATTTTTCCTTTATAAAAACAATGCATTATAGGGGACCTTTCTATAGAAAACAAACTTAACAAAGAGCTTAAATCAGAATATAACACTGTTTTCTACCAAGTAGAACATATGAGAAACTGAAGATAAATTTAAACAATCTATCTTAGGTATAAAGGTGAGGCACAACAATATAATGAAAATACTAACAAATTTTGCCTCAAATTGTATGTATTCCTTGAAAAAGTAGTTGCCATTTAAACAGAACTTTTGACATATTGGAAGAAAGATCCAATGTGATTTTTGAGAATATTATCAAACATGGCAATTGACACCAAATTATCTATTCAGGAAAATTACTATAGATTTAAAACAGTATCTTTTGAGATGTAAGGGGATATCACTTTATCGTAAGCACTCTGGAGTGGATCACAATATAGAATCTTTAATATTGTGCACTTATTTCAAGGTTCAAGGTTCTGTACTAACTGAGCAGGTGGTATATTATTTGAAATCATATTTTGCATGTTGATGGCTGATTGAATCTTGTACAGATCTATTGACAAGAGATAAATTCAGTAATGGTACTCCACTTAAATAGCACCATGGCAGGAGCTACTGAAGACTGTATCACGTTTATGTCAAGGCTTACTTTTGTATTGTACTGGGGGTGGAAGTCAGCAAGGGATTTGAATTAGGCTGTTTACATGGGTTTGATTTGAATCACTCTAGTGCACTGTTGTTATCAAATCAGCACTGAGAATTTTGTTCATGACATTTTGCAGTACCGTATGAACAGTGTGAACAGAACACGTGTAAAATTAACATTGTGTAGTTAAACACAGAACAATTGCAAATTAAGGACAAAAATTGAACTACTACTTAAAAGTAAATAGAGGTAAGAGTTGGGAATTTACATCTGTGACCAGCTGAATAGTTAATTCACATTCCATCTGTTTTTCCTTTTTTTGTGTTTGTAATGTTGTTCACTATTACCCAAACCAGTGATTTGGGGATTCTTGCTATTTAGCTTCTGTGACTTGCGGCAGTGTGAAGCAGTAACAGATTTTTAAAAAACAATCTATTTGTCCTGAAGGTTTTTCTCTCCACCAGTAATAACAGAAATTATTTTGATCCGTGGATGGAGTTTTTTTTTAAAGGATGCTTTATAGAAAGGGTTGCTAATATGCCATTAGCCTCTTTCACTCAGTGCTAGGCTGCCTGATAGAGTTTATGCCAAGCTGTTCATGCATCAGCAACATTGTAATGGATACTTGAAATTGGGTCTCTTGAAATTCTAAAGTCATTTTACAGCATATAAATTGTATTTATGTATTGGTGATAAGTGATACCACTTTTCTTTTAAATTCTACCTTCCTTTTCTGCTTTCTCTTTGATCTTTAAAATGTGGCCCCTTTCCCTATTATAATAAAGCATGCTCCTTAATCTTTGTTGCAGTAAAGAAGGATTAGAACACCCTTGGAATAACTGTATGGGTTGTGTTGTCTGTCTCACTTGGCAGACTCTACTTGTACCATCAGTATCATTTTGCTTCAGTTTCACTGGCTCCGCACACATTGACACCCCACTCCTGCCCCCACATGAAGAAAGGTGACAGAGTGGTTTATCTTCACGCATGGGCTTCAACGTGTAGATAATAGAGATTCTGAATCTTCTTGAATATTTATATAAAAGGATATATTATGACATGGACACAGTTGCCACATTGAAATCTCCAAATTGGTGGATCTGAATTGCACAGCTATGGTTTTTTATGTTTGTTTCTGCTTGGAAAGTAGTTCCATTAATGTCAATATTTGAAATAACAATCCTAAAATAGTAATGTTCTATGGGTTTTGTACATTTTTGGATGTTTTTGGTTTGGCAGAAACTGTTTCAGTTGAATTCCATTTTCTTTAATTTATACAACAATTTCTTTCAGTTCTTTTAGATAAATGCAAAGATATTTAAATACTTCTCTTATGTTCAACAAGCCTCCTTCCAATCCCCATACAGAGTTCACAGCACACAGTCTTGGCTCTGCTTAATTCATTAGCTAAGGCTTTGTCCAATGGTAGTTGAGAATGAGACGATGTTTTTAATTGCCCCTTGTGCTATATATAAAGCTGAAATATAACATAAGAGTTTCAACAGATGCTGGACATTCAAAGCGACACACACAATGCTGGAGGAACTCAGCAGGTCAGGCAACATCTAGGGAAAAGAATACAGTTGACAGTTCAGGCCAAGTCCATTCTTCAGGACTGGAAAGGCAAGGGGAAACACAAGAATAAAAAGGTTTGGGGGGGTGGGGTTGACTAGCTATTAGGTGATAGGTGAAGTCAGTTGGGTGGGAAAGGTAAAGTGTTGGAGAAGAAGGGATGTGATAAGAGAGGAGAGTGGGCCATGGGAAAAAGAGGAGAATGAGGGGCACCAGGGGGAGGTGATAGGCATGTGAAGAGAAAAGGTAAGAGGCCATATTGGGGAGTCGAAGAAAAGGGAGTGGGGAGGGGGAAAGAAAAGAAAGAGAACAATAACTCACCAAAAGGAGAAATCGATGTTCATGCCATCGGGTTGGAGGTTACTGAAAATGGAGCTGGAAGCCAGGTGGAACAAGGTGGCAGCAGGGGCAAGCTCCCAGGCAGGACAGATACTTGGTTGGCTTTGTTTGCTCTCCTTGTGCCCAGTTTCCAAGCCCCAGTGTAGATCATTATGATGAATAACATTGAAGTCTTGATCAGTCCTAACTTGAGTTTCAATCCTACATTATGTCCATCAGCAGGACGCTATTATAACATAATTTGAAGTAAACCTTCAGTGGCCCTTAATTACTTGATTCTTTGAATTAAGGGTCTTTGCTCTCATTTTCAAATCCCCATCTGAAATCTTGTTTGAGCTTTATACTCTTCCCACTTGAACACTGTGGAATTCAAACTACTCCAAACCTTTTCATTTTGCTGCATCTCTGCCCATTTTGAAAATCTTGTTTAAAACCTCCTTCTAACAATGCTCATAACCACCTGGAGCCAAATCTCTGATTTTATCTGACTGGCTCCTCTCATGTTGAGAGTGCTGTTTCTCTATGTGAATTCAAGTGTTAGAGTTGCATGTGCTTCGCAGCCCGTGAAACATGCTGCACGTACGAAGCCTAACTCTGAATTTCACTGGTGAATGCCGAAGTGTTTATTTGTTTACTTTTAGTGATACAATGCAGAGTAGGCCCTTCTGGCTCGTCGAACCACGCCACCCCAGCAACCCCCAAGAAACCGAGTTAACCTGAACGTAATCGTGGGACAATTTACAATGACCAGTTAACCTACCGGGTACATCTTTAGCCTGTAGGAGGAAGCAGGAAGATCTGGAGAAAACCCATGCATTCCACGGGGAGGACTTACTGAGACTCCTTACGGAATGGTGCTGGAATTGAACTCTGGAATGCCCCGCGCTGTAATAACAGCACGCTGACCACTGTGCTACAGTGGTGCCCTTTCTTACCGTGGACCAGATTGCTTGAGTTCGAAGCAGTTTGCCTTGCGCCTCTCAGTGAATGATTCAGCTGCTGTTTCACCTAAGGAAACTAGCTATCAGCTATTCCAGAACTTGGGTCCAGTTGTCTTCCAGTCAAGGGCTTAGACAAATATTGAAGATAAAACCATCAGACAAAGCCCTCCTTCCATTTATAAATTTAAAATAAACATAATTAAATCAGAGATTATGACTGAGTTTTAAATGCACAAACTCACCTTCTATTGCAAATTTTCAACACTTTCTACTTTTGTTCAATGAAAGTATCCATTCAGGCCAGACTCTATTCTGCTATTACCACTGGGCAACAGGTACAGGAGCCTCAGGTTCCTCACCACCAGGTTCAGGAACAGTTATCCCCCTACATCCATCAGGTTCCTGAACCAGTGTGCATAATTACACTCATCTCAACACTGAACTGACTCCACAACCTATAGACTCATTTTCAAGGGCTGTACAGCTCATATTCTCAGTATTATTCACCTATTTACTTTTTATTTGCACAGTTGTCTTCCACATTGGTCACTTATCATTTCTTGTTATTTATATTTTTTCATAAACTATATTGCATTTCTTTATTGTCCTCTAAATCCATGCAAGAAAATTATTTTAAGGTAGTATATCAAAGGTTCATCTGTTAGCAAAGTATACAACTCTAAAATTCTTCTCTGGGTAGCCATGAAGCCAAGAAAGAAAACTGAAAGACCGCACGATCAATCCCCAAATCCCCCCTCCCTCCACATAAAAATACAAACAAAAATGGAGCAGGCAGATCAACCCCTAAATCCCCCCTCCCTGTACAAAAGAACAAACAAAATGGAACAGGCATATCAACCACCAAATCCCTCCCACACATAGCAAAAACGAGAAAGATTGGGCAAAAAAACACAGAATATAAAAATTTAAATGACTGAAAAATGTCTACAGTCCAGGTCCGTATCCAAAACGCAGAAAACCTGGGTAACATTCCCCGTGCACAGCAGCAGGCTGTCACCTCTCTGGTAGCAGAGCGATCAAAAGACAGGCAGCTGGTGCTCACCTTCCACATTTGCTTCAATGTTTCAATCTCCCTCGTCACTTTAATTGGCAAAATAGAGTCAAGCATTGACTTGCACCTCGTCCCGTAGACTTACCACCACAAAGTTCGTGCATGCTGCCTCTGTCTCCCGCAATCCTCTCAGAGACTGCGGAGCACTGGAACACCTAAACAACCTCCAAGCATCTGCATTCGCCTTGATGTTTCAATCTCCCCCATCGTTTTAGTCGGTGAAATGGATTCGAACATCAGCTCACACTCCATCCCACAACCTGCTTGCCATAAGGCTTGTGTACACTGCCTCTACCTTCTGGAATCCTCCCGGAGATTGTAGAGTACTGGAACACCCAAACAGCCAAGACAAAAATCAAATGTAAAGGACATATGTTGTTTCATAATCTATTCAGAAGATGTCAACTGAAGGAGCTTTGTATGTAGGCACTACCATGACCAGAAGTTGCATATATGTACTTTGAACTTTGAAAGTGTTAGCTTCCATTGGTGTGAGAACTTGGGACATAGTCATGTGATTGTCCATACTGATCTATATATAGCTGAAGCATATAAAGTCCTTTGTAGATCAAGTAGCCCAAGCTCAATATAATAGTACTTCTTTATATTGGTTGTCTGCTGTCATCACTGAAAGAACAATCTTTTCCCAATGCCATCACTTCATCATAAATAAAAATAAAATGAACTTTTAGTTCACAGAAAAATGATAAATTAATGCTAAAACATTATGAACATTTTGCAAACCATTCTGTCTTGTGGAAGTATTAATCTCCCCTCAAGATTTGGATTAGAGCTTGGTATGATATCTGTACAAGTGGAAGCTGGAAGGATGACCCATTGAAGGGTGAATGCAGTGACTGGAGGAACGAGAATAGCCCTCTCAGGGTGTCAGGTCCTGAAAACAACTCTCTCAGTGATCTTGTCATCCTGTCGAAAGCCTCAGCAAAGGAGTTGAAGCTGTACGAGGTGGAGTATCTTTGCCCAGTGAATTTTCCATTTCCCTACCTACCCCCAAATCTGCAGCAAAATTAGCAGGGACAGCTGGCATCGCACTAGAGTCACAGGGCACTGATGCTTTTAATTTGGCATCTTACAGTGATATCCATTCATGTTTATGTTTTCCCAGCTCACTAGTTTCAACCGTACTGTACTCTGGGAAATGCAGTCACCTGCTAATCCTCCATTCAAACAAGTAGGCATGCAGAACTCATAAAGGTAAACGATTAAAGGTTATCTGTATTGTCACAAGTACACTGAAACATTCAGTAAAATGTGCCACTTGCATCAAAACAAATCAGCAAGGATTGTGCAGAGCAGCCCACACTTCCATCAGCAACAAGACATGCCCACAAGTCATCAACCCGAACCGTATGTTGGACTGACATGAGGAAAACCTACAAACTCTTTATAGGCAGAAGCGGGAATTGAATCCTGAGCAGTGATGGCTGGCGCTGTAAAACAATGCGGTAGCTACTATGCTACCAAAGCTCACCGACATTAGAGACCCCTCACATTATACCAGTTTGGTGCTGTAGATGTTCCAAGGATATTCTAAGGCATCTTCCAGGACATGCTCATCTGACTCATGAAGAGCAGTAATCAGTCCACCATGATGAAGAGATAATCCTAATGGATTAGCCATAAAATCCTCAACACTGAGACCTCTCCTGCCTTTTCCAATGAGAACTGCATACGGTTCTCATTAGCCCTGTGTTACAAAAGGTATCATTAAACTGGAAACTTTGCAAAAAGGATTTACAAGAACGTTACTGGGACTGAAGGCCTTGGGTTATAAGGAGAGGCTGGATAGGCTAAAACTTTCTTCTCTGGAGTGTAGGAAGCTGAGGGGTGATCTTACAAAGGTTGATAAAATGACAATAGCCAAATTCTTTTCTGTGTGGTTGGGGAGTCCAAATCTAGAGGGTGTAAATTTAAAGTGAGGGGAAAGATTTGAAGAGGACCTGAGGGGGGGAGCTTTCTTCGCTGAAACTAACATCACCCCTCAGCTTCCAGCTATCCAGCCTCTCCTTAGACCAATGCCTTTAGACCAAGTAACATCTATGTAAACCTCTCCAATTTAGCGATATTCTTTCTTGGGATATCTATACAGACATGGACATATAATAGACATATGGGATGAGTTGCCATAGGAAGTGGTAGAGGTGGACACAGTTTACACTTAAAAGGGGATTTGACAGGTACATTGATAGGAAAAGTTTGTTGGATGTGAGCCAAGTACAATCAAATGGGACTAGCTCAGTTCAGTAACTTAGTCAACACAGACTAGTTGGGCCAAATTACCTGTTTCTAGGCTGTGTAAGCTCTACGATTTTGCTTGAGTCACAGTGAACAAGATAAATTTCAACAACTGTTTGATGGAAGGAAGGGGAGAAGGAGAGTTTATGGAGACAATTTTAAAGCTTAGAACTTGCCAGGTTGTTACAGCCGACGATACAATGTTGGGATAATTGAGTGAAGGGAGGACAAAGACCCAAGTGTGCTATAGCCACAGAACCTTTCAGGTGTTTGAAAGCACCATTTAATCTTGTCATATCCAATGCTGTTGCTCCTGAAAACAATGCCAGATTTAGTGCTCATTTCCAGCAATTGTTCTGCTTTTGCAAAGTCCATTTCTCTTTAAAGTGGCCCTGCAATCTATCAGTTACCCAAATTGGACCAGAATGGCCAGCTTCCAGCAACTTTCCCCCTATACAGAATCATGGATATGTGACTCCTCAATGCAGTGATGCTTCATTACCCTGTATCGAACAGGATGTTAAAGTGAGTTCCCTATTTACTCTCTCAAGTGGAGATAGGACCTCCAATGCCATTATCTTGAAGGGAAGTAGAGCTCTCTCAATAACTTGTGTATTAAATATTTCAGTAACATATGAATAATATTGTAAATATATTGTTTGATTAAGCATTTTTTTGCTTGTTTAAATTGTTCATTACGAGTTATAAGTAACTCAGTGTTTCTGGGTCGTCCGTTGTGCTCATGCTTGGATCTCCTCAAACCCAGTCTCAGAAGGAGTATGCAGAACAAACCGCTGAGACAAGTTGAGGGCTCCTCAAACAGGGATGTTCAATGTTTCAATCTTTGACAAGCAGTCCCAGAGAGGGGACTACAGGGGTGATCAAAAATGGGTAATTTGGAAAGATTAAGGATAGAACTGGACCACTCTCCTACACTGTGGAGATGGTGCATCGATCAGTTAAGGAAAGCGGAGTCAATTGCAAGGTCTCCAGAGCTGTCAGGAGCAATTCCTGCAGTCCCAGAGTAGACTCCTACAACTGAGAAGACCCCAAAGCCAACAAGCCTCAACTGAGCAAGCAGATACCTCCCTCCCACCACCCCTTGTCAGGAAAGATGTTATCCCACAGGGTAAGAAATCCTCCTCAGTGATTAATTCTTTAGACCGAATAGGACATTTAAAATTTACTATGCTGTGGATGTTTACATAGTAGTTATATTATATAATATACTGTGTACATGGTATGTGTGTGTATGCATTTCCCTTCAAGATAATGGCATATAAATAATGACTAGAGAGCAATGCATTACATATTTGAGTTGAGATGCATTCTATATTGAGTTAAAGTTTACAGCTAAGCAGAGAGGAATATAGTTTATTTAATATTTCAGTAATATTTGAGAAGTATTCTGAGTATGTTGTCTGATTAAGCATTCTTTGTTTAAATAATTTATTATGAATTGTATGTAGAAGTACACGAATGGCACACGTCACTACGCCACCATGTCACATTTGTGCGCACCTCACTAAAGTGAAACGAAGTAGACACATTTTCCCAGGCCCCTATGTTTTTCTTTTGATTAGTTTTTCAGTTACAAAACATAGCATCCTGGACAGTGCTTATCCCTGAACGGTTCCTCATTTACAACAGATAATATGCAAGTATCTCTATGTAACATGTGAGATTTAGGTCTATGAAGACAAGCCATTGATCTTCTCCCATTTGAAGAATGGGTGCGTTTAAGTTGATGGTATCTCCACAAAAAGGGCGTTATATAAATAGAAATTATCTTTCAATATGGCTCTGCACCTTAAAATATTTCTGTATTTTTAGACTATTTTCTTTCAAAAAACCTAAGAATACTGTACAAATCACTCTGCATCATGCATGGCTGCATAATTCAAAGTTTGGCAATAGTCTTTAAGGGTTCTTCACCACTTTTACCCAGTTGTATGGGATACAGTTATTGACATCAGTACCAGTGAACCAAGTTCAAATTTATTGCCATCTGAATGTAGATGCGTAAATATAGTCAAATGAGACAATGTTCCTCCTGACCATGGTGCACCCACAAAACAAATATCACACACAACACACGAAACAAAATATTACTATAAATAAGTTAATAAAATCAGTCAGCCGCAATAAAATAATTTGGCTTTGAATTATATTTTATATGATATTTTGAATATTATATGAAGTATAATTCAAAACCAGATGACTGATCCCTTACTGTCAGGTCTGTCGTTGCATCTTGCCATCCTACAGTTCAGTATTTTGAGTAGGATATCAGCTCTACATCTCCCTGGTGCTTGTTGTTGGCTACTCATTGGTCCTTGCTGAAGCTGCTTCTTGGAGAGTTTTGCTATCTTCCTTACTGTCTTTTTGTTTTGTCATCAGGATATAATTGCCAACAATTCCAAAAGAAAAGCTGCACCTATTTCCTCAAGAATAGGCTTTCTCTAGATAAAGCGTGGTAAAGATCACCAGCTTAGCCACTGTGATGGGTAGTTATAACCACACCAAATCTGTTAGTAATTGACCACCACTAAAATACAGTGAAGATGCTTACTCCATCAAAACTAACCTTATCCTGTCATAGAGTTATACAGCATGGAAATAAGTTCTTCTTCCCAACTTGTCCATGTTGACCAAAGTGTCATATTTACCTCTGTTTAGCCCATACCCATTTAAACCTTTCCTATTCATGTACCTATCCAAATGTCTTTTAAACATAGCATATGTTTCTGGCTCTGCCACATCCACTAGCAGATCATTCCATCACTGTCTGTATGAAGAGGTTGTTCATCAGGACCCCCTTAAATCTTTCCCCTCTCACCTTAAGTCCATGCCTTTTAGTTTTTGACTGCCCTGTCCTGGGTAAAAGACCACGATCATCCACCTTATCTACTCCCTTCATGATTTTACATACCTCTATTAGGACACCCTTCAACCTCCTATGCTCATGGGAAAATAATCCCAACCTATCAAGCCTCTCCCTATAACTCAAGACATACATGAAGGTTTTCTACCTTAAACATCAATCAATAATTCCTCCCATTCTAATAAATGCTGCTTGTCCATTAAGTTTTCCAACAGATAGTTTGTTGCCTCAACATCCAGGATATTCAGTATCTTGCATTTCCTTATTATTCTGAGCTCTGTAAAAATAATAGATTAAATAGATTACCTGGTAGACAGAGGAAAAGTTGTAGTCTTCTTAAAAGTGACCTTACTCACCTTCAGGTTCTCAATGCTACATCTGTGGCAGCCTCTGCAGTTCCTACATCAAGCACCTCACAATGAACAGAATCCAAAGGATAAGCAAGTTGTCCTTCTTCTTAAGCGACTGCAGAAGAAGAAGATAAAGGGGAATAGAAATCTAATGTTAGCTTTCAACAATATATTGAGGTCCAATTAAATGCATGTTCAACAATGTAGATCCTTCTTTGTGGCAATTTCAAGGTTGAGCTTACCACTTTTTCAAGCAGACCTTGAAGATTCTATCACTGCAATTTCAAGCCCTTTGGCAGAGTCTGGCTCTTGTATTTATGTGCTTTTAATTTTTTTTTTAGCGATACAGCACGAGTAGGCCCTGCCAGTCCTTCAAGCCCTTCAAGCCTTGCCACCCCAACAAACCCAATTAACCCTAACCTAAATCACGGGACAATTTACAATGACCAATTAACCTATCCTTTGGACTGTAGGAGGAAACCGGAGGGCCCAGAGAAGACCCACGCATTACATGGGGAAGGACGTTCAGAGACTCCTTATAGAGTGGCGTCGGAACTGAAATCCGAACTACAGAGTGCCCCAAGCTATGCCATTGGCCCGTGTGTTCACAGTTGACCACTTTCCTCTCATGAGATACTGTCTCTGCTGTAGCTGATGATGAACTCCCAGGAGCTAATCTTTAACCCACTTTGTTCCTCCTTCACATGATGGCATTCTTCACTTATTCTTCTGTCCGGTACGTTCATTTACCAATGTCGATGATCTTCAGGTCAGAACTCTTCTGTACACAAGGCATATGGGGCTTTTTTTGCAATACTGATTTCATTTCATCTGTCTACAATGGACCAATAAATATTTATGTTAGTTCTTTAGCATGGTTTATATTAGGAATATGAAGAGATATGATCACATGCAGGCAGAGAGGATTTGTTTAATTTGCCATTATACACAGACATTGTGGGCCAAAGGGCTGAGCTTATTGTTCAGTATTCTAAGGTTTGCTTATGCCTCTGATACCTATACCCCATTAACTTTAATGACGTTGAATTTAGTGACCTCTTACTTCTTCTCATCTGCCTGTTTCTTCCCCCTAGGTTCCCTCCTCCTTTCCTTTCTCCTATGATCCACTCTCCTCTCTTTCTTCTCCAGCCCATGACCTTTTCCACCCACCTGGTTTCACCTATCACCTTCCAGCTAGCTTCATTCCCCTCCCCGCACCTTCTATTCTGGCATCTTCTCAGTCCGGTAGAAGGGCCTGGGCTTGAAATATTGATTATCTATTGATTTCCATAGGTGCTGTCTGACTTGCTGAGTTCCTCCAACGTTTTGCGTGTGTTGCTTTGGATTTCCAGCAACTGCAAACTTCTCGTGTTAGCGTTTTCCCTATTTGTCAGTATCCTGATCCTCATTATCTCCACTTACCTCAGGTGAGGATCTCACATTCCCTCCATTGCTAAAGCAAGAGAGCTCCTTGAGTTCCTTTTTCATGTTGAACATGTCTTTGCTCCTCAATGATTCTTCCCCCTGTAAAGCCCAAGTGAGAACAGGTTATCTTGCAAGGCTCTTTTACACCTCGTGGTTCAAGATTTAAGAGAGTATAAGAAAGATCAGCTAGCTGGCAATCCTTCTCCACCCCAAGCCTGCAACCTCCTCATCACTGGCAGAAGATCTCTCTTCATCGATGACCCATTCCTATGCTCCAACCCTGTCTGCTCTGCTCACCTGCAAAATTTAACCCCTTTCCTCCAACAGTTTGCCTAAACTGTTTTCACAGATTTCTGTTGTAATACATGAGTTAAAACAGCACAATTCCTGTTATTTGATATGCTCTGTCATTTTCAGATCTTTAAGAATTCAGAACTCATGAAATAATGATGTCTAGATTTGACTAAGCCTTGATCTTTTCATTTTTAAAACAGTACTTGGATGTACATTGGGAGATAATAATAGAGGCATAGATAGAGTAGACAGCTGCTATCTTTCACCAGAGTTCAAAAATATCTAATACTAAAGAGCAGGCATTTAAATTAAGGGGGGAGGGGAGAGTTCAATGGAGAAGTATGGAGCAGATTTTTGCTTTACACAGAGAGGTGGGTACCTGGAATGTGGAGGCAGAGGCAATACAGGTATTTAAGAGGCTGTAAGGTAGGCACATTAATATGCAGAGAATGTATAGATGTGGACCAGGTGCAAGTAGAAGGGATAAGGAGCCATCAGCTTAATTAGTTTGACAAAATACTGTGGGCTGAAGAGCTCGTTCCTGTGCTGCACTGTTCTATGCATTGGGTTTACCTGAAGAACTATGGAGCTAGTACTGAAATGTGGGATTAGGCAAGGTAGTCTTTCACAACCAACACAGACACGATGGCGTTATAATTTCTCTCCGATAATATGTACCATACTGACGCCATGTGGCTTCTTTTCTGAGCCTGGTGTCACAATAAGAGAAAACTCACATTCGGAAATGTAAGGGGATCTTGAAACCTTCGCAGAAGTTTCTGTGATCCTCTAGAGGGGGAAGCACATAATTCTTCTGCTGAAATCCTATTAAACACTGCAGATGATTGCAGTGTTCACTCCTCGCATGTAATGGGCTAGATCTTGCTAACCTGATTTGGAATGGACCCATGCGCTCCCCAGCCTACTTGTACTGACCTGAGCCTGATGTGGACAGACAGTCACATTGCTGAAGCGTCCTGGACACCAGCAGTGTGGTCTAGAGAGTGGCTCAGCATTCAAAGTGGTGATAAGGAAACACCGCCCCTGATTTTGCCTTCTGTTTTGATAGCTTTGCCTGCTGATAAAGTTTCACCCCCAGCTTTGCCAGCTGCAAAGGCTATAAATGACTTTTTTTTAAAAGTTCTCTAGTGTTCAGTTTCTTTTCATAACTATTTAATAATTAGCATTTTATAAATGAATAGTTAATTTAAAATAGTGAAAATAATTATAAAGAAATAACTAGAAGCAATTTAAAGAAAAGAAAAATCACTTTTAAGGTATTACTTAGTCTCTCTTCCGTCTCCTAATCCATAGCTCTAAAATCCACAGTAGATTCTCGAATCCAGGAGCAAGCCAGGGTCACACCAGTGGATTCCATGTGAAATATAGCAGTGGAGCAATGGGCAGATATAGCTTTATCTCTTGCTGGATATATGAAAATCAGGACTATTGGTACTAACCACCACCTGGTACAAATACCACTACTTTTATTCTTGAATCAATAACAAAACCCCGATTACTAGTTTATCAACACCATGAACACTGACCACGTTGCACTAAAATAGGCTTTTTTGTTCAAATTGTGTCTTGTGGAAAAAAGATGTTTTTCTTGTGAATGCTGCTGTTCATTTCCCATTGCACTTGTGCGTACAGGCGCATATATACGACAATAAACTTGACTTTGAACGCACATTCACGGTAATTCTGATAGCGAGCACAGGTTCTAATCTAAAGCACTAGGTGGCACATTCTATGCCACTCGAAGGAGGGTTGTGGAGGAAGACGTTGAGAGGGCTGGTGCAGGATACAAGAAAACTCATTGTGTCTGCTTTGAATGAACAGAACGGTGTAACAATTGAGGACTCCTGGAGCCCAGAGCAGAAAATAGAGAGAATGAGGGTGGTTGCATGGGCAAGGTAAATTTAAGAAAGATCTAATGTCTAGGGGAACATGTCCTTTGTCACTCATAGAACTGTATGCAATGCCAAGTTTGGAAGCTACATTAGTGTTGCCGATCATACCACTGCATTAGGCAATAGACACTGTGCATTAAGTAGGTCTGCAGGAACATTTAATAAAGAGGGCTTTCTTGTAAAGTAATGAGTTATATTCATGTCTGCCAGGGAAATAAATACCGTATTCATTAAGAAAACTTGAAGTTGAAAGATTTCTATCTCAAAAAGATTCCTGTAAAATGCCACAGTGCAGGGATGGTGGCTATTTCAGGGCCGCGTGAAGAGATTTTTAGGAAGGCCATTTTGTTATCTAGTGTGCCTAGAAAATCTGTTTTCTTTTCACATGTAATCTATAAACTTCATTCTAAGCTCTTTCTTATTTTGTAGTTCTGTTTTTGGCACATATTTATTTTGAATCTACTTCCTTGTTAGTCTTAAATCTTTCCTGGTACAGGTTTGGTAGTAAGTGACTTCTGTGTCTCAGTTTTCTTCTGGCTAATGGTTTAACAAATGTTGATAGCCACATGCAAATGAAGGCATGTTCATGTTCTCTCTCTCTCTCTCTCTCTCTCTCTCCCTCTCTCTCTCTCTCTCTCTCTCTCTCTCTCTCTCTCTCTCTCTCCCCCCCCCTCTCTCTCTCTCACTCTCACTCTCACTGTCTTTCTCACTCTCACTCATTCATGCACACAAGTGATGAGTTTTAATCTGTTTTAGACAGGTCGGGTTAGAGATCAGCTGGGCAGGAAAAATCTTTAAAGTCTCCCTCCCAGTGTCAACCTCAGTGCTCAACAACACCCATAGTAGATCATAATCTTCGCTCCCCAACTATCACCCTGAACATTCATTCATTCACACAATGGCCACCCTGTGTACTATCTGCAAACTGCAATGCAGTTACTTGTAAAGGCTCCTCCAGCAGCACCTCCCACCCCTGCAGCCTCTGCCACTGTGAATAATAAGGGTAGAAGGTGTGTGAGATCCCTCACATGCTCCTCACACACTGGCCTGGCTTGGAAATATGTCACTATCCCTTCGCCATCAAAGTCCTTCTTCAATAGTGGTGCAGGAGTACAGCACCACACAAAAGAGCAGAAATTTAAGAAGAATGTTCATTATCTCCATCACAGTGCCAAGTACAGATCAGTAATATGCTCAAAACTCCATTTTTTTAAAAATCATGAAGTTCTGGGTTTAGCTCTGGGAGAACAAAGGGAAACTACAGTATACTTTGGGGTCTATTAACCTATTTTGGCAAAGGTGATTAAATTTATTTTACAATTTTAACTCTTGCTGTTCGGAGGACCCAAGCCTTGAGAAACCTGAGCAGGAAGACAAGACCTTTGTCTGTCAGTGCATTGAGTATAGGACTTGGAGCATAATGTTGCGGTTGTATAAGATGTTGGTGTGGCTGCACTTGGATCCTGACTTTTTCATCTTTTTGATGATGAAAATCATCATCAAGGGTCCCGGTCCAAAATATCAACTGTTTACTGTTTTCCATAGATGCTGCCAGGCCTGCTGAGCTCCTCTCGACATTTTGTGTGTGCCGCTTGGATTTACAGCATCTGCAGATGTTCTTGTGCTTGGAGTATTAAGTACAGTTTTGGTCACCCTGTTGTAGGAAAAATGTTATTAAACAAGGAAGAATTAGAAAAAATTTTGATTTTCAAAGGATGTTGCCAGGATTTTGGGACCTGAGTTACAAGGAAAGATTGTGAAGATTAGGATTTTAATCCCCGGAACGTAGAGATGCCCTGATAGTGGTATACAAGATCAGTAGAGGCACAGACAGAGTGAAAGGTCTTTTTTCCCAGGAAGGATTTGCTAAAAATAAGAAGACACAGATTTAAATACAGAGGAAAGAGATTTGAAAAGGAAATCAGATGGAGCTTTTTCATGCTAAGGGTGGTGCATATTTAAAATAAGTTGTCTGAAATAGAGCTGATTATTGACTACAGGAGGAGGAAAATGGAGGTCCATGAGCCAGTCCTCATCGAGGGATCAGCAACTTTAAATTCCTCAGCATTACTATTTCAGAGTATCTTTCCTGGATCCAGCATGTAAGTGCCATTACAAAGAAGGCATAGCACAGATTCAGCATGTCATCTAAAACTTTAACAAACTTCAATAGATATGCGATGGAGAGTATATTGACTGGTTGCATCATGGCCTGGTATGGGAACACCAATGCCATTGAATGGAAAAACTTACAAAAAGTAGTGGATACTTTCCAGTCCAGCACAGGTAAAGCCCTCCCCAGCACTGGGCATATTTACAAGGAGTGCTGTCACAGGAAAGTAGTATCCATTATCAAGGACCCCCACCATCCTGGCAATGCTCGCTTCTCACTGCTGCCATCAGGAAGGTGGTACAGGAGCCTCAAGTCCTACACCAGGTTCATGAATAGTTGTTGCCTCTCAACCATCAGGCTCTTGAAACAGAGGGTATAACTTCACCTACCCCAACACTGAACTGATTTCACAACTTATCTATTCACTTTCAAGGACTCTACAATTTGTATTCTCAATATTTATTGGTTATTTATTATTTCTATTTTGTATTTGCACGGTTTGTTGTCTTTCGCACATTGGTTGTTTGTCCCTCTCCGTCATATGCAGTTTTTCTTGATATTTATTATGAATGACCAAGAGAAATCTCAGAGTAGCATATGGTGACATATTTGTACATTCTTAACAAATTTACTTTGAACTTGGAACTTCGGTTGAAGCAGCCACATTAGCGACATTTAAAAGCCATCTAGATATGTACATGTATTGGAAAGGTTTACAGGGCTGTGGGGCAAACTTAGGCAAATGGGACTCGCATTTGGCATGTACCAGTTGGACCCAAGGGCCTGTTGCATTGTTCTATGACTGTGATTCTACGAAAAGTGGACAAATGACTTTGCAGTGCTGTTGGGTGGGGAAATGAGATGGAACACAAATCCTTTTTCTTGATGTCCCAAATTTTCCTGTTTTGTTTCCAAAGGCTATCCCTGCCAACAAGAAATCAGGCATCCAAGTATGGGAGCACCATTGCCTGCTCACCCCTCTAAAACTGAGGATTGGTTATTTGTCTGTCTATCTGTCTAATTCTCTCCCTATCTGCCCTGATCCTGCACTTCTGTGAGCAGATGCAGTGATTGAGTAGCGATCAGAATAAAAACCATAAATAATGTTATTCACTACCATGGCCACTGTTGTCTCTGGCTGTGGACAGGGTAAGTGCTCAGCTTGACACAAAGGCATAGCAAGGCATTTACACACTTCCGACACAAGCAGGATCTTGCCTTCCACTTCCAACCAATCTGTCCACTCCCACCCCACTCCAGCACTCCAACACACACCACTAGACAAGGAATGGCAGGTTGAAATATCATTGTAAATTGAGACTTCTAAACAATTGTGCAAACACCAAAGACCCAGGGGTGCTGTTATACATTTAACCTTGTACATCTTACCAATACTCTATAAAACATATTTACAACCCTTCAGAGTAATTATCCTTGTTGAGGCACGGTAGCTTACATCATTAATAAGAATGCCCTTGTCATCTTAGTTTTTTGAATTTTCTGACTAACAACGGGAGAATATAAAAATGTTGCTAGATTGGGCAGGGAAAACAGGAAACAACCTGAATACAGAGGGAAAACAACTGTGTATCTTCATAATCAAACAGGCTGAATGTCTGTGTGTGGGGGATATGATTTCTAGTCACTTGTATTCAACATAAAATCAATTTCTGATTGGGAGAATAAAAAGGCAAAGGAGAGGGGATAAAAAAAACAATGGAGAGGTTACATTAAACAAAATCTCAGTCACAGTTAAAACCTGAAACAGATTTATTATCACCGACTTAGATTATATGAAATTTGATGTTTTACAGCAGCAGTAGTTAATTTTCAGTGCTGCGGTAGCTTGATACAGCATGAAAGCGGGACCTTGACAGACAATGGCAGAAACTGTTGTTCAATCATTCAGTTTCCACTGAATTCTGCCATACCCAATTTTATTCTCCCAATTATCCTGTACATATTTGGGGCAAATTAGAATGGCCAGTTAACCTGTGAGTCTTTGTGATGTGGAGGAAACCAGGTCACCCAGAAGAAATCCCTGTAGTCGCAGGGAGAATGTGTAAACGCTGCACAGATGGTACCCAAGGTGAGGATTGAACCCAGGTCTCTGGTATTGTGAAGCAGCAGTCCTACTTGCTGTGCCAGCGTGTTGCCCATTGACTGGCAGTGATTGGCAGTGATTAATAGCCAACGTGGGGTTAAAAGGGTACTTAACAGTTTAAATGTACGAGGCATCCTTCTGTGACCAGCTGAATATCAGCCAACCACACTATTCAATGCTTTTCAGTGGTCCAGTAAACAGCACAGTGCTTTTTCCACAATACTAATAGAAGAGTGATACAGCTCACACAACAACCTTTGGACCTCACTGATCCACTATGTATTTGCTCTAGATTGAAGCTCTTGTACTTCATGGACTATAAAGCATTGGGATTTTCCGGGGATTAAGAAAAATGTGCAGTGTTTTAGTTTCTCGCTTTCTCGCTTAATTTATCACAATTCTTTTCCTTTTCTCCATTTTTCTTTCCCTTCTTCAATTTCTCACCTTAACCCTTCTCTGAATGCAACCAGGCAAGGCAGTGAGACATGGGTAAGGTCATGAACTATGGAAGCTCCTGGTTTAGCTCTTGCTTCTTTCTATGTGTAACCTAACATAATGCCATTTCAAGAGGGGCAATGATTTTATATTGAGCCCTTACATCAAATGCAACCCCTGCACACTGGAGAAATGCAGATGGAATTTCATGTTTGCTCACAGTATTTCACTGTGTTCTGTATACTGCCATTTATAACCACAGAATGGAAATCCTCCTAGAGCTTATATTTTTAAGCAGAGATCTGAGTTCATCAAGCTTGGTTCCACTAGTTTTATGGGCCATAATATCAGCTCCATCATGGGCACGAGCCTCCATAGTACCCAAAACATCTTCAAAGAGTGATGCCTCATAAAGGTGGGGTTCATCATTAAGGACCCCCAACACCCTGCTCATGCCCCTGTTCTCTTTGCTACTGAAACACCCTGGTTTCCTTGTCGACATAAGTCTAGGGAAGACAACCTCCGGTCCCGCAAAACTCGCGCGATCCCACCCCGACCCCATGTTTGTGTGAATGCTGTGTCATTTGCTACCCTGGTACAAATTAATGCCATGAAATAACAGACAGTACACTGCATACGATTAAAGGAATTATATTTATGAATCTTAAATAAAATAAAGAATAACAAAAAGAAAAAGGCCCATTCTAATTAAACAGTCAAATGTGCACAAGTTGGAGCTCATCTTGAACATCACTGTCACTCACTCGCTGGGCCTTTGGTCAACGTGAAAGCACACACTACCTTCCGAACATCGCTCGCAGTTCATCTCGAACAAACGGGTCTCCCACTGGATTGTATGCAACAACCAGTTCTCCCCAGCACACTCTCTCTTCATCTCCTCTCAAAAAAAGCTCCAAGCCCAAGCTTAGTGTCCCTCACCAGAGAAACGTCCACTTAACCTGACCATCTCATGTCTCCTCACCTCTTACCTTCAACAGTAACCCAAACAAGCATGAGAACAGACCAGACTGCTCTTACAGAACCGCCAAAATGAAATACATACAGCATTACAGTAAAAATATGAACCAGGGCATTACACTACCATTAGGAAGGAGGTGCAGAAGCCTGCAGGCACACACTCAAAAATTCAGGAACAGCTCTCTATATTATCATGTATTGTAATGTCCTGCTACCACAAAATTAACAAATTTCACAACATATGCCAGTGATATTAAACCTCATTCTGATGTACAAAAATATTGTATCAGGTCCCATTTCAGTAATTAAATAAAAGAATCATTCATCCCTCTGTCAAAATCAGTTCAGAGGAGGGATAATTGATTCCCCATCCCCATCTGAACGACTGAATATCAGCATACTATGTATGATGACATTAAAAATCAGAGTGTGAAGTCTAGGCTGCCTTTGAGAATTGTCTTTCTTTCATTCCTGGGCAGCTGACACCTATATGCTCAGCTCAGTTGGGACATGAGGCTGTGGATATTGAACAGCGACATGTCTCTTGGAGCCACCTCCCTCTTTCTTTCTCCCCTGTTGTCATATAAACCAAGGTTCAGTGAAATTCCTTGCTCCTCTGAAGCTGACAGAGTAAACAGTATAGATCGTAATTACAACAGTAAGTACACGGATGAATGCAAAGTACAGAATGGTGTAAATTTATCAGTGAAATAATGCACAACCAATGCTAAAGTGACAATGGCCAAAGAACTAGAATGAAGGGTTTGAGAATGTGGTGGCATCACTGGGAAGGGGATGTGAAAGAGGTGATTGTTTCAGAAGTCTGATGGCAGTGGGGAAGAAGCTATCTCGTCTGGTTTAGCTGGTATATCTGGTCCTCTGGGCTTCCTGGCTCCTATATCTTCTCCCAGTAGAAAGGCGAGAGAAAAGGGAATAGCCATGGTGGCAGGTGTCCTTAATGGTACTGTTAGCCTTGCTAGTGTCCTTTAGGCTCTAGGTCTTCTCAGTCTTCTTCCTCTGGCACCAGCTTTTGCCGGTAACTGCAGGAAGTGCAGTATGTGGCAATCAAACACCAAGTCTCCACTTCTGCTTGGTGCCCACTGTCAGACACCCCCTGGACTGTTACAGGCAACGAAATGCCATGTACAGGACGTTGACGCTGTTCCCCTGATCCATGTGTCACTCTCCTTGTCATGTCCCAAAGTTGTCTGGTAGAAGCGTGCACTGGTTTGAGGGGCAAAGCAAGTGCAAGGGAACCCCAGCACCCAAACATCTGCTGGAAATGCCCAATAGTGCAGACTCTTCCTAGAAATGTCACATTCACAATGAGGAAATCCTTCTAGTACACCAGCACATTGAAGGAGTGAAAATCTTTCCAGTGCTTTAACAAGGTGTTTTCTTTATTGGCACAGGGATGCAGACAGTGTGTCTCTCCACTACTGATGGTGAATTCCAATGCCAAGATTCCGCCCTGTCCTCACGGATACCAAAGTAGATGGGTTAATTTCTTTGTGATTCTGTGCATGGATTAAACTTCTGAAAACTTCTTTTTCTCAGGGCTGGGAAATCAAAAGGTGGAGAGATAGGTTTAAGGTGAGAGAGGAAAGATTTATTAGGAACCTGAGGGGCAACCTATTTACTCAGAGATATGGAATGAGCTGCCAGAGGAAGTGTTTGAGGCAGATACATTAACAACTTTAAAAAATATTTGTACAGGTACATGGATAAGAACGTTTTAGGGGGATATATGCCAAAAATAGGCAAAGGGAACTAACTTAGATAGTGTCATGGATGGTCTAGATCAGATGGGCCATAGGGCCTGTTTCCGCGATGTATGGCTCTATGACCCAATGTCTGTAACACAGTGGGAAGTAACACATTAGGACACAACATGCATCTGCTGTAGTGGCTTGGGAAGATCCTGCAGGCCTTAACCACCACAGAGGGAGCACTCTAGTCACCAGGACCCGGCTGGGAATCTTCCTGCACAGCTGGAAACAGCCTCAGAAAGCCTGAGCCTGAGAACCTAATATTCATCCTCAGTCCAGGAAGGACGTAGTGTCAATCTGAGCATAGGTTTTACACTGTTGGGGGTGGCTTTGCCCCACTTTCTTGAAATTCCCAACCCACATCACCTTAGTGTCACCCTCTGTAAAAGGCACACAGGCACCATTCTCAGGGAATCTTAGCAGCTCATGACTGGATTTAACACTTACAATTAGTTTAAGCATTCTGTGGACTTTGGAAGGTGTTGCTTCATTAGTGTCACATGTACTGAGCTGCAGTGAAAAATTTTGATTTACATGCCATCCATACAGATCACTTTATCACATCAGGGCCATGGGGAAATACCAGGAAAAAGCAAAACAAGAATGCAGAATGAAATGTTGCCATTATGGAGAAAGTGCAGTTCAGGCAGACAGCAAGGTGCCATGATGAGGTAGACTGCGAGGTCAGGAGTTCATCTTATCAATCAAGAGGACCATTCAATAATCTTATCACAGTAGGACAGAAGCTGTCCTTGAGTCTGATGGTATGTGCTATCAGGCTTTTGTATCATTTACCCAATGGGAGGGGAGAGAAGAGTGGGGTCTTTGACTATGTTGGCTACTTTACTTAAGTACTGAGAAGTATAGACAGAGTCCAAGGAGAGGAGGCTGGGTCATGATGTCCTGAGTTTTGTCCAAAACTTTCTGCAGTTTCTTGTTGTCTTGTGCGGGAAGTTGCCATACCAAGCAGTGATGCATCCAGATAGAATGCTTTCTATGTTGCATCAATAACAATTGGTGAGTGTCAAAGAGATTGTCCCAAAATTCTTTACCCTCCTGGGGAAGGATTTGAGTGACTTTCAGAGGGTTATAAATCTGCCCCATCAAGTACCTTGATTGCCTTTTAGATGACAAGAGAAACAAGAAACCATTGTGGTTTTCTCACAGTTATAATTGTTTCATGGTGATGATGTTATGGAGCTTCCTGCTCAGGTCTCGGAATGGTAAAAGCATGCAGACCATGAACAATTGCATAATTTGGTGTGTGCCTAACTGGGAAATCATTGGACAGGAGTCACACAAAGAGACACTTGTCGCACAATTTCATCCAGAAATAATCTACAGTGCAGTAAACCGTGGGTAATATTCCAAGTGGATCAAGTTTTGGAGACAATAATGCAATGTCCTTAAACGTCCTACTCTGCAAAAGTAACTTTCTGTTTATTTGTTTTTAGCTTTCTATCATCTGTATCGATTCCATTGTTGGTACTTCGCAATAATGTCAGAACTGTATCCTAATTTGTGTCAATCTTTCATCCTTATCTCCTAAGAGGGTTCTTTGATCCCTAGACACTCCATTCACCATGGTACTGTTCATCTTACACGCAGGAACTCTTTACAGGTTTACATTGCTTCCTCATTTGTTAGTTGTATTGCCCTTTGGATGATAGAGGAAGGCAATGGTATTATTTGATGTGCTGCATTGCATTCTACACAAATAGGCAGTAGAGTGGTGGAGCAAACAGTTCCACTGTCTCATAGTGCCAGTGAACCAGGCTCAATCCTGACCTCCATTGCTATCCATATGGAGTCTGCATGTCCTTCCTGTGTCCACATGCAATTTCCTCCTTGGTGATCCAGCATCCCAAAGATGTTCCTGTAGGTGAACCGTCCACTGTAAATTATTCCTCATATAAGGAGGTGGCATTAATGGGAATCAGCTGTAGTGAGATAGGTAGGGAAAGGGAATTGATGAGAATGCTGAGAGCTGGCATTGACTTAATGGGCCCAATGGCTTCCTTCACAAGGAAGTATAAAGTATGAAATAAACATTGAGCCATTTACACAATTGTCACCTTAATGGTTTCAGAACTTGTAAGTTTTTTGCTGTACATTTCCTTAGCACCTTTCATGATGTTACAAAATATTTTACTGCCACCAAAGTACTTTGGGAGTGCACTCAGTGCAGGAAATGGGGCAGTGGACTTCACACTCCACAAGTTCTCACAAGCTGAAATGTGACAATGACCGGATATCTGCTTTAGTGGCATTGATTGAGTGATGATGTTACCAAGAAAATCTCCCTTGATCTTCTTCAAAATAGTGCAATGCAATCTTTTACATCCAAGACAGTGTGTCAATCCTCAATTTAATCTTTTATTTAAGGGACAATACTATCAATAGACAACCGAGCAACCCTAGTATGGCACTGAGTTGTCAGCCTTGATTTCCATACTTAAGCATCTGGCATTTGCAGTTGAAACCCCCATTCTTCTGACTCAGTGTTCCTGTCTGAGCCATTGTTGTTCCATTTTAAAATTGCACTAAAATATGCTTCTCTTCACCTCCCAGAGTGTTATCCAGTATACTTGCATTGTTTGCTCCTAGTTATAGCTAAATTAAAAAATATATAACTATATGGAGAAATTTGCTTCTTAGCAGCTTGAAGAAATTTTAAAAGTAATACCAAAACTGCAAATTATCACTATTAAAAGTGCAATAGATGAGCTATTTTGTTCATTCCCCTGTACAGCCTTCTTGCAGGTGGTAAGCTTGCTTAAAGATTGGTGATTGTCAACAAAAAAAGGACTCCTTAACTTATTTGTGTGAATTGTGCAACTATACTTCCTGTTTTCAGATGACTGTCACTAAATATTAGAAGGGGATGTAATGCAGCAACAATTGCTAATTTCACACAAGGACAGTTTGTGTGGGAATGGGAAGCAAACTTTGTCAAAATTGGCTTTGTAGTCTGCATTTAATTGGTAATTGTGATCTGCTCCCCCCCCCACCCCCCCGAGAATGCTTGATGATAAAATAGGCTCTGTCCTGTGTAGGGTTCTTTCCTGCTGATGCAATAAACAAAATCAAAAATGATTATCATACTTCAAATGATACAAACCACTACTTGATTGTTTAGCTGGTGAACTTTTACACAGTGAGTTCAGCGACAGCATTGAACATTGAATCAGAAAGGCATGGGTTAAAGGCTCAGTTGAGGAATGTGCTGTTAGTTCAACAACAATGTCTCTCAAATGAAATGTTGAATCTCTGTCCTTCAAGGTGAGAGGTGAAAAAGGTATCATTACACCACTTGAAGGAGCAAGTTGATGGTCTGGCCAGTTTATTCCAGTCATTCAAATGTTCCAAATCATTAACAGATATGCAGAGAGGGGAGGGATATGGTCTATGTGCAAGAAAGAGGGATTAGTTTAGTTAGGTGTCATTCATTTAATTAGTTTGACACAACATCGTGGGCGTGTGCTGTGGTGTCATGATATTAAGCCTAGTCATATGCAGTAGATACTAAATTCAAGAAGCTGAACGGTGTAAGTTGGGTAAAGTGCACCAGTGGTATCGTGCAATGCATGCTACTGAGAATAAATTCCATTCCCATTGAGTGGTTGTTCAGTTCATTTCTAGATATGAGACCTTGCAGTGTGCATGTTGGTGGCTGCATTTCCCCACAGTACAACAATGAATATATTTCAGAAGTACTTCAGTGGGTACAAAGCTCCTCAGGCCAGAGTGCACTTAATAAGTATGAACTTTTTCTCTCCCCATGTGAGCTGATCAAACAATCTGTTCATCCCCAACATTCAATTTTGCCTCTTAAATCAGACTTCCTTAAGTAAATAAACTATTGTCGCTTCCTAACATTTCTGAGCTTTGGTTGAAAGGTTTTAGTTAAGTTGATTAATATGGAATATCAGAGCTTGCAGTCTGTAATTGCATTAATTCCCAATAGGGTGATTGTCAGAACACAAGAACGTACAGGCCAGGAAAGGTTTGTTTGCTCCTAGGGCCTCAGAACTATCATATCCAAAATAATTCTCATAACCCTATATCAATTCTTTTTTCAGCAGGTACTTAGCCAATTCTCTCTTGAGTTAACAAATACAATAAGCCCCTGTGTATTTAGCAGCCCATGCATAAAACAGGACAATCTAAACTGCCTTTCCACCCCACTTTTCTAAATTTGTGCCTATTACTTCAGAATATTTATATTCAACTAGTTTTTGGGTCTTAATGCCAAGTCTTTTTTGGTGCAAATATTTTGTGGTTCTGGTGCAAGAGGGCACCAGAAACCAGACTGCAAGCTCAGACTTACAATCATTCTAAAGCATTGGAATTAATTGCTAAAGTAAGCAATCCCAGCAAGTGCTGCATTGCCTCTGCATTTGTCTACATTAAATGATATCTTCAACCAAAGTTTTCCTGTCCTTCAGTATTTCATTAGCTTGGTCCCTGCTGTTGGCATGTTTACATTTTTACAAACTCAGTATTTTATTTCTGTGTCCACCAATTAATGTAACAGAAGTTTAGGGGAGCCTTGAATTTTCAGTTTCTATGTACTTCATAGACATGGGTTTACAATAGCAAAACTGATTAATTGTGACAATATATTTGGAATAATAGGTTACATAAATTCCTTTGGCTGTAGTTTAATAACCTTTGCAAAAACCTAAGCCCCCAAGTTGCAATCTAGGACACTACAGTTTAAACACTTGACACATTCAGCTAAAATTCCTCTCTGTTATTTCAGCAGAGGTATTAACCCACTCAAAATAAATAACAGAGCAAAGAATTTGAAACACACAAAGGTCTGTATTTTCCTCTTTGGCAGGATGGTGAGCTGCACACATTGCTTTGAACCCAACATAACCTCCAACCCATTTTCCGGGGTGTTGTCTATTTTGCCATTTGAGTGAGATACTGGCAGGTTCCCCCCTCCCTTGTGCTTTCCTGAAGAAGTCCAGAGAGTGGTGCAGTGAGATCACCAATGCAGCAGCCTGGGTTGTTGAGCATATTTAATGGCCTTGAGAAAGCTTCAAAGAGGAGGACTGGAAATGTTAAAAACCTTTATTTCTCTTTCTTGTTGCAACAGCTTGAACCGAATATACAGTGATGTCTTTGGTGAAGTGCGGAGCCATGTTTTTGAACTATGACATAAGAACAGGCATGCCTCATCTTGAACCTGTTTCCGAAACATCTAACTTAGAAAGCATTTTGATAGACTGCTTAAAATTAAGTAGTTTCTATTGGCTGTTGGACCTGTAGCCAGAGGACAGTTTAGGCCAATTGACAAAACAGATTAAGATGGGCGTTTTTTTGAACATCACCTAGTGGAAATATAAGACTATGAGGTATAGGAGTAGAATTTAGCCATTCGGCCCATTGAGTCAGCTCCAAAGTTAAATTATAGCTGACATTTTTTTATATCCCAGGCCTTGCCTTCTTCATGTTACCCTAATCCCTTTACCAATCAAGAACCTATTAATCTTTGCTTTAAATATACCCAGGGACTTGGCCTCCACTGTTCCCTGTGGCAAAATTTTCCACAGATTCACCACCCTCTGGCTGAAGAAATTTCTTCTCATCTCAGTTTTAAAGGCTGTGCCTCAGAATATTAAAAGTATTCAATAATCGCTTTCAAAGGGATTTGGATAAGTACTTGGACAAATAAAATGTGATACATTTCTGTAACAGGGTAAACAGGAGGAAATCTTTGCCTGTAGCAGAGGTGTCTAAAGGAAGAGTACATAGGCTAAGGCAAGGGGTAAGAATCTCAGACGGATTTTCTTTTCACCAAGAATGGATGGTTGGAATTTGAAATATACTGCCTGAAGGGGTAGTGGAAGTAGGTACTCACATAATATTTGGGAAGTATCTGCAAGCACTTGAATTGCCAAGACTTAGAAGGTGGCACACCAGCTGCTTGTATTAGCTTAGATGGGTAGTTGATGATCAGAAAGGACATAGTGGACAGAAGAGTTGTTCTCTGCATTGAAGAGTGGGAATCAGAAACAATAAAATTCATTTTCACTGACTTTGATGATGCAAAATTTGTTGTTTTGCAGCAGCAGTACATATAAAAATGTGAAATTGCTATATATTACATAAGTAAATAAATAGTATAGAGACAAAGGAATAATGGGGTTGTGTTCATGGGTTAGTGGACCTTTCAGAAACCTATTGGCGAAAGGGAAGATACTGTTTCTGAATCGTTACGTCCTCAGGCTCCTGTACCTCCTCCCTGATGGTAGTAACAAGAAGAGGGTGTGACCTAAAGAGAGGGCAGAGTGTCCTAAGTGATGGATTTCACATTCTTGAGGTACAAACTCTTGGAGATGCTTCAGTGGCAGGGAGGGTTGTACCCACAATGTAGCTGGGTGACTAAACACTCTACCTTTTTGCGATCCTGTGCATTGGAACCAGCATACCAGCTGTAATGCAACCAATCTGAATATTTCTCCTGTCCCTATCTATAAAAAAATGTTAAGAGTCTTATTGCTTTTCAGTGAATCGGCACAGGTACGATGGGCCAAATGGCCATGTTTCTGGCTTTAGGATTTTACATACCAGGCAAAGGCCAGCTCTTCCTACATTGGCATATTTCACCAGTCTGGACGTTACAACATTTGGCGCAACATGATCCTGTGATTCTGTGCCTGACATTTATTTTGCAACATGGATACAACCAAATGCAATGTTGCTGGAGGTTTTAGCAATATGTTTTTTATAATTATTATTTTCTGAGCTGTGGTAAATTCTATATACCAAGGAAAGATTTGTAGTAATGAAATTTCAAGATTCCAAAAAAAGGTTTCAAAACCACTTGACCTCATCTGAATTTTTAGGCTGGGTTACAGCATGGCAACTCTCTTCCTATTTCCTATTATTTTATATGTCACTGTTCACAGGGAGACAGAGCTCTTTCCTGATGAATTAAATAAAGCAGCAAAATGCCTTTTTTCCAAGAGAGGATAAGGGTGAATTTCAAATCATTCAGTAAGATTTTTTTTTACTGAAAGCTTATTAAAGAAGAACAGGTTGAAAATAAATCAATATTGTCTGTCTGCAAATTAATTCTTATTACCAAACACTATCCTGTAATTCCTCAAATTATTTTAATTGTTCTCAGTAAAGCTTTATGGAAAAAGAAAGGCTAGCATTTCTGTTATGCTTTTCACAATCCCAGAACAGACCTAAAAAGTTTTCATGTTTCCTTACGAACCTAGCCATTCTAGCCATTGAATCTCTGCCAGCTGACAGAACAATTCCATTCCTCCACTAATTTGCCCTATTCTGCCCACAGCTCCACCACCCAGCTACACTAGGGACCATATGCAATGACCATTTAACCTGTTATCCTGCACCGTTTTGGTAAGTGAATGGAAACTGGGGCACAACAAGAACATGAGGCAGAGGACAGAACCGAACCCAGGTTTCTGGAGCTGCGGTGAGGTAGCAGCTCTCCCACCTGCTCCACTACGCCACTCTTAGTAGGTTTTTCAACCTACTTGCAAACCATTGTAATTGTCTTACAACTACTTTACAATCTACTTGCAAACTATTGTATTATAGGAAAGTGCAACGTCTCCTTTGGACCCAGGACACTCCTATAAATAACAGTGAGATTAGGATCAGGTAACCTGCCTCATGAGTGTTAAAGTAATGGATAGGTACAAGTATAGTAACAGTTTTTCTTTGAATGAGATGAGGGACTTTTTATTTGTCAGGACAGAAGCAAACTTGATTTACTTTTTCATCTGAAAGGTGCTTAGTCCATTTCTTAACTTCTTTTAAGATCACCCAGTGGCTACACTATCCCTAATTTGAAAAAGGATCTA
Organism: Hemitrygon akajei; assembly: GCF_048418815.1. Taxonomy (NCBI): domain Eukaryota; kingdom Metazoa; phylum Chordata; class Chondrichthyes; order Myliobatiformes; family Dasyatidae; genus Hemitrygon; species Hemitrygon akajei. The sequence goes on from NC_133124.1 coordinate 118,428,761, forward strand.
GTGCTTTCCCGGCGTATATGACGAATAAACTGTTCTCGGGCTTTCAGTAGGTACAGGTATCGATTTTAACCGACGTTTAAGAGACAGACTACGGGGGTATAAATACCACCGGACTAGACGTGTCCAGGCATCATCCCTGATGAAGGTGGCAGAGCTTGTCATTGAAACGCCAGTTCAAATGGATACCTGTACTCAGCTGGAAGCCCGAGAAGAGTTTATTACTCCCTAATTTATTTGTTAAATATTGCTCTCCAAACTTTGTCTATGCCATTCTTCATACTCTTTGTAGAAAAATCAGAAGCTGTTACCCTTCATAGCATTTCATTTCCAATTAAGTTTGCTCAAGGTTACAAGTGTAGAAATCTGCCCTCTGTTACATGTGCTAATCACTTGAATTAGCAGCATATTCTGAAATACTTCAATGGAACTGTTTTTAGGAAACAGGGTTCAACACCCAACACTGAGCATTTAGTTTAAACAACAGAAGGCAAACAAATGCCACAATGTTATTTTGTGACAAATTTGTGCCCAAGCACAATATGAATTCACACATCAATAAGTAACATTCATTTAATATGAACAGTCTTTTGTTCAATATTTAATTAAATGTGTTTGTGACATCAAATTAGTGGCCTCTCAGAAACTCAAAAGATGTTTTCTTAAAATTGCAATGTGGTAGATATCAAAAGCAATGACTTAAAATATCCATTCCGTACAGGGACATCACAAGGCTTCAATTCAGAGCAGCTAGGATCAGAAATGCTAAAAGGTAAAACTATAGAGGGCAGCTTTGTGCTGTCATTCTTAAAAACGGGCATGATTTTACATAGCACCACAGAACACCCCAGTTAATTAATTTCAAATTGTAGCTATTGTGACTTATGTAAGTAAAACGCAAGTGCTAAATCTGAAAGGCTCCTTAGGAACAAACATATGCTCATAGAAATGCATATAGTATCAGCACAATGTCATCCACGTGCCAACTACACTCCTGTTAGTTATTAGCTTTGCAAAGATCTTTCATTTTTGTACATATTGATCACCCATTCACACCCCATGAAGGGCACGCTGCCTCTGTAGTCTCTGCATTATAGTCAAAGCCCCAGTGGGTTTTATGAGTTTCCTGTCAGGAGGACCAGCTCACAGCCTGTTTCCAGACCTCAGTTAATGCTCTTTACTGCTGGCTGCTGAGAGGTGGAGTCATGACAACGTGACAACGGTTCCATTAATCTGATATCGCTTCCCTGCAGGGACACCACGTAGCTTTGATTCAGTGCAGTTAAAATCAGAACAGCATGTAGAGGGTCATCACTTGTTCAGTGTACAAAGCGCCATACCCACACACAGATAATGGAGCAAGACCGGCTGGCTGGCTGGTAACAGTAACCCTGACTGATTTCCTTTATCGCCTCTCCCCCAACCTAGAGTCATCAAGAGCACTTTTAACATGCTTCACACTGATAGACTCCCTCAGGAGGCAGAGGTATCAGTGTACCCTGAAATTAAGCAAACAGGAGCAGGAATGGGCCACAGATTCCACCTGAACTGTTTGCATTCAGTAAGATCCCATTTCTTCAATCTCACTTTCGTACTATCTGATAATTATAGTGAGCAAAAATTTGCCTTTGTGTACATCCAACAAATACTCTAGCAAGTTGAAGAATTCCAAAACACCTAACCCACTGATTGAATAATTTTCTCCTCAACTTGGACTGATTTTCCCTCAGGATCTAGACATTTCAGCCAGCCCATTTTGGTGGTTACCCTGCCCTACCTTGAGGAAAAGTACTTCTGTTTTAAGTGTTTTGTTGCTCGTTCTCCTCAAGCCCAGAGTTTGGGCCAGCATTACTTGTAAGGCAACCCTTCAATGCCAGGGTTGGTAAGTTAATTAACCACTGTTAATTGTCCCAAGTGAGAGTGGTTTCATCTGGGGAAAATTGATGGGAATGTGAGAAACACAAACTAGCACAGTAAATAGGTGGTTGATGATCAGTACAAAATCAATGGGCCAAATGGCCTGTTAATGTGCAGTTTAACCCTATGAGAGTGATTTCTTGCAATGCTGAGAAGGTGTGCAGGCTACAGATGCAAGCAATTATCATTGAATAATTCCTGCGAATCTACACTGAAACACCTCCAAGGCATGTATCAGATCATGGCAGAGCACTTTCCACCCAATCAACCGATTTTGACATTCAGTACTGTGGAGGAAATGGTGGCAGCTAGATTGGTCACACTCAGCGTTACTGAGAAGGTACTCTATAGAGTGAGTGATAAACACTGACCAAATCACCAAAGATAACTTCACTGCTCTTCTTTGGAACAGTGTTCTGGATTTTTTACATCCATGTGTATGTAGATGGAACCTTGCTTTAATGTTTCAACTGTTGGATGAACTCTTTGTCAGTACTAAAGTTATGTGCTCTAGTCATTGATGTTGGACTTCCAACACAGTGACAGGAATGGAGCCACGGCTGACACAAGCTAATATTTGGTGCAGACGATACTGTTATAAGGTTGCGATCACCTTCCGTAGCAGTGACCACATCTGGCTGCAGGGACCAATTCCCATACACATGTGGGCGGTTAGATGAAGCTTTTTCATTGTCCAAAACACCAGGTGCAATTACCCAACACCCTACAAACAGCTTTTGCGGAAAGAGAATTGCACATGAGTGCTCTACCACTGTGAGCTGGCCATATAGCCACACTGGCACAACACCGTGCTGCCTTAACCAACTGTACCACTGCAGAGAATCACACAAAATGCAGAAAACACTGACAAGTCAATATTTCTTCTGACTTCCAGCAAGTTGAATAGCCAACCAATACTTTAGAAAAGTAGAAAGTGATAGATAACTCCATTTGACATTAATGTCATCTTAGGCTGTGCTAGCAACCAAAACTAAACTTTAAGTTAGCTTATAAATTAGTTAATTGGTCAGCTATCCATTGAAATTCTGTTTCTTAAATGATTTCTGATTAGTCCATGAACCAGTTCACTATTTTGCTTTTTTTTTGCACTATTTCTCTATTTTTATGTATTTCTTAATGTAACTAACAGTATTTTTATGTATTGGCACTGTACTGCTACCTGAAAACAACAAATTTCTTGACATATTATGTTGGCTGTTGTTCGGCATGCAGTAGTAAGTCCAGTTCAGAAAGGTGAAAACATACAACGGTAATCACCAATTAGTAATTTTCCTGACACAGACGAAAACCATGGTGTTTCTTGAGAACAAGATGAGTCAGCATCCAAGAGTTATCTTGTATAAATACTATAGGTACCAAACTTCCTTATATGCTGACTAACTAAGCCTTCTTAAAGTCACTTCCTAGTAATGCAGGGGCATAAAAGACTGAAGGTAGTGTACTAATATATGAAGGCCTTACTGAGGATCATAAAAATATTTCGCAGCCAAAGAAAGTCTAAACCCTGGCTCTCTTCATAACAGTGATAGTTTCAGTTTTGTTCGGTTAAGAAATCACCACTCATAATATGGCCTTCTGTTATTCAAAGTTTTAATGGTCTGGGTCTCTATCAACAACTGTTAATAGATATAGCACAGACTTTGTTTTTTCTCCTCCTGCCAGCACAGGAAATAATTAATTTAGGTAAATTGGGCAGAGCTCTGAAAGATACTACACCTTCATTAATGCTTGAGGGTGCACGGCACTTCAGATTTCAGAAGCAACTAAAGGTACGGTCATTGATTTAAGACAATATATAGACTAGCATTAAATCCATTCTGCCTTCATGCTATATAAAGATAATAAATCTAGTCAGTCTAACACCACATTTGAGTAACAGAGGGCCAGTTTGTCCTGTCAGCTACTGATTTGAGCCAGAAAGGTTACAGATTAGTTTAGTCATGTCAAGTGAACTGACAAAGACTTCTCTAATTTTGTTGGAAATGAGGAAACCTGATGGTAAAGGGGAATCCTAATGAGTCCATCAAAGGCTTGATTTGTACCCAACAGACAAGGCAGCTGTGAATTGTATGAAAATATTGGAAATCAATAGCTCCTATGGAATTTCATTAAGCAGCAGTATCCACAATTGATAGGGCTTCATAATTTGATGGATTGTGCAAAGAAAATGATTAGCTAGGCAGAAGGAGTGATAGAATACACACAGAGGGACCTGAGATGTATTGAAGTGAAGTAATTTGTACAAAATAAAAAAATATTGATTTTAGTTATGTGCAAAAACTTGAAATTGGAGGGAGGGGTTGTCCAGCAAGTCACTGCTTGACGTGTCCCTTTCATTTCCTTGTAGTCCCAGGGGAAGGACCGGACGATGCTGATAGTGGGAATGAAAGTAGGAGCGGAAGTGAGGAAACGCACATCTGTGAGAAATGCTGTGCAGAGTTCTTCAAGTGGCCTGACTTCATGGAGCACCAGAAGAATTGCACAAAGAACCCGCTAGTCCTAATCGTCAACGACGAGGAGGCAGCGCACTCAGAGGAATTCCCTGAGGCTTCCCCTGCCAGTAGCCCAAGTGATCAGGCAGAGAGTGAAGCTGGTGAGGACAATGGTCCACTAGAGGGGAACGAGTGCTCTGAGGTGAAGAGTACCGAGCAAGACGAGCCGATGGAGGTGGATGCGTCCATCGACAAAGGGTTCCAGAACCAAGGGTCCTCCAGCACTGCTACTTTGCTACCTCAGATCTCAGAAACATCTTCCATGACCAGTTATAACATGCCAAACACTAATGTGACTTTAGAGACCTTGCAGAGCACAAAGGTGGCAGTAGCACAGTTTTCCCAGGACACCAGATCTAACAGCCCCACTTCAAGTCATACAATACCGACCATGGCTATTCCTATGATCCTGGAGCAGTTGGTGGCTCTGCAGCAGCAACAGCTACACCAGCTGCAACTCATCGAACAAATCCGTAACCAAGTGGCGTTGATGAACCCACAGCCACTGCACCCGCTAAACCCTTCTGCACCCTCCCAAGGTACTCCCGTATCTGCTGCTAGCCAGCATGCCTCCTTCAGCGAGCATCCTTCCAACCCCTTGTCAGGCGTTATCTCAGCTTCCAGCACAGTGCAGGCACCCAGTGTCCACACTTCGGCTTTTGATGGCCCCCAGCAGATCGCTCAGCCAGCCTCTGGGGCTAGCACTCCTGTTCTACCCAGTAGTGTGTCACCAAGACTAGAATCCACTTTGCCTCCAACCACAAGTGGAATTACATCCTCCCTGACTCCAAGTTCCAGCTCAAGCACAAATAACACTTCCTCTCAGTTGCAGTATTCGACTTCATCACTCGCACATGGTAGTCTCCTCAGTCCAGCTTCCAGCATGCCTAACTCGCTGCTACCTCAGAATTCCTCAAGTGGTGTGATCTTTCCAAACCCCCTGGTCAGCATTGCTGCCACAACCAATGCTCTGGATCCACTGGCTGCCCTTATGAAACATCGCAAGGGGAAACCACCCAATGTCTCTGTGTTTGACCCCAAAACAAGTTCAGAAGATCCGTTTTTCAAGCACAAGTGTAGGTTTTGTGCGAAGGTCTTTGGAAGTGACAGTGCGTTGCAGATTCACCTTCGTTCTCACACTGGAGAGAGACCATTCAAGTGTAATATTTGCGGAAATCGGTTTTCCACCAAAGGCAATCTCAAAGTACACTTCCAGAGGCACAAAGAAAAATACCCTCACATCCAGATGAATCCGTATCCAGTTCCTGAATACCTAGATAATGTACCTACTAGCACTGGTATTCCATACGGAATGTCTTTGCCACCTGAAAAACCAGTGACGACCTGGCTGGACACCAAACCTGTGCTGTCAACCATACCAACATCAGTTGGATTACAGTTGCCTCCAACTCTGTCAAACATTACTAGTGAATCCCCGACGGTGACTCCATTAAGCAGGTCACCCCAAAGATCATCACCTCCATCAAGTGAATGTGCTTCCCTGTCACCAAACATGAACAAGAACGATTCCAGCATTCCAATAACCGCAGGGTCTCCACAGTCAATCACTGGTGGTAGTATTGTTTCAATGGTCCAAGGTGTGAATGTACCTGCTTCTGGTTTCAAGGCAGTAGAAGGCTGTGTGTCTGGACAGTCAGTTTCATCAGCTGTGTGCTCCACCACGTTCACTACGTGCACAGAGAGTGGAGTGAACAGTGTTCCCACGACCCTCCCCAGCCCTCTGCTCCCCATCATATCGGATCAGTTCAAGGCAAAGTTTCCCTTTGGTGGTCTGTTGGATTCTATGCAAACATCTGAGACCTCAAAGCTGCAGCAGTTGGTGGAGAACATTGACAAAAAGATGACAGACCCCAACCAGTGCGTTATCTGTCACCGTGTTCTCAGTTGTCAGAGTGCTCTGAAGATGCACTACCGCACGCACACGGGCGAGAGGCCATTTAAATGCAAGATCTGTGGGCGGGCTTTTACCACCAAGGGGAACTTAAAGACGCACTTTGGCGTTCACCGTGCAAAGCCCCCTCTTCGAGTACAGCACTCTTGCCCCATTTGCCAGAAGAAATTCACAAATGCCGTGGTTTTACAGCAGCATATTCGCATGCACATGGGCGGCCAGATCCCCAACACTCCACTGCCAGAGAGCTTCTCTGACAGCCTGGACAGAGACTTAACCTGTGATGAAATGAATGCAGAACTAATGAGCAACTACCCGGACGATGAACTGATGGATGAAAATTCAGTGGACGAGGAGGCGGAATTAAACATTGCCTCGACGGAGTCTTCAAAACAGTTGTTGTGCTCTTCTGGCTCCTCGCCCAACTCACCGCCTTCAGTGATATCCAACATCGCCGCACTCGAGAATCAGATGAAGATGATAGATTGTGCTCTAGGCACCCAGCAGCGATCGCAGATTGTGAAATCTGTTGAAAACGGATCCATGGAGAGCGATCGCTTAACAAATGACTCTTCCTCTGCCGTGGGCGACCTGGAAAGTCAAAGTGCTGGTAGCCCTGCGCTGTCGGAATGCTCTTCCTCGATGCAGGCATTGTCACCCGCGCCCAGTAATGCTGGGAGTCAAAGGTCAAAGTCACCAGGCTTTGGCAACCACGAGGAGCCGCATGAGACTCCGGTGAAATTAGAAAAAGTGGACAGTCCATCAACTCATCGGGAGAATGGAGGAGCACTTGATCTGACAGCCAACAACCTGACCCGGCCGATCATCAAAGAAGAGGCTTTTAGTATGCTGTTCCCCAACCAAGAATGTGGTAAGTTGAAAAGTACTGTTTGTAGTATCTGTGGGAAACCTTTTGCTTGTAAAAGTGCGTTGGAAATTCACTACCGCAGCCATACTAAAGAGCGTCCATTCCTTTGCACAATCTGCAATCGTGGTTGCTCCACTATGGGTAATTTAAAACAGCACTTACTGACTCACAAGATGAAAGAACTTCCTTCTCAGTTATTTGAACCCAACTCCACTCTAGGTCCCACCCAAAGTACTCCTAGCCTGGTCACCAGCACTGCACCAACCGTGGTCAAAATGGAAGTCAATGGTCACAGCAAGCCGATCTCCCTAGGTGATGGCACGCAGGTTCCAGTTGGTATACAGGCTCCATCTGCACCACAGACAGCTATGAGTCCAGGTATGACACCCATTCTGGCACCGCCACCTCGTCGGACTCCCAAGCAGCATAACTGTCCGTCCTGTGGGAAGACCTTTTCTTCTGCAAGTGCTCTTCAGATCCATGAGCGCACTCACACTGGTGAAAAGCCTTTTGGCTGCACAATCTGTGGCAGAGCCTTTACAACAAAAGGGAATCTTAAGGTAAGATCATTTTGATGTATAAATTAGTGATAAGAACATATCAGCTGCTTCTGTTTTAACCATGAACCTACAAATGTAAATCTCAAACACGATGTTGTAATCAATGTAATGATTGGAGCTTTAATGTCTGAAAAATGGGACCTAATCAAATGCAGTGGATTCTGGTTAATTGGGACACAGTACATTTTGGCCCAATTAAACAGCTGCCCCTATTAGCCAAAATAGTTAAAAAGGTATAAAAAAGAAAAGCTGCCATTTAACTGAGTAACAAATAATGTATTTACTTGAAGTACAGAACAAATTAAAACACTACAAAACTACTGAAGAACTACAAAACTGTGTGTTAGTTCCTAATAATTATCAATGGAGGAATTCATCCACTGTACAGTGCACAAAATCAGCACAGACACCAAGTGCAAATAATGGACTCCCTTCATACTATGGTATAGCGATTGCAAGCTCCAAATATTCATGTTCATTTTAACATTCAATCTGAAGGATTGTCGATACCTTCAAATTCTTCATCATCCTTAACTTGTTGAAATAGTGAAATTGTTTCATTTTCACTCCTGGCTGTTTCTGGCATCTCCAAGCCTGAATGCTTAAAACCGGAGTGAGCAAAACCATTCTGAATTGTCTTACTGATTATTTCTCGTCAACTATCAGTGACAAAAATCACTGCTTTTTGAACACAAACACATGCAACTGACACTATTTAAAAACTGTTAGCTCTTAGCACAGTGTGACATCTAGCAGGCACACAAGTACACATGATTGACATTAGTGAGATACTGTTCAGCAAGTCTCCTATCCCAATTAAGTAGCAAAGTGTCCCGAATAAATGAAGGAGATCCCAGCAATTTTCTCAATTAATTTTTGTTCTTTAAAAGTTTTCCCAAATAAGTGGCTGTCCCAATTAAGCAGAATCCACTGTATATCATTTGACTTCACTTTGAGGTTTTAGTTTTAGGCACACATAAGCTTATACAGAGATGTATACACACACAATATTTTTACACTCTCACACACTAACACACACACTGCCTTAACTGATCTTAATAAGGAACAGATTCCCAGATCAAATAATTTAAAAAACTAACAAAATATGATAATTATTTTACTGGATAATACTAAAGAACATTTGGTACTGGAGAGAAATATTTAAATTGATAAAACAATATTTTTTCATAATTTTATTTATAATTGAATTGCAAAAGTTTTTAAGTATTGCAAAAAACAAGTTTGGGCATTGACTATTGAAAACCCTTTCAATTTTTCAAACTTTACTTATTTAATTCATACACCATACCGTCTGCCTTTGTCAGTGGATTTGTCACTGACATTTATATGAACAGGATTTTCTTGTAGGAAGTATCTCACTGTAAAATCAACAAATGGAATGGATTATCCTCCTTTGCTTTCAACGTTGTTATAAAAGTCTCTTGTTTTTAGAATGCAGTATAATGATTGGAGGAGTTTTAGCTTAAACCAGACTTTATAAAAGTGGTATATTCTCCCAACAAAGATAAAAATATCCAAGAAAGGCTTGTTTTGTCACAAAAAAATTGGAAAACATTTATACTGCAGTTAATTTCTTTAATTTGAGGATCCCTAATATAACAAGTGCTCTTCCAGAAATTCAGGATTTCAAGTTGCATATGTTCTTAAAATATAGTCATATGAACTTTTAATTAACTATAACAACTAAATATATAATTGAAGGCTGTCATTTAATAAGAAAGAAACAAAATGTCCTTCCATTAAGACTATCTGTGCCTATCTGTGTTCTGTTACCGTAAAGAATTCTTGAAATTCTAACCACTGACTGAAAATTGCCATATAACGATAATAACCGTCATTGAAAGTTTTAAAGTGGCAGATGCTAGAAATCTGAATTAAAAACAGAAAATGGGGGAAATATTTAGCAGGTCAGTCCACGTTATCTTCTAAGATGAATAATAGTGCAGATCAAATTCAAAATGCTGCATTGATAGTCACTTTTACAATAAAACACTCCCGTTTGGGAATTCATTGTCAGTTGGTTGTGCTTAAGCAGTATCTGGAAGTTGTACTCCCCCTCTGCAATTCATTGCAATGAAGTGAACTGAATTTTGGAAACAGAGTACAATAGGCTAGTTCTGTGATATAGCTTCTTGAACACAGCCAAGCAGCGACCAATTTTGCACCATTATCTTTTTAAACTGGTGGCTAATTTATTAAATTAGAAATAAGTCTGTGCATTGTAAATGAATGCTGATGGGGTGTACTCAAATAACATTCCTTTTCTTCTCAGATGTAATCATCAAAATACTTTAGACTGTGGTGTTTCAGCATCCTGCCTCGCAACAATTCTTTGCTTTAAACCAGTTTCATTTGGAGGTATAAACCAGCTGGTGTTAATTCTTGAACATTCATCTGTGACAGTTAAAGCTATGCAGATCTAGCTTGCAACAAATTTGCATATGTGGTTTATTTGCAAATGTTAAAGTTTGCTTTTGAACCAGACTGCCAGGGTGTAATGTTAAAGGTACATTATGTATTCCTTAGCTCCCCACTCCAATTTACATAATTACTAAAGGGAGTTTCAGTGCTGGCCAATGACAAGTGGGAATAAAAGAGGGCAACTATCTGCCCATCTCAGCTACTATTTCATGATGCTGAGATGTCAAGGGTTAGAATTTTATGCTTATACTAAATGATTGGTGACTCCATTGAAATGTTTGGAGCCATATTTCAGAAATGGAGTACAACTGCAAATAGAAGTGACTGATGACACATTTCCATTTCCCGTCTGTTGTTAGTCCAGTTGAAACCAAAAAGCCTTGAGAAAGAAAAGGGAATTCCCATTATGACTGATACACTGGGAAACTGTGCACTTTTTTATTGGGATGTTCTGGACTGATAAGATTGGAATTGCAAGAATTGCAGAGCATAGCTTGTTTGTTAATGCTGTGCTGCTGCATTGTCTGTAATATGGATGAGAATAAGGAAACCACATCAGTTCCTGATCTCATGTTAGCATACTGTTGGATTGTTTAAACATGGAATCCTCAACTAAGCATGAAGCCTCTTCCATTCACATTGTTAATATTTGCAAAAACCTTAAGGTTGCGGAATTTCTTGAGTCAGAATAAAAGTCGCTGTTAATCAATTTGATCTGTGAATTAAATTTTCTCATCAGTAATTGACCCACAATCATTACATATAATAATAGCTTTCTCATAATCCAATTTTCAGTCACGTATATTTTCAGAATATTAAAATAGAAAAAAATATTCAAATTCTTAATAAGAAACTTAAGTGGAGGCTCATAATTTTAACTACACAACATTAAAGATAGATGGGAAATCACTTCATTCAAGTATTTTTTTCTTTTCCATTTCCGGGCTTGATGGAGTCCCTTATTTATGTGAATATAAGGAATGTGAAAGTCCATGAAAGAGCACATTCTCTCATAGTTGGAGCTCATGGCTTATATTTCACTGTACCTGAAAATATTAACTGTCAGGGAAGACTGTATAGTGGTAAAGTGTTCAGCAATATTATTGAAATGTATGAATAACAATTAGGTTCCATAGCCAACGTACATGTCTTTATACCCTGTACCCCAAAGGCTTCTATGTTTGTCCCTTCTGAGTGATCATAATTAGATAGGTTAGTTATAGTAATCAAGTGGTAAGAGGTCTCCCGTCACCTGACCCATCCTGCAGTTACTGAAAGTTTTTAAAAACTGCAGATCTGAAATGAAAACGGAAAAACTCAGCAGGTCAGGCAGCAGGACTCTCTGTTTGATGAAGTGTCTTCAGCTTGAAATATTAATTTGTTTCTGTTTCCACAGATGCTGCCTGACCTGTTGAGTGCTTCCAATATTTTCTGATCCTATAATTAATTAGACAGGTGGTATTCAGTTTTCAGGTTTGGTGACAAAAATGACAAAATAACTTATTACGCATTCTGTTTTATTTTGCTTTACTTCCATTCACTTGATTGACATTGGCAATAAAGTGAGAGTGATGTAAATGGACCCGTGATCTGATTGTCAGTGTTTTTTAGTCAGTAGTCAGTCACCAGGTAGTTAAGGGTTGTTGGTACTCCCACAAACGCTTACCACAGACAACCAAGCACATTTTATATCTGCAATACTATATCCTCACAGATAACTGTCTATAATTTAAGCTCTCCTTCTGCTAATGTAGGTCATAACTGAGTGTAAATAAAGAAAAATAATAAATTGTAATAGATTATTTCACTATGTTTCATTGGAAAACCTGGAGATTTAGTACTGTCAATCCAACTAATTACAGTAGATTGAAGGGAATCTTCCCATAATTTGACACCCACCCCATCAACACTGAATCAGAATGGCATATGGTAGTCCCAGAGTTGACGTCCCTCATTCCACTCTTGTTTCTTCTCTTGCACCCTGAGCTTCAGTTTATCTGGAGAAAGATTCCTCTTCCACGCATCGCACAATAGTCCAAAGGAATCTTTTGTTGATACGTAGTTCTCCTTTGAAAAGATTAACCATTGGCTCCATAGATTCTGATATTGCTATTTAACTTACGGAACCAAATTTGCAGATACCCATGGCACTTGTGTGAGCTGAAAGCTTACAATTGTTGCTTCACACTTTACAGTTGATGCACACTGAGAACACAGTTAAAAGTTTGGTCTGACACACATATAAAGGTTAAAATGCTTTGCACAGACTGGTTCAATGCAAAGGTTTGTTCTTTATATGTCTTTGTACTTGTGATTACCTTGTCAGAATCAGAATCAGGTTTATTATCACCGGCATGTGATGTGAAATTTGTTAACTTAGCAGCAGCAGTTCAATGCGATACATAATCTAGCAGAGGGAAAAAAACCCAATAATAATAAATAAACAAGGAAATAAATTACGTATGTTGAATAGATAAAAAATGTGCAAAAACAGAAATACTATGTATTAAAAAAAAGTGAGGTAGTCTCCAAAGATTCAAAGTCCATTTAGGAATCGGATGGCAGAGGGGAAGAAGCTGTTCCTGAATCCGCTGTGTGTGCCTTCAGGCTTCTGTACCTCCTACCTGATGGTAACAGTGAGAGAAGGGCATGCCCTGGGTGCATGCTGAAACTTAAATATTATTTCTTCAGAAATTCTTTCTTAACACACTCTAAAGTAGTGATGACCATGCTGTGCTCAGTATTTGAAATTCATTTCCAATTATTTCAATTGAACTGAATTTCAGAAGTACAGACCAGTGTCCTACAGCTACGATGTGATACAAATAATGCTATGAATACATTTCTGAACAAGAGATATTGATTCTACATTTCTGCATCTGGTCAAAGCTGATCCATCAGTTGTTATTGTTTATAGTTTTCTGCATATTGGGCAATTTTAAACTGAAGACTTGTCCCGGTTAAAAATGGATATTAAGAATCTTAGCACACTACTTCAAGAGTGATTAGTCCCTTCAGTAACCTTGATAGCATTCCTCTCAATTTGGCTGTCAGAGCAGGTTTACCGCATCTCACTACAGTTTGTGGGAACTCACATGGCACAAAATGTCTCCTTCATCTGCCTTGTTTACCAATCCAACATCAGTCAAAATAATTAATTGGCAGAAGCTTTCTCAGGATGTCTGCCAACATAGCTTCACCAGACGTTTATTCCATATTCATTTGCATGAACAAACCCAGTTCCCTCCAAAGTTATGAGACACTGAGTAAGTCAGTTTCAGCCCTCAAAAACATCTGTGATGACTAGAATAAGCCATGATAAGAATGCATCTTTTTCTGAATGTAAATATGATACCAGATATGCTTTGAAACATGTTCTCGCCAAAGCCTCTGGATTCAGACTGTCCCAGTTAATTTGGTGAGTGTCTCACCCTCCCGGTCTTATTTTCAGTATCACTCTACACTGCCTTGTAAAAGTATTCGGCCCACACAATTATTTTCACATTTTACCGTTTCATTTTCTAAATTTAAAATATATTGAAGTAGCATTTTTTGACCTAATCTACAGAACATTGTGCATCATCTCAAACAAAAGAAAATTCCAAAACCTGTCAACAATTTGCTAAAAATTAGAAACTAAAATTGTGAGGGTGAAAAAATATTCATGCCCTTTGTAATTACTATGCTAACTTTCCTCAGTAGCAATGTATTACCATACCAGCTCAATCAATTTGTTGATGTAGAAAGTTGGCAGGTCATCTATTTTCAATGAATTCATAAGAATACTGTAAATACTCCATCTCTCTGTATGGTCCAACAGTTTGGAAGATTTTCAACAGACCAAACCAAAGTGAAGACAAAAGACCATTCAAGACAAGTCAGGGAAATGATAATAGAGAAACACAAATCTGAGGAAGGATACAAGACCTTCTCAAAGGCACTGAACATACTTCGGAGCTCAGTGCAGTCTATTGTAAAAAAGTGGGAAGAATATGAAACCACAGCCACAATGCCTAGGACAGGCCACTCCCCTAAGTCACTGGAGAAGAATGACACTTGAAAGAGAGAGGCTACTATGATGCCCACAGTCACTCTGAGAGAGCTTTAGATGTCAGTGGCTACAACTGGAGATGAAATTCATGTCTCCACAATCTAAGGCCTTGCACAAATAGGGTATTTATAGAAGAGTGGCAAAGCAGAAGTCCTGGCTTTAAAAAAAAAAGCATATCCTTACCTGTAAAGACTTTGCAAAGCTTCATTTAGAAGATACTGTAAAGATGTGGAAGCAGGTCTTGTGGTCGGATGAGACTGAAGTGGAACTTTTTGGTCTCAACAGTAAGCAGTACATGGGGTGTAAATCTAACACTGCGTATTAACCAGGTAACACCATCTCTGCTGTAAAGTATGGTGGAAATAGCATCATGGCTATGGAGATGCCTTTCAGCAGCAGGAACTGGAAATCTGGTCAGGGTTGATGGGGAGATGAATGCTGCTGACTGCAGGGAGATCCTGGATTAAAACCTCCCAGACTCTGCCAGAAAGCTTAAACTGGAGAGGAAGTTCATCTTTCAGCAAGACAATGACCCAAAGCACACAGCCAGAACAACCATGGAGTGGCTTCAAACAAAGAAAATTGATGCTCTTGAGTGGCCCAGAGTCCTGACCTTACTTAACCTGATCGAATGTCTCTGACAAGACCTCAAGTTTGCTGCCCACTGCCACTCCCCAACTAGTCTGGCACAGCTTGTCCAGTTTTGCAAGGAGGAATGGGCAAATCTTGCTCCATAGGGATTAATCCAGAAAGACTGCTGTGGGAGGTGGTTCAACTAAGTACTGAGCAAAGGGAGAGGGTTAAATACTTTTGAACTGCTGACATTTCAGTTTAGAATTTTTAGTTTTTCTTGCTTTACCGTTTTCCCTGTCTTTGGGCTCTACTGTGAATAACAGAGCATGTGATTCACAAATAATAATTCTCAGTTAAATTGAGCAAAATCCTTGGTTGTACTACACACTTAAGTGATCAAAGGATTCGTGTGGAATACTTTTTCAAAGCACTGTATGTTTAACATTGTACAACAATGCTGAAAGACATTTCCACTCTTCATTCGCTCTTGGCAACCAAACCAAAACTAGCAAACCTCCTTTGAAAGAAGATCAGTACCTAAGGACCTGTGTGTTGAAAGTCCCAGCAGTTACCCTGCTTTGAGTAGAAATTAGCCTCCAATAAACTGAGAGGGAAGGGACTATTTAAACTTTAAGGCCAAATTCAGGACATCAGGAATTATGTAGCCAATCCTATGAATAATGAATTAAGGTGAGCAAAATCTAAACAGTGATTTAATGACAAGTATATATTTTAAAGTATTTTAGTACAAAGATGCAGTAACTGATCCATAGAAGAGAAGTGATGTCATAAAAAGTTATTAGTTATTCAGTCTGTTTCGAAGGATATGAGTGTTTAATCAGAATTTTTTTTCTTCTGTTATCGCTATTTTGAATTTATTAAATTAGCATGGCAGATCAACAGACAACACAGTTCAGAAGACAAGCTGTACATGTCTAAATAGGCTAAACGTCCATAAAACTATAAAGTCCATTCAAAATTGCAGCTTTCCTCAGTTATATGGCAATTACATTTTGAGGGCACATTGGTCTTGTTTGTTTAATAATAAGCAGACTTTGTGTCCTTGACACCGCAAACTGTTAAAAGTGCAGCTCGAGAATAATTCTACATAATATGATTTAATGTCGTCGTGAGAAAGTACCGGTAAAAACATAGCACCTAATTTGAGGAGGAGCTGGACAGGAAGACACATATGTATAGAAAATTAGGTCAGTGCATGATGTGCACGTTAGTCTACATTTCTGTAGTGACATTCCAACATGGCTTATAGGAATGTTTCACTTCCTTCTGGAAATGTAAATCAAGTATGTTCTCTGAACAGGCATCCACACAGCAATAATAATAGAACATACAGCAGTAAAGCACCGAACAGGCCTTTTGACTCAGTTTTTGTGCCAAAATAGTTGAACTAGTAATTAAATGCCTAACTATACTAATCACTTCTCCCCACACATTGTCCTTATCCCTGCATTGTCTGCGCATTCATTTGCCTATCTAAGAGGCTCTTAAACACTTATAACGTTTTTACCTCCACTACCACTTTCTAAGAGTCCTTTTTTTTTGTTCCTGTGTTTCATTCATCTTAATTTTCTGGCATTTGGCTCTACTTCCATAATGGTGTGATGATACCATTGGAATGAGCCACAGTAACAGTGAACCATCTTAGAAGGATTAAAATAATTGTTCTAAGTCTCACTAACCTCTTTACACCAACTTTATGGGCAGATTTTACTATTAACAAACCCAGTGAGCCATGAAAAGAGAGAGCATGGTGACCAGAAGTGCGTTGATGTGTAGCTTTAAAGAAGGACAATGAGCTCCTACAAGGGGAGGTTGAGGTGGTAGAAGGTGAAAAACTTATAGCCCCACTAGCTATCTCAACATAGCATTTTATCAGATAATCCCCAGAAATTATTGTACACAAAGAATGGTCAAAATCCTCATTTTGAGTGCCTTTTATGTTGAAACAGGAACTGATTCAAGAGGAAATCATTTGCAGGCTTGGGAGAAAATAGCTGATCTGATTATTTGAGACAGAGCTGTGCAGACCCAGTGAACTCAAAAGTCTTCTTCAGCTCCATAATAATTTTATGATTCTGAAGCAGTGCTGAGCCGGTTGAGGCTTCTCGCTTCAAGTTCGCAATTTGTAGCCAATGAGCAAGCCTCAAAACCGATTGAGTGGAATGGGTCAGAGGCTTGTGGAGGGGAGGTTGTCATTGAGGCACAGAGCAGTAAAGCCATAGAAATATTTGAAAGCAATAATGAGATTTTCCAGTTGTCAATGGAAAATTGGTTGCACAGAAAGAAACATAGTGTACTGCTCGTAGTGCGTTTTGCCTACTTGATGCAAATTGTGGGGCTGACATAATTTAATGTTACCTTCTCGATTGTTCCAGCAACTGAGTTCTGATCCAACCCCACACTCCAGCCTCCTGGATTGTACAAGCATCTACTATTAATCATTCTGTTCCTCCTCACCCCCATGCTCAAATAGATTTATAGCTTACAGTTTGGGAGTAAGACGGGCTTGGCAATTGGCCATCATTATGAAAGCTAACTTTTGGCTTTTTTTTAAAGAAAAAATGCCTTTTGCTTCCATTTGGACACATGAACTAGGCAGTTTCTGTAAAAGGCAGGCAAGTGGCTACATGAGATTTATGTTCAAGTGGCAATTGAAAATCTGTAATAATACCCTTTTTCCTGGTGAGAGATTATGTTCTGTCCACCTGTATTGATGGCATTTGGCTCCACATCAGTCAACAGACAGCCACACCAATGAATGAATCAGAATTTCATTGAACAAAGCTGTAAAAGGATTGAAATAATTATTTTAATTCCTTTTTTTTTTACAAAACTACAAAAGTTTATTTACTCACAAAATACAACCATCAGGACCGTTAACAATTTCAAATTAAAATATCTATAAAACACTCAATTCCTTAGGTGCCTCACCATTCCCACAAATCCCCCACTGTACCCACAGTGACTGCATGCTCGCTCTGTAAGGAGACCCAGGCACGGACATAACCCTGGAAGAGGGGGAGACAGTTGGTTCAGGTAGAGCCCTCGAATGTGCTGAACCATCTTGGCCAAGTCCAGGAGCAATCCCACCATTAGATCCCCCAAGTGACCCAATTTCCCACCCTCTGTATTGGGTGGCCGTATATCGGGGGAGCGGGGCTGAAGTGCAACCAAAACCTAAGGAGCAGACCCTTCAAGTACTCAAACAGGGGCTGCGTTCTCTTACACTGCAGATAAACTTGGTGCAGCCATGGAAAGGGCCTTTTGGTTACTTTTCCTGGTAGCCCCTTTACTCGGAATCATTATTTTTGATTACACCACCCCACACATGCACAGCACTTTAGAATTCTTTTCAAGGCTTTCTAATACTGGAGGACATGCCTTCAAAATGAGAGTGGTTAAGTTCAAAGGCGCTGTGTGGGACAAGTTTGTTTTACACAGAGAGAAGGGTGCCTAGAATGCACTGTAAGGGTGATTGTGGAGGTAAATATGATGGAGGTGTTTAGAGATTCTTAGAGAGGCACATAGATATGCAGAGAATGGAAGGAAAAGGATATTGTATAGGCAGAAGTTAGTAGTTTAGTTGGACATTTAATTATTTAATTAGTTGAGCACTTCTTGGGCCAAAGGACCTGCTGTTCCACATTCTGAATTCACATGGATTCAAGTTCTTACGAAATTGATCAATAATTGACATTGAAACAGCATAGGTTGCAAAGCAAAGTGAAAATTTTGCTTGAAGGAATTTTGTATTCAGGCCTCGAAAAATATAAACTTTCAACTAAGTGGAGTGAACTATAATTTTATTTTAAATGTTCAGCTTGATGCCATTGTAATTATTATGATCAGCAGAAATAATGTGAGACATTACAACCAAAGCAAAAGGTAATGACGGAATCTGAAATGATCAGGCAGGCTGCAAGAAATGTTGAACAGGTTGATTTGTCTGTGATAGAGAAGGCATAATTACTGTTTTGGTAGAGATCGCATCCAAATTGTAAACCTGTCCCTTTTTTTTTCAGCCCTGTTCTGCATTTCCTGCAACATATGGTTCTATTTCAGAATTGCATTTGCTGCCTATCAGTGTTATCAACTACTCCTGTTCAACGAAATGTTAAAAGAATCTGTGCAGATGGACATGATAATGGGGATGACTGCATATCAAAAGTGTATCCTGTTTGACAAGTGTATTCTATTTAATAGCACATTTTCTTTTTGTTACTATTTTATGTTTCTCGTTAGGTTCACATGGGAACCCATATGTGGAATAACTCTCCAGCAAGACGAGGACGTCGTTTGTCAGTAGAGAATCCAATGGCGTTGCTAGGCGGTGATGCTGTGAAGTTCTCAGAGATGTTTCAAAAGGACTTGGCAGCTCGGGCAATGAATGTTGACGCAACATTCTGGAACCAATACGCTGCTGCCATCACAAATGGTCTAGCCATGAAAAATAACGAGATTTCTGTTATACAGAACGGAGGCATCCCTCAGCTCCCTGTTAGCCTGGGTGCCAGCGGTATCCCAGCTTTAACTAGTGTGGCCAGCGGAATGGACAGGGTTCGTACGGGGAGCAGCCCACCTGTTGCTAGTCTGGAGAAACAAAGCACAGAAGGAGGGGCAAGTCGCCCATTTGCTAGATTTATCGAAGATGGCAAAGAAATTGGCATTAACTAAAACATGGCACTCTCAAACGCAAGTAACAAATGGACCATTTTACCTTTGGAATCTTGTACTATATTGTGTACAGTTTTTGGAGCATACCTTCAATAGTTGTTAAGAAATGACTTCAACTCCAAATACTCAGTTGTTGTGTTTTTCTTGCTCCTTTACTATAGCCAGAATCACAAAAGTTTCACATTCTGGTTATGGTTTGAGTTGTCTTGCAAGATTTGCATGGTACTACTTGTTTCAATAGTAAATTTTACAGAAAAGTACTTCAAAATTTTTAGAAAAATTGTACATTCAGAAAATTAATAGGCCCTTGGTTACAATGAATGGACAAACTGTGGATTGGAAACTTGGTTGGGCCAGGGCTCTAACTTAGTTCCTTGACGACGGTACTCATAGTGAATCGATAAAGGGCCTGGAAAGCATAAGCTGACTGGAGTATGGATGGACAAGTGTGCTAATTGTGTTCACATGAAGTAGAAACTTGAAAATATATTTTTTTTCTTTGAAGATATCCTGCTCTGTTTTAAAACAAAAGTGATTTTTGTGTCCCCAGATGTGTTCTATGAAAAGTGTGCTCATCTGTACTATTTATGATGTCAAGAATATGCGGGTCAGAAATAATATTCAGTCCCACAGTAAATTTATTTGTCATTTGCATAAATATATGCAAAGTATATACAAACATCTACATGTTTCTCAGACAGAAAAAAGAGTCTGTTACTGACAGCTTTGTAACAGCCACATTAATTTAAATTGAACCCAGATACTCCAGCAAAGTCTGGAAGTCTCTCTTCTCATCTTTAGGAAGAATATAAGGTTGCAGATGTGTCATTTTAATTTTTTTTCCAATGCAAGCAATTGCTATTATAACCGCATTTTGGGGAGTGGGGGTTTGGGAGTGAGAAATTTAAATGTTTTTGAAGCTGCTATCTAGCCCTTTAAAGTCAGAGATGTATTTCAGATAAAAGAGGATAAAATTTTGTGTGAGGAAGTGAAATCTCCATTAAATGACATTTTAAAACTTTAGCATGTGACTTGCTCTAGATGCATTCACTTCTAACTTCAATTACCATAAAATCCAGTGTATAATTTGCACCAGTGTACAAGTCACTTTTACACATATACTCTTTGAAGAGTACTCACAGGTAGACATATACACCAGATTTACAGTACTTTTGAGCAAACATGCCTTATTTGTTCCTGAAATCATAGAGGTGGGATTTTTTTTGGTCTGTTTTTGAAATAGAGCATCTCAGCACAAGAAACATTATTTTCTTCATTTAATTTTAACACTTCTGTACTGAAACAATGCTTTCACAGACCTCATGAAAAAACTGTTTCCCACCCCTCCTCTCCCAAACTAACTGCAGTGCCTCTTACTTTCACTTAATTGTTAATGTTTAGTTGATTAATTGGTAGATACTAATTAGTAGCCCAACTCAACACACTAATAAAGGCATGCAGTCTGAGGACTAAGGATGTGCCTGGTGCCAATAAATTTCAAATCATTTAAAATGTACAGTACACCATGTTATTTTTTATTTAAATACAAGAACCCTTGCAGATTTATTCCAGCTTTTTATTTAGCATTTTCTTTTTCAAAACAAATCTTCTCTGAGCACTTTTAATACAGTTCAATGATTCTGAATGGCTTAGAGTCCACATTAAAATGGCAGAGACAGGAATTTATGCAAGTGTGTTAATAAGTGTGTTAAAGGAAGGAAACTGAAACTGCCAGAGTCCTATATTGTTGAACTGGTTAGAAATTGAACATTTTATTTGTCCCCTAAAGTAGGTATCAACTTGAAATCTTTTATTGTTATTTTCTCCTATGACAAAATAACTTTCACATGCGGCAGCTCATGGGTAAGTTACTCTGGATCTGGCAGGCTCTACTTTTATTGTCCTTTATCCATTGTTTCCTTATGAAACAGATGCTAAGATGTTAGGCATGAAGAGATTTTCTTTCAATTCACATGTCAGTATGAATCTGGCTTTGCTCCATATTTTATAGTGACCGCAGATAGGGGCATTTGTACACTGGAGCACAAGTTTTCTGCCCCATGCTTTTAGAGTCGCTTATATTTTGCACAGTTTGTGGAGCTTTTAACGAATAAGAGAAGAGCTCATGAAGAAACTTTACCCTCTCCATCCACCTATACTCTCCTTATCTAGATTCCACTATTTACTTCAAGTTAGAGAAGAGAGTCTTATTTAAATTCCATTAGACTTGCTAATTCAGAACTTTCTTCAACTGGAACCCTCATCTTCATTTGGTGGCATCCAATTGTAAATGCACATCCGGAATGGTTGCTGTAGAGCCTGACTAAAGTACTGTGAAAATCCACATCACATGTACTGGTCCACTTCAAGTGTTGGCGGTAGCTCCCTGCTCTGAGGTACTGCTAGGTCACCAGTAGCAACCCCTGTTATGAAGGTGCCTGTTCTTCCTGGTGTCACTGTCGGCTATGAGATCAGAGACGCATTAGTGATAGCCGTTACCAACATGTTCTCATCTCATGGAACAGAGCACATCTTTGGTTATGTACCGATGGATTATTCTGATTGATTAGATGTTTTTCCTTAGAGCAAGATGATAATACCATCCCGTCCTCTGTGAGTCAAAATTTTGTTGTGTTGCATAACAGAAGGAACGACATGCAGACCTGGAAGTGAAACAAAATGAAGTCTAGTGGAGTAACTTTATTTTGTTTCTGAAGGTTCACGTGAATATTGTTGTAGGTCTGATCTTTGTGCCACTTGATCTTTAAGAGGGTGAAGCTCCTCCTCTGAACAAATCTGCCAAATATATCAGCAAATGAGAAATCCCATTTTGTACTGGAGGAATTTTACACCAAATTAAGCTAAATCTATGATGAAACTGGGATACATTAAATACCTTGCACCTTATCATATGGCTGAGATGAGTATAAGAGGACTTTAACCTTCTTAAGCCCAGCAGAGTTAAGGTTGAACAAAATTTCCACAATGTAATGAAAGTGTTACCTGTATGATAAGATGGCCTATCTTTTGAATCTGATGAAAATGTTGTAAACTTTCAATAATCTTTAAAATGCTGGAAATGCCATTCAACCTGGCTATATTTCTCCTTGGCATATTTTGAAAACAAATGGTAGAAGACTGACACAACAAGTGACCGTTTATTAATGGGACACCATAGTAGGAGTCTGACAATGTTTCAAATCTGCAATATTATTAAGTAAGCTAGCAAATTGGGATGGGTGGAGCTTAATCAAAACTTGAACTAACAGTAACCGTTTCGTGTACAGTACTACCTCATTTTTATTTGCATTGGAGGCACGGTGGACGATTGTGTAAAAACTGCTAATTGTTTGAAACTGTTTTTGATGAGATATTGCAATATGAATTGGGTAAAAGACATGGTAATCTAATGGTGGAGTTTGCACAGCAAGTAGATTGAATGGACTAAAAGTGGGACAATCTGCTCATTGAAAAGAGGAAAAAAATAGGACTCCTTCAAGGAATGTTAAAAAGAAGCACTTTACTGGTTGTTTCTACCATCTTGTTACAGTCAACCAATGTGAAGTGTCAAGATCAATCGTAGAAGAGCTGTTTTGCCCCCTTCCAAAACTATTTACTGCAAGGGTATTTGTTCCTAAAGTGAGAACAATGTGTCAGTCCTGTGGTATTTCCACCTTTTTAGCACTAAGCGTGGGCGAATATGAGAACCTTTCAAGAGCATAAATAAAATGAAACAAAACAAGTTGTAAGGTGGCTTAACGTTGCTGTATTTTCAGCAGTTGAATGTTTTATTTATCTGTGTCATTTTCGGTGTGAAATTTTTGTTATCCAAATGTTAGTATTTGATACCATGTAGTGTTCTATCCATAAGGATCTGTAACTTAAGACTTCTAAAGCAATGTAAATAGGGCAGTAGGTAGACAGAACCCTTCTGCATTCAGATGCTGGTTGTTCCTCTCTACATGGTGAAGAGAGACACTATTTTTATACTGCGATACCATGTGGGGCTGGAAAACCAACCTGAACGACTTGGGAATTGTTACCTATATCCAATATTTTTATTAAACCTTGTTGGCTTGACACATCTACTGACTGAAATGGATGTCTTAGTCTAGGTTACTATTTTGTCATATGGAATAAATAAAAAAAAATGCAGGATATGATTTGCAAGGTAAAAATGTGTTTTTTTCTTTCCTGACCTGTCAATTTTCAAAGAAAAGCGGAATACTGGCAATAGGAGTTTGTGGTTTATGATAATGTCCTTCTATAGAACCTGTTAATGAGAGTATTTAACACTGCAGTATCCTTTTTGAACGGAATTTGATGTAAGTGTTATCTAATTTAAAATAAACTATTAAATGTGAATTATTAATTGACCTGCTGGGGGTTAAAATGGGAACATGTTTCATTGGTTAATTTCTTAATATGAAGTGGAATATTCCAAAACTGTATCTTATTTAATCTTTGTTCATTCCATAATACTTTTTAAGGAATACATAATAGATTGTAGAAAACTATAAGGAATAAAGGATCAGGAGGATATCGGATTGGGTACTGTTAAAACCTGACAGGTAGATACAAGTAGGACAGGTAAATACTGGAGATGCTTGCCTTGAGGAATAGATAGAAGGTTATGCTAGAATTAAATAAAATACCAGTTAGGCCACAGTTAGAATGGACATTTAGTCACTGCATTACAGAAAGGATGCAATACCACTGGTGAGACTTGAGAGGATGTTGCCAGAGCTGGAAGTTTATGATTACTTGCGAAAACTAGACAGGTCAGATTTGTTTACATTGGAACAAAAAGGATCAAGGGTGGTTTAATTCAGGTGCATGAAGTTAGGAGAGGTTTACTCAGACTGAACGGGAAGGTCCAATTCCTTTAGCAGTCACGACGATACTGGAAGACATTATATATAAGTTCATCTGTATAAAATTGGAAGAGAATTTTCACCCAAAGAATGCAAGAATCTAAAGTCACTCTCTGAATGTGTAATGGAGGCAGAAACTCTCAGTGGACTTAAAAGGACCCTGGTTGAACATCATTATTACCATTACCTATGAGACTACGGACCAAGAATTTGGACGGTGGGTGGGAAGTAGACTCCTTTTGGAAAGCAGGGACATTGACATGATGGGACATGATTGCCTCCTTCTGTTTCATAAATGTCCAACTTTCCCAACATGCTATTCGATCAGGGGAACCAAGGATTAAAATTATCATACCATTTCCTTCCATAGCTTACCGATTCTCCTGACAATATTAAATGCATGCTCCATGATACATATTGCATATTTATTTCCTCAATCTTTGTAATTACCTTAAAGTGGCATACAAACTTTGTAAAAATATATATAAATCTAAACTCTCCATCACCGCCTAAATTGCACTAAATAGCAATAAATGAGATCTCTTGTTCCCTCATTGACTTTGTTCCATGAAGTTCTGACACTAGTTTTCAACATTAACAATGCTCTCTGACAATCTGTTTAAACTGCATTTAACTATTAAGTGATGTGCTGCCAATACTAGGCTTGAATGGGAAAGAGATTTCTTCAGTTGAAGAGGGTATTTCTTCTGGCAAGTTTTCAGGGTAAGAAATACATACCACACTGATAACATAATTTTATTTTATTCCAGCTTCTAAACCAATTAGATAAATGACAGAGAAAAGAAAAAGTAAGAATTTGCTATCTGACCATTAGCAAACACCAGAGATAAACCAAATAATTTACCAAAATTATTGTCATTATACTTAAGTAACATCAGTCAGGCAAAACATTATTTACATCTCAGTTCTGTAGTAGAATATGCAAATTGAGTCTTAATTTTTGAAACATGACATCACCTTTGAAGAAACCACATAAGTATAAACTTGCCATTTATTCCATATAGATACATGTAATATTAAGAAAGGTTTAAGGACAAAACAAGATTGGGATTATAAATCCCTGAACATACATAAATATTATTTAATATGCATTTTTTTTTTCTACAGGCACTAGAGTGGGATTTGTTTTTCCATTACAGGAACATAGAACAGCACTGCACTGGAAGGCTGTTTGACCCACAATGTTGAGCTGATCTTGACACTATTCACACTGAAATGTCCTCTCCCTGTGTATTAACTATATCCCTCCATTTCAATTAATCATGTGCCTATCTAAAAGCCTATCAAACTGCCTGCTGCTGCCAATACCCCAGGTAACCTCCTCCAGGCACCTAGCACTCCCCTCATAAAAAAAAACACCCCCCAACTTTAAAAGCGTGTCCTCTGGTGTTTGACATTCCCATCATGGGGGAACGATTAAATTATGCCTCACATAATTTTTTAACAACTATCTGGTCTCCCATCAGCATCTGATGCTCTAGGGAAAATAACCAAAGTTTGGCCAATCTTTCCTCATCTTTCCAGACATTATCCTGGTAAACCTCTAATGCACTTTTTCAATCCCCTCATCCTTCCTATAATGGGGCAACTAAAGCTGTGCCCAGGGTTCCTAATGCAGTCTGATGAATGCTTCCTACAGCTGCATCATGATGTCTATACTCTTAAACTCAAGACCCCTACCAACGAGTACAAGATTTTACATATACAGGGAAATACAATGACTTCAATCATAGCACATTAATATGTAAAAAAAAATTATCAATGTGAACAGACACACGACACCAAAATTGTGTTGAAGTGGTACTTTATGAGTATCTGTTTCAAAAGGTGCACAATTGGCAGTGCTGAGCTACAGTGATAAAGTTCACTCTGTTCTAGACTGGAGAGCAGCTCCCCCCATCTCGACTGAACCCATCAACATGTCAATTAAACCTTTAGTGTGAGTAAAGGATCAACTGGACATTTATTTTGTTTGTAATTGCAGGAGAAGAAAAATACCTTCACAAGGTGACCTCCAGAGAGCTTGCAGGATTTTCTGCACTGAATAGTTGCCAACTTTATTCCAGCTATACTCTTAATTTTAATTTCTATATAAATAAGATATAAACAACATCACAAACTCTGCATTGAATAATGTTCTGCAAGATCTGGATCAGTTTTACTACAGACCTTGGATTGCATATGTAATGCCATGGTGATTTTTTTAAAAAATGATATATAATCTGTTAATTCAGAACTAAACTACATAGAATCCAAATCTGTAAAAATGGAAAGTGGTTCAAACTAGATCAAACTGTACAACTAAGTGGTTCTTGTATCTGTTCAAAATAATATTTGAAAATAAGAACCATTTAATACTGTTTTTAAATGCCAGTATGAGTTAAAGAATCACCAGTTTTAAGCTTCTGTACCAGAAGGCAAGCAAATGTACAACCCAATGCCACAACTAAAATCATACCGTATTACTGAATCCAATGCAGATTCTAAAATATCCTTGCTTTGGCTTGTAAAACTGAAATGTTTGTATTTGGGGGAGACCTGGGAGGGGTGGGAATTAATGGAAACTATATACTTACTGTGGCTCAGTTGTACAATCCCGTCATTTTCAAAGTTCAAAGTAAGTTTATTATCAAAGTACATATATGTCACCATATGCAATCCAGAGATTCATTTTCTTGCGGGCATTCTCAATAAATACAAGAAACACAATAGAATCAATGAAAGACCGCCCCCAAAAGTACTGACCAATCAATGTGCAAAAGACAACAAACTGCGAAAATACAAAAAGGGGGAAATAATAATACATGAGGCTCTCCGTTGGTGGGGTTCGAGCATAAGTCTACATTGATACGCAAGCCAGGACAAATAATACAATAAATAAATAATAAATATCAAGAATATTTGAGATGAAGAGTCCTTGAAAGTGAGTCCATAGATTGTGGGAACAGTTTAGTGATGGGGCGAGTGAAGTTACGCCCTCTGGTTGAAAGTCATATGTATAGTTGAGGGGTAATAACCGTTCTTGATCCTGGTGGTGTCCTAAAGCATATGTACCTTCTTCCCGATGGCAGCAGCGAGAGAGATCGTGAAATGGATGATGGGGAACTTTTTAGAAGAAACAGCCAGATCGGCGGAAATTTGATTTATGACCGTATCCAGGGCACATAAACACAAGTCACCGATAATAATCAAAATGATAAAGTTACACCGTAGAAAAAGTACGTACTCAAACATCCCCATGGTAAAGTCAATTCCATACGCTAAATATTCAACGTCGTTTGTTATAATGAGTATTAAACAGAGACTATGAGGACTTCAGTGGAATGTACGCGTTTTGAAGATTAAAAGATGAATCAGAAAAAAGGAAACGTAAAAGGGGTTGAAGAGTGAACTATGAACACAGAAAGTCCTGATGAGGGTCGCGGCCCTTTCCGTAGATACTGCCTGATTTGCTGAGTGTTCCAGTATTTTGTATGTTTTAGGCAAGAACTAACGTCGGCTGGACTGAGATTTATATTTATCAGCCCACGACCGACAAAGTCCAAGAATGAAGGAGGGAAACGACATAGCGTTTCCTCGAAGTTAGACATAATCAGCTACTATTTCCATTGTCCTACACAGAACACCAGCGTGGCATTCCCGAGCTCAGTTTCGATTTCTCTGCCCCCACCCCCACCCCCCATTGCCCCGTTTACTCGCTGGAGATTATTCACCCTAAGATGTTCGGGACAATAGAACCCAGAACAAGAAAATTGGGTTTCAAAAAAAAAGTCCTAAGACCTTTAAGTTAACATTGCTGTGAAGACGGGACCATTTCTCAAACCACCTGAGACTACTGGAATAAGTATTTCACGTGATCGGTTAGACTGCTGCTCATACTATTTATATGCAAATCTGAAGTGATGGTTTCTCATTGATCTAAACTGTGCACCCGTCGCCGTTTAATTTATCATTTATGACTCCTCCTAATGCAAGACCGAAACATCGCGCAAATCTGAAAGAAAAGGAAAATGTTGGCGGCGGTGGGGGGGTGGGGGGGAGGATTTTTAGAAGTGCTTAAAAAGAGTTACCGCAGCGATGGTGTGATCTTCCTTCAGAATCCATCTCAGTGTTACATCTCATGCAACAATCATCAATATTCAGAAGCAAAAAAAAGGTGCAGGAACTCAGCGAGTCGAGCAGCATCTGTGGGTGGCTGTCTCTTGCGTCATCAGCATACAATATAGTTGTGCAATACCATACGTTAAATATTTACATACCTACAACTAATGATTGCCTCTCCAGCGGATTTACAATTGATAAACTGTAAAGCCCAGGAATACATGATTTGAGTGAACCACTCCACATACACGAGGCAGGTATTGAAATCATAAACACTGAACAGTGGTATATTCAACAGGATTTCTGTTTTAAGCGTTTCGCCCCCATCTTCTTATTCTAGCATCTTCCCCCTTCCTTTCCAGTCCCGAACAAGGGTCTCGGCCTGAAATGTCATTTCCATAGATGCTGCCTGACCTGCTGAGTCCCGCCAGCATTTTCCGTGCGTTACAAAAATATATTGTTTTAAAGAACCAGTTTTTTAAAAAATCTGAAAGGTTTACCAGTCACGGTTATCAATAAATTAGAAAGCGATCGAAACTTTCGGTGGGTCGGTCAGAAACTGTAGAGAGAGAAACAGAGTTCGCCGTTTCAGGTCGGAGACCGTTCGTCAGATTATCTAGTTAGATTAACTTGGAAGTGTTCAATTTTCAGCTAAACAGATCTCGTTAAAGTTGAGTGAGAAAAGTTTCTAAAACTGATACCAACATATGGAGCACTCGTTGGAAACCATTCCACTCCCTCGGTGATGACAGATGTCAACATTTCAGTCATGTCCCAAGAGTTACCCTGGCACACAGGGTAAAATTGCACTCCGGTTAACGTGTTAAACGTCTTGCAGGTTTGGAAGTGGATGCGAACATAGGGGTCAGCTACATCGAAATACGCAGATGTGCCGCAAGAGGAGGATGAAATATTCTCAATTTACATCTCACAATATGCAAATTTTTGAAATATAAACAATTCCTATTCTTCAGCATTTAGCTGGAACCAATCTGAGTTGATTTTAAAAAAACTATTTGTAAATGCGAAGAATTCATTTTCAACCCGCCAGGACCGCTTGTGCGCTAGTTGTGAACTAGACCGGGATGTAGAGTATAAGCGAGCCGGACGGAATTCACCCACTGTCCATGCTTCAACTGAATTCAAAAGCTTGCGTCATTGGAATTGTCAAATATCTCAACGCTGAAGTTCTGCATCTCTGCTTCACTCACAGGTCTCCAATTAGACCCGTAACTCAATCAGAACACGTTCACTTTCTCACTTGTGGCGATAGACAGTGAATTTTAAATCTTCACGCGGGGATATTGTGTCTCAAAAATTGATTTTTTTTCTCTCTCTCGCTCCTCCGTTAGTCCCTGTCTCTGTAAAAGCTCACTGTCACAAACTTGCCTCTTACTTAAATAATTCTGACTTCGAACTTCTAACGCAATAATCGAGGAGGGTTGCACTGCATTTAACAAGTTATCTTCTAGAGGTTGCTGGGTTTCCTTACTGTAAGTCTTTTTCAATTCACTCTCACAGTCCAGTAAACGAATACATTATCAACACGAAGCGAAACTTCGCAGGTTGTGAAATGTAAAACAGAAAGAAACTGCTGGAAACTCATTTCCTCTCGCAATATGTGGGTCCACTTAGAAATGACGCGGAGGCTTAATAGTGGTTTGTTTGCAATCGTGCGAGAGAATTTGCAATTCATTTACGAACCACCCCAGTTTCCCCCGAAGGAGACTACTTCAGTTTGAGATTTGCATCGATACTAAACATTTCCTTTGGAACAAAACTAAATGCCGTTTTGCAAATTAGGGGTCGGGTCTAGAGGGGAAGGAATGCGTTGAAATCAGAGCCCGTTTTTTGCAAGAGTATCACTTTCAATTCTCAAAATGTGGCTCCTGTGTTAGATATGTTTTCAGATTCCTCATTCTGTCCGAGGGATTTCTGTCGATTGTGATTTAAAGAGGGTCCTCCACCCCCATGATGTTACGTTACGTTTAAATAAACGTTGGCTTTATGTTACTCCCTGGTTGGTGATTTTAATTGCTGCACGGGTTTACGACCTATAGGAGACATTTCCTGCTTTCTAAGTTGCAATGGTTTCCTTGTCCTGGCACCGAGTGGAAGGGGTGCCAAGGAAAGATTGCCCAGGTAAAACGAACAAGACGAGTGTAAGTTCTTCCAAAACAAAGTCTGATCATCCTGTGTAAGATAGACATCATATAAAATGCAAAAAAAAAACAATCCCATATTATACATAGTATTTTTGTACCGCATAATCAATATTCGGTGAATTAATTTTATTTCTGAATTTATTTCAGGGTCTTGGCGGACGCTTTCCCACAACTTAAAAGCTTCCAATGAACAGATAGTCGTCATTAAGGTAGCTTGGTGCTCTCTGTAACTGCAGTGCCACGAAGCAAAGTTTAAACCTATTTCTCGTTAGGCTCATCCATCCCTTTCTGTTGCCACGTTTACAGGAGACATGGTGGTTGTAAGTCGTCAGTTTTATTATTTGATTATTGCAGGGGAGATGACCGCTCCCCTGATTGCAACGAGCACAGCATTAATTCTTAATAAATCAATTATATCAGAATGTCGGATCCACTTAAAGGGTAATTTAACAGGAGCCAATGAACTGTCAAAAAAGATTGCTAGCTAATGTGCAAACAGGTGGGTTTTTGAATGTAAGTGTCGGAGGATTAGAACTGGATAAGATTATGTGAATAAATGCAATATCATCGGGAGCATCTGTGAAGTTTAACAGCTGCTTCAGACTCCCACCGGTGTGGGTACTAAGTATAAGGTGTCTCATTAGGTCGGCTTTCTCGCTGTGATTTGCCCGTAAAATTACTGTAATCGTGAAGGTTAATCACGCCCAGTGATTAACCTCGCAGTTCATGGGCGCTCCTATGAAGATGCAACACATCACCCTACTTGCAGTGAACTGCGGGTATTTAAAGCCGCGGGGTTCGCTGTGATAGCCGCGGAGGCCGGTTACGTGGGGGTTATAGGGGTAAGATATCAGAACCGCAAACGTTTATGCGTGTGTGTGTGAGAGGCAGCCAATGCTTTTGCAGATTTTTCGTTTCTTTGTATTGCAAATTATTACCACCGAACTCAACCCAGCCTTGCATCCTAATGCTCAGATATTGGTACGCAATAAATTATTCATAAAATGACAAGGTTATCTTTAACTGACGGCAACGAAATTGGGATTAATTCAGAACAGGAGTTAAGAGTTCTTTCTGACTATAGAGTTATCAATCTCACAGGCTATAAAGGAGCCGTTTCTCAAGTTCGTGGATATATCGGTCAGCTCCGACTCAGTCAAGCACGCCTGCAATAGAAAGGATTTCATTGCACGAGTGCACGGTTGCTGGAAAAGGGTAGGCAATATGAAATGCGTTTCTGAGATTTATTGCACCTCTAAACACGGGACCCAATAAAGAGCTTCTAACTTTGAATGCTTAAAATGTTCCGCGTTTCTATAACTCGCTTCTGTACCCCGGAATCGCTTCACAGTAAGGGGACTGCAAGTCACTGTTACACTAACGGTAACCAGATAGACAGCGAGATGGCGATCTGACCTATGCGTTGACGCCGAGAGTTCACCTCCTAATCGCTACAAGTACAGCGTGTACACCAGGCAGCAGAATCTCGAAAATAAAAGAATTTCTTTATATAAAAAATGCTCGTGAATTCGCCCCAATGAACACGAATGCACATTAAACAAATATGTTTTTTTAAGGATCCATCAGCAGTTCAGTTTACAATTTTTCATTTAAAATTGCAGGAAATTACTTCGGCTACCTGCTGGGAGATTTATAGAGGTTTCATTACCTTGGTAAATTAGTCACCGTTTTATTCTTGTGTTATGATTTAATGAACGCACTTAAAACGTGGCTTGTGGCTGTAATACGTGTTCTTTATTTCCAACCACATCGGCAATATCAAATTATTTAGACTGTATTTTGTTAAAGACATCAATTATAATTTAAATGCTAATGTATGTTTTCCCCTAGGTATCATCACAGATTCTTTCCGATACATTACACGTAAGGCGAAGCGATATTTAATAAAATATAATACATTTGAATCCTGTTTCTTTTGGAATGTTAAACTATTAATTTAGAGTCTTGTTTAATTGTAGATCCCTCGATTATTTCTTGAGGCGCGAGATGAAATTGATCACCAGCAAAAGATAGCAATGGATCACATTAAACTAGTCAGCATTGATACGTGGCTGGCATCAGTTAGATACATGCGGAATGCAAGCGCTCCGGACCGAAAGGTAGCCGGTACTCTCAGAGGGGTGCGCAGAATTTAAGAGATTATCTATTTGCTAATCACGATGAGAAATTTTTGCTGAAGCAGCAGATTTAATAATTGGACTTTAATCGTCATATCGTAGAAAGAGGGGTATTCGCAGCCTTTATCATTTTAGATTTTAGAGAGTGGTTCTCATCTGTTCCCGGTAAAAACAAATCTTGCCAAATGAAACGGTTCTGGAGCTTCTAGCACACGAATTCACACCCAACAGTAATGTGGTTACGTAGAACTTCACTGCAAACTAACTAGGAATTCCAGACACTGCCACCACAGAGTTAACACACGTTCAAATGTCTTTCCATCATTCCTCGAGATTTGATCAAAATAACTAATCTGATACGTGCGAACGCTTACTGCCATCAAACAGTTGGCTGAAAATGAACGAGGAAACTAAACGACGGAACTACAAGTTTATACCCCCGTGTGGCTGGAAATAAGTCTTCAAGGATTTTGGCTGAGATAATAAAACCTAGGTACAAGCAAATTTGTTTTATAAAACAGTACTTTTTTCCTTCTGCTTTAGTGCTCATGGTATGCACACATATGCAATCCATGTAGTCCATTGTGCAACAGAATGTACTGGAGTACAACTGAATTAAATTAGATATTGTATAGAATCTATCTGTGGAAAATTGAATATTTCCCCTGGTAATTGAATCTGAGGTGGCATTAACAATGCTGAATAAACTTGAATAAACTCTCTGCGTGGGTGTTCTTGGAATTTATCCTGGTAGAAGGGAGCACCTGGGACTGGACTTCTATTTGCTCCATCAGAAGCTCATGTTAGATTCTGACCCACAAATCAAGGACACACAGTTGAGGAGAAAAGCAGAGGAGAGAGTAACACAATTCCTTCTGCACAAATAGTTGTTCTGAGCTGGCTTGTGTTTCCTGAAAGGCTGGTACAAGATTTACTGATAAAATCAAAAGGGTATTGTGCCATTCTGGGAGTGGGGACATTGCAAAAATTATATGTAAAGAGAAGGAGAGCGAGACTAATTGGATAGCTCTTTCCAAAGACCCACTAGCAAAACAAACTGCTCCAGCAACCCAGCCATTCAGGCAGCAGCTATAGAGGGAAATGGACAGTCAATTGTCTTTTTCAGGTTGAGCGCCTTCATCTGCACCGAAAACTTCAACTGTACAATTCCCTCCCGACTCAGAGTTCTCTCAGCATTATATGTTGCGCCAGGTTCCGGCATCTGCAGCCTTTTGTGTCTCCAGTGGATTCACTGTTCTGTTAGTTATGTTACTAGTCAGGAGTGTACCCCGAAATTGCTCTCGGTGATGAAGGGGCAGCTGTGGTCTGAGTGGATGTTCCTGTTTGTTCTCCAGCTGCGGTAAAGACATTGGGACAGGGACAAGCAGTCACACACAAGCTGAGTACTACCTCACAACAAGAAGAGGGAGCTCTGATTTTACAGAAACATCTCTGCTATTTCCATTGACAGCGTTCTGTGCAGAAAAGGTGACGTTTCTTCCTGCCCTGGCATTTTTCTTGGCAGAGGGGGATAACTCGTGTCAGGAAGTGCTGCCAAAGATATCAAGTATAGTCCACAGAACACAAAGGTTTAATGATTTAAACTATCAGGATAAGCAACCTCATTCCAATTTCTTAAATTTTACTGTACATAAATCTAGCCACTGTAGGGAGGCTGCAAATGGTAGGCTGGGATTTAATGAGCTAAAAGTGAATAGCAGACCAATTTAACCTTAACAGTGGGAGGCTGATGGCAGTCCAAGGCAGGAATTTCTAGAGATCTGCCCTGTTAATCCTTTGCAAACTATGATTAGCATTGGGCTCCTAATCTAGGCCTCCCAAAAGAACCTATGCTTGCCGAAATTCGGAACGACATTCCTCCCTGTGCAATACACTATCTCCCCCCCCCCCCATCGTTCAGTTTGTTTACTCTAAGCAATGCCAAGCCCATGCAGCCTTCCACACACCACTGATTTCACTAGATCTGAGTCAGTCATTAATATTCTAACACAGACCTGCCGCTCTCCATAAGACCATAAGGCATGAGAGCAGAATTAGGCCATTCAGCCTAATTCTGCTCCATCGTTCAATTATGGCTGATTCATTTTTCCATCTCAACTCCATTCTCTTTCCTCCTCCCCATAACTTTTGATATCCTTATGAATCCAGAAACTATCAACTTTTGCTTTAACCATACCCAATGACTTAGCCTCCATAGACATGTGTGCAAAGAACTCCACAGATCTGCCACCCTCTGGTTAGAGAACTTTCTCCTCAATGCTGTTCTAAAGGGACGTGCTTCAATTCTGAGGTTGTGCCTTCTGGTCTTAGAGTCCTCCACTTTCAAAGCATGGTCTCCACGTCCATGTTATCTAGGCCTTTGTATAATCAGTAGGTTTCAATAAGATTTCCCCCCCCCCCCCATCCTTCTAGACTCCAGCAAGTACAGGCTCAGATTATCAAGTGTTCCTCATACATTAATACTTTCATTCCCAGGATCATTCTCGTAATCTGCGGGATCCTCGCCAATGTCAGCACACCCATTGATAGAATGGGGCGCAAAACTGCTTGCTATAGTCCATATGTGGTCTGATCAATGCTGTACAAAGTTTCAGCATTATATTCTTGTCCTTTTGAAATGAATGCTGACATTGCATTTGCCTTCCTCAATATTGACTAAACCTGCAAGTTAACCTTTTAGGAATTCTGCACCAGGATTCCCAAGTCCCTTTACACATTGGATTTCTGAATTCATCCCCACCCCATTTAGAAAATAGTCTAGGCTTTTATTTCTTCTACCAAAGTGCACGACCATACACTTCCCTGCAGTATGGTATTGCATCTGCCACTTCCTTGCCCATTGCCTTAATCTATTCAAGTCCTTCTGCAGACTTCCTGCTTCCTCAACACTACCTGTTCCTCCACCTATCATCTGCAAACTTGGCTACAAAGCTATCAATTCTGTCATCCAGATCATTAATATACAACGTGAAAAGTATTAGACCAAACACTGACCCCTGCAGAACACCACTAGTCAGTAGCAGCCAACCAGAAAAGGCTCCCTTTATTCCCATTCTTTGTTTCCTGCTGGCCAGCCAATCTTCTATAATGATACATCTATCATTACAAGGGTTCTTACCTTGTTTAGCAAACTCATGTGTGGCACATTGTCAAAAACCTTATGAAAATCCAAGAAAAGGTCATCCACTGACTCTCCTTTGTCTTTCCCGCCTGTTCCTCAAAGAATTCCAAAAGGTTTGTCAGGCAAGATTTCCGCTTAAGGAAACTGTGCTGACTTCAGCTATTTTATCATGTGCCTTGCAGTACAATTTCAAGTTCCAGTTTATTGCCATTCAACTGTACACGAAGTTTACCGCCAAATGAGACAACTTTCCTCTGGACTAAGGTGCACAATACAGTCTGTATAATGCACATATAACACATAAAGTAATATTACCACAAATAAATTAACAAGGTGAATTCATGTTAACAAGGTAACAAAATAAATTAATAGGGTGAATATATGATACAAGTTGAAAAGTAAATGGTATAACTCTACTGGTGCTTCATACATGGTAAGACCTGGATGGTGGCAGGGAGTCTGGTAATCTTATGGCCCAGGGATAAAGCTTTATCCCATAGTTTTTGCCCTAATGCGACAGTCCCTCCTGCCTCCTGAGGGGTTAAATGGATTATTAAAGGGATCACTGATGATGCCAGGGACCCTGGGTATGCAGCACAGCTGATAAATATCTGTAATGGGTAGAAAAAATAACCCAGTGATCCTCTTGGCAGTCCTCACAATCCTTTGCAGGGACACAGTCAGATGTCTTGCAATTCTCATATCAGATGGTGTATAGCTGGTTAGGACACTCTCTGTGATGCTCCTGTAAAAACTGGTGGCGGGGGGGGGGGGGGTGGAGAGGGGTGTTCTCATTCACCTCAGCCTCCTCCGGATGTAGAGATGCAGCTGTGTTTTCTTGACCAAAGAGGTGGTGTTGAGAGACCAGGTGAGATCGTCTGATATGTGTACTCCTGGAAACTTAATGCTCCTAACTTTGTCATTGGAGGAGCTGTGTGTTTGTAGTGAGGGAGTGTTTAGGTTGCATCTTCTTAATGTCCACAATCATCTCTTTGGTCTTGTCCATGTTGACACTCAAGGTGTTGTGCTCGCACCCTTTACCAGCTGCCCTGCCTCCTCACAGTATGTTGTTTCATCTTCATTGTTGATGAGGCCAACCACTGTTGTGTCATCAGCAAACTTGATGACTCGGTTTGAACTGGATCAAGCAATGCACTACCCCAAAAGCTCATCCTTAATATGGACTCTGACAATTTACAAACCATTGAATTCAAGCTAACTGTCCTATCACTTCCTGTCTTTTATCTACCTTCCTTCTTAAAGAGTACAGTGATATTTACAATTCTCCAGTCCTCCAGAACCATTCCAGAATTTAT
This sequence comes from Hemitrygon akajei, assembly GCF_048418815.1. Taxonomy (NCBI): domain Eukaryota; kingdom Metazoa; phylum Chordata; class Chondrichthyes; order Myliobatiformes; family Dasyatidae; genus Hemitrygon; species Hemitrygon akajei. Next base: position 118,466,046 of record NC_133124.1, read on the forward strand.
TGATTCTTGAAAGATCACTGCGAATGCTTCCACAGGCTCTTTAGCTACCTCTTTCAGAACCATGAGGCTTAGTTCACCTGGTGCAGGTGACTCAGCTACCTTCAAACCTTTCAGCTTCCCAAGCATCTTCTCCTTTTTCATAGCAGCTACCCTCACTTCTGCCCCCTGACACTCTGAAATCTCTGGTCTGCTGCTGGTGTCTTCCACACTGAACACTGAGGCAAAACACTTATTATGTTCATTCGCTATTTCTTTGTCCCCCATTGCGACCTCTCCAGCGTCATTCGCCGGAGTCTAATGTCCACTCTTGCCCCTCTTTTACTCTTTATATATCTGAAAAAAAAAGACTTCTGGCATCCTCTTTTCAATGAATCTGTCAATGCCCATGTGGTTGCTGCTTCTTTCATGCCTTCACCTGCTCCCTGTTAACATCCAGCTCTGCAATGTGGAATTGGTTATGGCATTAGGCACGATGTCCATGGATTCAGGTATAGTTGCCTGTAAATGCTGTAAGCCACTGCCTCCTCTAGTTCAAAGAAAGAGTGAAAAAGCAGCAGAGAAACTCTCTCACGCAAGTGGCTGCACACACTAAGCTTCTAGACGAGATATGAGGTAAAGGTGTTGCTGTATAAAGGGAGCTTCGGAATGCCACATAACAACTGCAATAAACTGATAAGCTAGTTCTCTAGTCTCTAATTAAGGAGCATAGTTTCAAAATAAAAGATCAGCCATTTATGGTGAGATATGAGAGAATTTATTAATTTGAGATATTTTAAATCCATATGGTTAATCTCTGGAGAGCCGTGGATGCTCAGTGATTGTGTTTATTCATGAGTGTGTTTAATAAAGGAATGAAGGGAAGTAGTGATTTGGTTTAAAATGGATATGAACCATATCCATTTTAATGGAATTGTCCTTGATATCATTAGATGGATCTCTACCGTTTCTATTTCTTCCATATGCACAGACATCAAGTTACCTACCCACAGCCTTTCTTCTGTTTGTTTCCAGATTACCAAAGGAAATATCAAAGGGTCTATTTTCTGGTTCCCAAGTGGAATAAACACAGGAAGAAATTTGAAAATATGGATTGTATTCCAATCTGCCTCACTGAAACACTGAGCAATGGTTTGGTAGTAATTTAGACGCCCAAAGTGAGCTTTCTTCAAGTACATTGTAGCTTTTTAACAATAATACAACCCATTAAACTGAAATATGTAGCAGTTGCCTAGTATGCTTAGGGGAGGGTTGAATCAATCTCCTAGCTCATATGGAGCATGCATTTGCATAATGAACCTCTTATAGTCACGGGGTGTTGAGCCATGTCTTGTTATTTACCGGTTTTTGCAATAAATCACAGTTGTTGAATATGCTCAAAAGGGAACTGATCTATTTTTAAAGTTTATTCGAGGAATATACTTGTATGGGTTCTAAATGCTCGATTTGTGTGTAAACTCACCAGAAAGCTGACATTAACTGAAACATTTCCAAGTTTGCAGCCAGAACAGGAAGGGCTGAAATAAAGGCCTCTTGGAATCCAGACTTGCTCAGGAGCTTAGGGAGTGTCAGAGTATCTAAATGAAAGGTCCTATAGTAGCTTGTAAGCCAATTCAAGGTGATTTTGGTTGATTTTGAAGTACCCGAATACAACTATTGTGTGGTGGTGGAGGAATGCCAGGTGCCAGAGTGAGGCGGGTCAAATGATGCACTGCCAGAAATATCTACAGCTCCGAACATACCAACCTTCCAATAATGGTGGGAAGTTAACTCTTCAGACTTCAGAGTAGTATGGGACAGTTGGAAAACATGTAATGAACTGCAAGAATCAGCATGCAAACCCACTCTAGAAGTGAGAGTCAGGGTAGATGTTCAGAAGTCGAGGAGTCTTAGGGAGAGAAATAAGGGACACTGTCTCAGGATAATTTATCTGCTGCTCAGGAATGAGTTAAATTTCTTGCAGGTGGAGGTTGTAAATCTATACAATATGTTCAACAATTGGCCATTCACAGTTCTCTCTACATCAAGAGATGCCATCCATTTTGTCAATCAGGAAATAGCAAAGAGAGGGTCAAATTGAGAGCCGTGTTTACTTCGAAATGCAGAATATTAGAGCAGGAGTAACATGTTGAACCCATTCCATCATTCAATACGATCATGGCCAAAACTTTGCCTCAATATCAAATTCTTACACATAAAAGCAGAGTGGGAATCAACGTTATTTCTTTTCTTTTGCCCCTTGCTTCTCAGCTTTCAACAGCACCCAATGAACTCAAGACATGTCAGGCAGGTAGTGACATGGAAGTCACAGAGTTCTAACTTTCCTCACTGAATTCTGCTGTTATTCTTCTCAAGTTATCACACAGTTGCTTTCTCCGAACCACAGGAGTCATTTGACTTTAGGTTGGAGGCACAAGAGATTGCAGATGGCTGAATCTGGAACAACAAACCATCTGCAGGAGGAACTCAGTGTATCAAGCAGCATCCAGGGGTGGGCAACAAAATATTAATGTCTCAGGTCAAAATACTGCACCGGGTAGCAGCTGCAGCAGTACAACACTTCCACTGCTCTGCATGAGTAAATCACGATTGACAACGCAAGAGAATACAGATGCTGGAATCCGGACCGATAAATAATCTGCTAGAGGAACTCAATGGGTCAACCAGAATCTGTGGAAGGAAAAGATTCGTCGACATTTCAGATTGAAACTCAATTTCATCCTTGCTACCTTACACTACCTGCTTGTCATCTTATACCCATTGTCAGTCCACTAATCACCTCAGACTCCTTTCTCACCGCTCCCCATCTCCTTGTCAACTTAGCCATCTCCCCTGAGTCCACTTTGTTGAGTGTTGACTCAAAACATGACTAATTCTTTTCCTCCCACAGTTGCTGTTCAACCCACTGAATTCCTCCAGCAAACTGTTTGTTGAAGACAATCTAGATGGCAGTGCTAAAATCTGGAGTAGAATTTGAAACTTCAGCTTTTACGCTATTGTAGACCATCTAATGTACTGGACTATAACCATGACCATTCAGATAAATATTATAATGCAATGACTGAAGACCTTTGGAGACATGTCTTGGACTAATGACCAGATGACACGAGTTCAAACCCTACAGTGAGATTTTAATTCAATTAATCAATAAAAACATAATATGAGCATGAAGCTATCAAATTGTCATAAAACTCTTTTAAGAAATGAAATCTGCTCTCCCTACCTCACCTGGCCCATTTGTGACTCTGACTCAAAGCAATAGAGTTAACTGTTAATGGCTCTTTGAAATGACCTAATGAACTATTCAGTTCAAGGGCAATTAGAGGTGGGCAGTAAAAGCATTTGAATCAATAAAAGAAAAAATGCTTTGGGTAAGTGAGTCAGTCATAAGTTGCAGCTTGTAAACGTGCCTGCTAAAATATTGACATTGCCTTCTGCGCAATGAGAGGGCTGTGAGGTTTCATAAGGGTTTGGTGTTGGAGAGGAATAAATGAGAAATGGATTAATTGGCAACACTTGGAATCACGTGATTATGGACCACAATCCTGCTGGATGGTCATGTTGAGTTGTCATATAATGGCATCTTTTTTAAGAATTAAAAAAATCCCTTCCCAGCTTTATATGCCATGCCTATTGAATAAGAATCAGAATCAGCGTTAATGTCATCAGCTTATGTCATGAAATTTGTTGCTTTGCAGCAGCAGTACATTACAGTATATAATTTTTAAAACTATAAATTACATTAAGAAGCAGTTAAATTAAATAAGTAGTGCAAAAAGAGAAAAAATAGTGAGGTAGTGTTCATGGATACATTGTCCTTTCAGAAATCTGATTGTGGAGGGGAAGAAGCTGTTCCTGAAATGTTGAATGTGTGTCTTCAGGCTCCCGTGCCTCCTTCTTGATGGTAAGAATGAGAAGAGGGCATGTCCTGGGTGAAGGGGGCTTTTAATGATGGATGCCACCTTTTTGAGGCATTGCCTTTTGTGGGTGTTCTGAGTGCTGGGGAGGGTAATGCCCCTCATGGAACTGGCTGAGTTTACAACTTACAGTACTCGAGCTCTTTCGGATCCTGTGCAGTTTCCCTCTCCTTACCAGACAGTGAAGCAACTGGTTAGAGTGCTTTAGTTGTGTTGATGGCAAATTTATAAATGGCAGTTGAGCTGTCCCTAGCCACACAGTCATGAGAGTAGAGAAATTAGAACAGTGAGCTAAGCATGCATCCTTGTGGTGCACCAGTGTTAATCGTTAGCAAGGAAGAGATGTCATTTCCAATCCACACAGGCTGTGGTCTGCCAGTGAGGACGTGAAGGATCAGTTGCAGAGGGAGTTACAGAAACCTGGAATTTGGAGCTTGTTGATTAGAACTGAGGGTTTGATTATGTTGAATGATGAGCTGTAATCAATAAAAAGCAGCCTGGCATAGATATTACTATTGTCTAAGTGGTCCAAGGCCAAGTGGAGAGCCAGTGAGATTGCATCCACTGTAGACCTATTGTGGTGGTAGGAACATCACAGTGGGTCCAGGTCCTTGTTTAGGGAGGAGTTGATTCTAGCCACAACCAACCTCTGAAAACATCACAGTAAATGTGAGTGCAACTGGGTGATAGTCATTGAGGCAGCTCACTCTGCTCTTCTTGGGCACTGGTACGATTATCGCCCCTCTGAAGCAGATGGGCGTCTCCGACTGCAGCAGTGAGAGTTTGAAGATTTCCTTGAACACTCTTGCCAGCTGGTTGGCACAGGTTTTCAGAGACCAACCAGGTACACCACCAGGGCCTGATGCCCTGTGAGGGTTCACCCTCTTGAAATATGTTCTGACGTCAGCCTCTGACACAGAAGTCACTGGGTCACCAGATGCTGCAAGGGTTTGCACAGGTGGAGTTTTATTCTTCTGTTCAATCAGAATTGTTTTATCTTTTTTTCAAATACCCTTCCTTAGGTCATGCTTGGACCTTGTATTGTTCTGGATTGTAGATTTTATTCAGGTTCACCACATTAAGAATATCTGAATTAATTATTTTTCCTTTTGCGATTGTTTACTTTTTAATTCTGATGGAACCCGAAAAAAGTTGCTACTAGAGACTGCAGATGCTGGAATTTGGAGCAACAAACAAGGTGCTGGAGGAACTCACTTGGCCAGGCAGCATCTGTGGAGGGAAATGAGAAGTTGATACGTCAGGTCGAGACCTTTCATTGTGCTACTTATGTGTACAAGTGTCGACTGACTGAGTTGGCATCGTGAGCCCAGAATGAGTAATGTGCTTGCTAAGAAAATGGATCAGGCAAATCAATGATTTTTTTTCAGACCATAAGACATTGGAGCACAATTAGACCATTCGACCCTTTGGCCCATCAAGTCTTTGGCCCATTTGATCATGGTTGATCCGTTTCTCTCTCAACCTCATCCTTTTGCCTTCTCTCCATAACCTCCTCTTTAAATATACCCATTGACCTTGCTTCCACAGCTGCCTGTGGCAATTAATTCCACAGATTCACCACTCTCTGGCTAAAGAAATTCCTCCTCATTTCTGTACTAGATAGGCAGCCCTCTATTTCTGAGATTGTTGTGCCTTCTGGTCCTAGACTGCCCCACTATAGGAAACAGTTTCTCCACATCCACTCTATTTAGGCCTTGCAATGTTTGGTAAGTTTCAATCAAATCTCCCCTCATTCTTCTAAGCCCCAGCAAGTACAGGCACAGAGCCATCAAATGCTCCTCATATGGTAAGCCTTTCAATCCTGGAATAATTTTTGTGAACCTCCCTTGAACCATCTCCAATGTCAGCACATCTTTTCTTAGATAAGTGGCCCAAAACTGCTCACAGTACTCAAATGAAGCCTCACCAGTGCCTTACAAAGCCTGAGTATTTCGACACTACATCCTTGTTTTTATATTCTAGTCCTCTCAAAATGAATACTAACATTGCATTTGCCTTCCTCACCACCGACTCAACCTGCAAATTAACATTTAGGGAATCCCGCACGAGCACGCTCAAGTCCCTTTGCACCTCCGATTTTTATATTTTCTCCCCTTCAAGAGAATAGCCTACATTTTTATTCCTTCTGCTAAAGTGCATGACCATGCACTTCCTGACACTGTATTCCATCTGACGCTTCTTTACCCAATCTCCTAATCTGTCTTTCTGTAGCCTCCCTGTTTCCTCAGCACTACCTGCACCTCAACTGATTTTCGTATCGATGGCAAATCTGGCCACAAAGTCATCAATTCCATCATCCAAATCATTGACAAGTAACATTAAAAGAAGTGGTCCCAATACTGACTCCTGCGGCACACCAATTGTCACGGGCAGCCAATCAAAAATGGATCCTTTTCTTCCCACTCTTTGCCTCCTGCCAACAAGCCAATCTTCTTTCCATGCTGGTATCTTTCCTGTAACCATGGGCTTTTATCTTGTTAAGTAGCCTCATGTGTAGCACTTTGTCAAAGGCCTTTTGAAAACCCAAGTACACGACATCCACCAATTCTCCTTTGTTATTTCCTCAAAGAATTCAAAGGTTGCGCCTACATTGTTCTCACAATGCCAATCCTAGTATTAGATAATTTAAAGCTAATAAAAACAAGAAGGGTCGATCCTATGAGACTGTAAGTAACCACTTCAGCCTGAGGTAATCTAAAATATAACAAAGAATGATGCAATAAGTTCATGTAACTGTTGAGAGTATCGTTAAGAATATTACTGTCATCTTGAAGTGGCATTTCTAATATTGAATTAGTGATGATTTTTGTTTAAAGGTGATTATAATCTGTAATTTCTCACAGCTGTCCAACAACAATCAAGAGAATGAAAAGTCATCAATCCAAAGCATTAATTCTGTTTCTCTCTTCATAGATACTGCCTGACTGTTTCAGTATTTCTTGTTTTAACTTCAAATGAGTGAGAGCAGTTCCTTTCTGAGAGGAGTTTTGACAAAAGGTATTTAGCCAAATGCTTGAACTTTTTCAAATGTTTTCAACAAATGTGCTTTCTAGTAACACTTCTATTTTCACTTTCTCCAATACCATCAATATGTTTCTTTTTGATACCATTATGCACAATGAGGTCCATGAATCATAAAGTTAAAGTTTCAAATTGTGCTCCAGATGTCAACACAGAGGTATATATCAGCTTCTACATTGTCTAGATTGTGCTCTATTATGTGTTAGTGTTCTACTGTTGCAGCCGTTCACTGTTGAATGAGGCTTTAAAATTGCCTGCTAAAATATTGACATTGCCTTGTAAGTAAAGAAAGGGTTGCATGGTTTCATGTGAATTTGGTATTGGAGAGGAATAAACGTGAAATCGGTTGATGGGTCATACTTTGAGCCATGTAACGTGGCCCACCACTGTAGTTTTGTTGGGCTCTCTGTCAATTTGTCCAAGTAAATACGTTAAAAAAAATCCCAAGTTACAATTATGAGCAAGAACAGGAGAGTTCTCCTCAGTATCCTAGCCCCTATCCACCCCTTAACCAACATCACCAAAATTAAATTACCTTGTCTTTATCTTTTATCTTTTTGTGAAGGCTTGATGTAAGTAAATTGACTGTTGTACTTCATATATTTGAACAGTGTCTTCTCAAATTATTTCATTCCTTGTAAACCAAAAGAAAAAATGCTCCAGGTGCTGGAAATAAAATAAAAATGGAAAATTCGGGGGGGGGGGGGGGGAGAAAAGCAGGTCAATCAGCAGTTCTAATGAAATGAACTTGATCAAAAGAACAACACACACAAAATGCTGGTGGAACTCTTTTTACCGTCTGACACTTTGAGTATTTCCAACATTTTTTTCCTGTTCCACTGACCGTGACATACTTAGAAAGTGCCCTGAAAGGAATGTGAAAGGCAACATAGAAATGCAATTGTTCTATATTATTCTACAGAAATGTAGCAAGATTCCTAGCAGCTTCTATTGAGGCTCAAGGGTGATGCGTATGTGTGTGTATTGCCAGCCCTGGTAAATTGCGTGCAATGTTTCATCACTACAGGCCAACACTCACAAAATCCTGGAGGAACTCAGCAGGTCAGGCAGCATCTATGCCATCTTTGAATTGCAAACATCCGATTTCCAGATACCCCTATATGTATACGAGCTCCTAGAATATTATTAAATTTAAATGACCAATGTATATATGCATATGCTTATTACTAGAAAAGGCAGAACTAGCTTCCTCTTTCTGTTTTTAGTTATTGTTCTTTCTAAGTGGGCTGTGTTAATCATTTTACGCTTTAACCTAATCCCCAATCGTGGCCACACCATATAGGAATGGGACCTCATACCAGCAATGACTTCAATAAATCTCAACCTCAAATTTCTCTAAGTCAGTCATTCAGCCAGAACACCACCGCCATTCACCAATCTAAAGATACAGTCTTTAAAATAGTACACTGATCACACAGGCTTGATGTGAGCACACAGTAAGTGTACCAGATAGACCAAGTGTTTGGCATTCATGGTTTATTTCTTCATTCATAGGATGCCCAAACAAACCCCTGAACTGAGAACTTAGATAAGAACATGATTGCTCTGGGGTCAAATATGGCCAGATATCCTTCCCTGAAGGACATAAGTGAACCAGAATTCAGTGGTTCCATGTTTACAATTACCAAGACTGGATTAAAAAATAAATCCAAGTCTATTTAGTTCTTTGACTTTAAATTCCACATTTGCCATTATGAAACATCTTTACCATCATAAACCGGAGGTGAATGGGCAGATGTGTGCAAGCGGGGGGTGGGGGGGGGGGAGGGTAAAGATATGTTTGGTGGTGGGATCCTTTTGGAGATAGTGGAAGTTGTGGAAAATGATGCTCTTTCTGCAAGGATCGCTCCCCCCGTGACTCTCTTGTGTGTCCGTCCCGCCCCGTTAATTTCCCTCTTGGCCCTTTCACAGTAATCTGCCAAAGTACGACACCTACCCATTCACCTCCATTCAGGGCAAAGTGAACCTCACCAGGTTTCATTTCCCACTCTCTATAAATTCAATGGGTGAAGTAAAAAAAAATTATAACATGTAAAAGGTATGATACAAGTATGCTTGTAGGTATTAATAGGAGTTAAATCCAATTATCTGGAAAAATCTGCTAGTCCATCACTACCAAGTCTCCAAGGACACTTGGATTATTGGAGTTCTATTGTACTTAATGGTTTTGCCCCACAGCTGTTCTAAATTGGCAATTTCAAAGAATCACCACCCTTCAAGGGAAAAGTTCCTCTTTTTCTTGGTCTTAGATTGGTGAAATAATATCACCTTATCCTGAAATAATATAATCTAATTCTACAATACCCCACAAAGTGTTAGCATCTATTCAGTCAACCCTTTTAGGATTTTATGTTTCAATAAGATCACGGCTTTGGGATGGGATGGTAGTTTAGTGGTTGGCATAACACTGTTACAGCTCCAGCAACCCGGGTTCAATTCTGCTGCTGTCTGTAAGGAGTTTGTACATTCTCCCCATGACCTAGTCGAGGTTTCCTCTGGGTGCCCTGGATTCCTCCCACATTCCGAAGATGAACAGGTTAGTAGATTATTTGGTCAGATGGGAGTAATTGGGCAGCACGAGCTCATTGGACCAGAAGGGCTTATTACTGTGCTCTATCTCTAAATAAAAAAATTACTTCAAACTCCATAGAGTATACATCCTGTTTGTATAATCTTCCCTTATTAGATAATTCCTACAAAATGAGATCTTTCTAATGAACCTTCTCTGCAATGCAACTGTATCCTTCCTTAAACAAAAAAAAAGAGAATAGTAAAATATCTGATTTCTGATAAACTCACCTGATTCTTGTAGTTCTTTCTATGAAGTACAACATACAGGGAGTTTAAATTCTATAGAGGCCCCCAGCTATGCAGATACATTATCACTACCAGACATATAACATATTTTGACCAATATGCTAATAAGTTTGCAGAAAATCATATATACATAATTTAACCAGTTTACAAATGATTGTGGTAATATTGTGTCCTGTAGAAAGTGGGGCCTTCAACGAACAATATACAATAATTCAAATCACAATGAAACAGCACACCATAACAATTTAATTATATCCAAAAGCAAAATACTGCAGATGCTGGAAATCTTTATATTGAGTATTTATATCCTGTGTTTATAATTAAAATCAGCAGTTTTAAGGTTAATAAAATTTTGTTACATTAATTGGACAATGATTTAAAATTTGCTGCAATCACAGATTTAATTAAAAATGTAATCCATTTATAAACATTGGATAATATACTTTGAGTAAGCAAACTGTTAAATTAATATGCTGTTTATAAGGTGTGACTAAATATTTTTTTATTGGTTTAGTAATTTCACAGAATCAACAATTTACATATAAGAGCGTATTTTGTATATTGACATATCCCAGATTTCATCACATAACTTCACTGGGGAAGGGTGAAATTATTTAGAGAGAAAGAGGGGAAATGCTGAACTATGGTTTATTCATGAATTCACTGGATAAGTTTGAGAGCTGGTTTGAAGTGGGGGTGGGGGTTAGAAATAGACTGCTCCGAGGATTATTCCACATCCTGCAGGGTGATGAGGCAATTCATCTAGACCACTCAAAAGATTCAAAGTACATTTATTATCAAAGTTTGTATGCAGAATACAACTCGACGTCTTGTCATCTGACAGGCAGCCATGAAACAAGGAGACACCATGGAACCCATTCAAAGAAAATATCAAACACCCAAAATGCGAAGAAAAAAATTGCACAGATGGTAAAAAGCAAGGGAACAACACATAGAACATCAACATCAAATCATGAGTCCAGGGGTATTCAGTTTAGTTCAGTTCAGCTCTGTGCCCCTAGCTGACTGCAGGCCACAGAGCCAGACTTTGCCAAGGCACCCCGATCAAACCGCCCAAAATGAGTAACAGGAATCCAGACAAATACAATATGAATTTCAGAGTTCCCCAAAACGAGTCCACAGCCGCAAACCTCACCAGTTAATCGTTGCAATGCGGTATCTAAGACTCCTGCACTTTCCTCTGATAGCCCCTAGTGAGGGGGAGAAGGAGACCGGTTAAGTGCAGGAAGACAGCGCCAAACACCCAACCACACTCCACTCTCTTCTTCCTTGACCAACCTTTCTCGATGCCTCAGTTGGAGAGAAGCAATGGGGTCGATCGTGGGCTCACACCCTGAATCCAGGCTTCCAGGCCAACTGCATCAAACTCCCTCGAGGACAGCAAGGCACCGGGATGCTGAAGTCAGCCCAAAAACACCCTATCGAAATGTAAATCCGAGGTTCCATCACACGCAGCTTAGTCGAAGAAGCAAAAGGAGTAGTTAAGTGAACTGTTTGCAGGATGTCACCCTTGATCGTGTTCTTCTCTGGTGCCATCTTGCTCTTGTGGAAAGATTTCCAGGATTTGGACCCAGCAACAGCAAAGGAACAGTGATACATTCCCAAGTCAGGATGGAGTGCGGCTTGAAGTGCAACTTTCAGCTGCTGGTGTTGCATGTACTTTTGCTGTCATTGTCCTTCTCGCTAGCAGAGGTGGTGGGGTTGAAAGGTGCCGTCTCAGGTGTCTTGCCAAGTTGCTGTAGTGTATTCTGTAAATGGTACAAACTGCAGTTACAATGTGTCCATGGTGGGGGGGAGTGAATAGGATTGTACGGGATGCCTATCAAGTGGACTGCTATGTTCTGTATGCTCTCGAGCTTCTTGAGTATTATTGAAGCTGCACTCATCAAGCCAAGTTATCAAATTCCAACACCCATCGCAAATAGAACTTCCAAGCTGAGGGTTCCTAAAATGCTATAATGGAGGTGACAATTTAGGGTAAACTGGAAAAGTTCAGGTGCTCTTCTTCCATTTTCTTCAACATGCAAACTGTCCTCGATGCAGTTATTCATAATGCAAAGCCATGTCATTTGCACTTGCATCAAGACATGCAAGCTGAAAGAAAAGTGATGTTGATTTATTTGGGTTTTTTTCCACATAATTTCCATGACAGCAGATTTTACTCCACATCTTACATTTTTGAATAGTGATTTGCGAATTCAGAATCTGAATCAGGATCAGGTTTATTATAGTTGACATATGCCGTAAAATTTGTTGTTTTGTGGTGTATGATGCAATACATAAAATACTGTATACTGTCAGTACCTCCAGTTGAACCTTGTCTTTTTGTGTGTTTCCCCCTAGCTGTCAGTCTGTGGTTTTGTATTGCCGTGTGTGCTTGTCCCCGCTCCTGCTCTACTCCAGCCCCTGTATCACTGAGTACTCCGTCTCTCATCTGTTTCTCATTATTACCTGTATTGCTGTTCCTGTGTCTCATTGTGCTCCACCTATCATCTGCCTCTCTGTTTATTGCTCAGTGTATTTCAGTCCTGTGTTTTCACCTGTTTGTTGCCAGATTGTGCCAGTGAATTTTCCTGAGCCTTTCCAGCCTCCGTATCTGCACTCTGTCTGTATATTGACACTGCCAGTTATGATTCTGGTTTTTGGATTTCTCTGGATGTTTTGATCTCTGCCTGAACTTTGACACCAACTTTGTTTACACCTCGGGATTTGTTACTCAATTAATATCACTGTGTGCACAGTACTGGGACTGTGATTGGATCCCTGCGCCAGTGCCTGACAGTACAATCTGGGCAGAATGGATCCAGCAGACCCCGGTCGTCTGAGAGCTGTCCTGGAACAACCAGGAGTGATGCTGGGGAGACACCAGAAACAGTTAGACCCTGTGTTCAGGGCAGTGGAGTCACTTTCTGCCAATGTAGCTGATCTTGTGGACCAGACTCAGTCACTCCAGCTGTCCCAGAGTGCCCATCAACATTCTGCGACTGTTCTTCCGCCTCGCGCTCTGCGTTCTCGCTTACTCCCCCTGTCCAAGAGCCCCGTATGCCTCTTCCAGAAAAGTACTCGGGTGAGCCTGGTACCTGCTGCTCTTTTCTTTCCCAGTGCACCCTCATCTTTGAATTACAACCAACAACCTTTCCGACTGATCGAGCCAAGGTGACCTATGTCATCACCGGACTGTCCAGTCGGGTGAGAGAATGGGGAGCAGTTGTCTGGGAGTCAGGCTCCCCTTTCTGCATCAGTTTTCAGTTATTTTCTGAGGAGATGAGAAAAGTGTTTGATCGCTCCAAACGTGGGAGAGAGGCTGCCCGTGAAATGCTGCACATGCATCAGGGTCGCAGATCTGTATCAGATTATGCCATAGAGTTCTGGACCCTAGCCACCTCCAACTTGGAACTTGGAGGTACAGTACGACACCTTCCTGAATGGCCTCTCCGAAGACATCAAAGATGAGCTGGTCACCCAGGACGTTCCTGCCACCTTTGAAGCCCTGGTGGATTTGGCCATCTGTATTGTCGTTCGCCTTCAGCAGCGTCGCAGAGGGAGGGGTTCCAGAGGGTCCCTGGGGGCACTGGGTAAGTTCCAAGCTCCTCATCAGTCTACGTTGCCCTGCTGTTTGCCCCCATCTGTAATTCCCGTTCCAGAGGACAAAGCTATGAAGGTTGACTGCACCCGCCTGACACAGACTGAAAGACAAAGGAGAATCAGCACCCGTTCCTGTCTGTACCGTGGCCAACCAGGCCATTTCATCTCTACCTGCTCAGTAAAAGCCAAGCGCTCACCAGTAGGACGAGGAGTACTGGTGAGCATGACCCCTGTCCAGCCCTCCTCGACGCCACTCACTCTCATACCTGCTTCTGTGGAGTAGCTCGTCCAGCGGTGAGCAGTCTCCATCTTATTCAATTCTGGTGCCGAGGGGTGTTTTATCGATTCTGGCTTGGCTGCCCAGTGGCAATTACCCACATCTGCCATCCAGTCACCATTGGTGGCCACTTCCATGAACAGTCAGAGACTGGCTGACTTCACCCATGTTAAGGCCCCGCTGAGCTCCGTTTATCCGGCAACCATCATGAACAGTTAACCCTTTATGTTATTGACTCTCCTCAAGCTCCCATTGTCCTGGGCCATCCCTGGTTAGTTAAACACAACCCCCACATTGACTGGCTCAGTCGCAAGATTGTATGCTGGAGTCCGTTCTGTCATTCCCACTGCCTCCGCCTTGCTCAGATCCCCTTGTCTCCAAGCCCAGATCACCGGAGGAATTTCCAGACCTTAGTGCCATCCCTCCTGAATACATAGACCTCAAGGCTGTTTTTGCAAGTCCCAGGCCACTTCCCTACAGCCTCCTCATCCACATGACTGCGTCATTGACCTCTTGCCTGGCACATCTTCCCCCAAGGGGCCGTCTGTATTCTCTGTCCATACCTGAAACGGAAGTCATGAGTAAGTACATTCAAGAATCTTTGGCTGCAGGCATCATCCGGCCGTCTTCCTCCCCTGCAGGTGTCGGTTTTTTCTTTGTTGAAAAGAAGGACAGCTCCTTAACATCCATGCATTGTTTACCGGGGACTGAATGAAGTCACTGTTAAGAACTGCTACCCTCTTCCGCTCATGACCTCAGCATTTGAACTACTGCAAGGAGCCTCAGTTTTCACCAAGCTTGATCTCTGTAACGCCACCATCTTGTCCACATCCGCGAAGGGGACGAGTGGAAGACGGCCTTCAACACCACCTCCGGCCATTAAGAGTATCTGGTCATGCCATTTGGTCTCACCAATGCCCCCGCTGTCTTCCAAGCCCTGGTAAATGACATTCTCGGGGACATGCTAAACCAATTTTTTTTTGTGTGTATCTCGATGACATTTTGATTTTTTTTAAGTCCCTTACTGAACACACAGGTCACATCCACAAAGTTCTCCAGCACCTGGAGAACCAGCTCCTTGTGAAGGCTGAGAAATGTGAGTTTCATCGCAATACTGTCTCCTTCCTGGGGTATGTAATTTCAGGCGGTTCCATTCAGATGGACCAACAGAATGTCAAGGTGGTGGTCGAATGGCCCCAACCCTCGACTCATCAGGAGTTGCAACGCTTCTTGGGTTTTGCTAACTTCTATCGCCGCTTCATCAGAAATGACAGTACACTGGCTGCACCACTCACTGCTCTTACCTCATCGGCTGTCAGATTCTTCTGGTCCCCGGTGCTGAAGAAGCATTCTCTGACCTGCAGGAACGTTTCACCTCTGCCCCCATCCTGATTCAACCCGACACCGACCGGCAGTTCATTGTGGAGGTGGATGCGTCTGACATTGGTGTTGGAGCTGTTCTCTCTCAGCGCTCGGCCAAGAATGAGAAGATACACCCCTGCGCCACCTTCCCTCACTGCCTCACTCCCACGGAGCGGAATTACGATGTCAGAAACCGGGAGCTGTTGGCTGTGAAGCTAGCTCCGGAGGAGTGGAGGCATTAGCTAGAGGGAGCAAAGGTGCCATTCTTGGTCTGGACTGATCACAAGAATCTGGAATATATCTGTACGGCCAAGCACCTCACCTCCCATCAAGCTGATTAGTCCCTGTTTTTTTTCCACAAGGTTCAATTTTATTCTGTCTTTCCACCCCGGTTCCCAGAATGGAAAACCTGATGCTCTCTCCCGAAGATTTCCCTCCTCTGAGGTCCCCGATGTCATCCTCCCTGCTCACTGCCTCGTGGGTGCAGCGCAATAGGACATTGAATCCATTGTGTAAGCCGCTCAACAGAGTGAGGCTGCCCCTAGTCAATGTCCCACTAACTGTGTTTGTTTCCAGCTCTGCTCACTCACAGATGTTGCAGTGGGGTCATTCTTCCCAGTTACCCTGTCACCCTGGAACCAGGCGTACTCAGGCCTTCATTAGTCGCTGGTTCTGGTGGCCCTCCATGGGAGATGACATCTGCAACTTTATCTCAGCTGGCTCTGTCTGTGCTCAAGGCAAGAACTCTAACCGGTCACTCGTTGGTCCATTACAACCCCTGTCTACCCCTAAGAGACCCTGGTCCCTCATTGCCCTGGATTTTGTCAGCAGTCTTCCCCCATCAGATGGTAATACCACCATTCTCACGGTAGTTGATCGTTTCTCCAAGTCTGTACACTTCATCCCTTTACCTAAACTCCGCTCAGCCAGAGAAACAGCCAAATTACCACTACTGCATATTTTTAAATTACATGGTTTACCTGTAGATGTTGTGTCAGACAGGAGTTCTCAATTCACTTCAAACTTCTGGAGGGCATTCTGTAATCTTCTGGGTGCGTCTGTGAGTCTGTCTTCAGGAATCCCCTCACAGATCAATGGTCAGACAGAGCGGGCCAACCAACAGCTAGGGATAGTATTGCGATGTCTGGTCTCCCAGAACCCCTCTGCATGGAGTCAGCAGCTACCCTGGGCCGAGTACGCCATAAAATCATCCATCCTCATCCACTGGTCTGTCCCCTTTCGAGTGCTGCCTTGGCTACCAATCTCCATTGTTTCCTGCCCATCTGTTGTCAGCGGATGTGGAGAGTACTCACTCTGCCCTTCTCCATGCCTCTGCTGGGATCAAGTGTCAAGCTGACCGCCATTGCTCCAAGGCCCCACGTACCCACCAGGGACTGCGTGTGTGGCTTTCAACCCTAGACCTGCCCCTCAAGGTGGATTCCCGCAAGCTCGCCCCCTGCTTCATCGGCACCTTTCCCATTACTAAGGTCATCAGTCCTGCTGCTGTCTACCTTAAGCTCCCCTCCGCCACATTCACCCCACCTTCCATGTGTCCTGCATCGAGCCTTTCATGAGCCACCCCCTGTGTCCTGTCCCCAAACCCTCCTCCCCCACGGCTCATCGATGGGTCAGAGTCCTTCACGATGCATTAACTG
The DNA here is from genome assembly GCF_048418815.1 of Hemitrygon akajei. Taxonomy (NCBI): domain Eukaryota; kingdom Metazoa; phylum Chordata; class Chondrichthyes; order Myliobatiformes; family Dasyatidae; genus Hemitrygon; species Hemitrygon akajei. The sequence goes on from NC_133124.1 coordinate 118,482,740, forward strand.
CTGGCATTCGTTACCAGGGCTGCGGCCTCCAGTACCTTGTGGACTGGGAGGGCTATGGTCCTGAGGAGAGGTGCTGGGTCCCCACCCGTAACATCCTGGACCCCTCTCTCAGCAGGGACTTTCAAAGCCAGCACCCAGCTCTACCTGCTGTGGGTACTGTCAGCACCTCCAGTTGAACTTTGTCCCCCCTAGCCATCATTCTGTGGTTTTGTATTGCCATGTGTTCTTGTTTGTTTTCATGCCCCATGTGCTTCTGTCTCCACTCCTGCTCTACTCCGGCCCCTGTATTACTGAGTACTCCATCTCTCATCAGTTTCTCATTATTACCTGTATTGCTGTTCCTGTGTCTCATTGTGCTCCACCTATCATCTGCCTCTCTGTTTATTGCTCAGTGTATTTCAGTCCTGTGTTTTCAGCTGTTTGTTGCCAGATTGTGCCAGTGAGTTTTCCTGAGTCTTTCCAGCCTCCGTATCTGTACTCTGTCCCTCTGAATACCAACTCTGCCTGCTTATTGATTCTGGATGTTTTGATCTCTGCCTGAACTTTGTTGCCAACTTTGTTTACACCTTGGGATTTGTTACTCAATTAATATATCACTGTGTGCACAGTACTGGGTCTGCAGTTGGATCCCTGCTCCAGTGTCCTGACATCTACTCACTATATGTTACAATAAGAAATATATATGCACAGTGGTTCTGGTTAATTGGAACATATCAGGACCAATATATTTTGGCCCAATTAAGTAACTACCCCAATTAGCCGAAGTTTCATGGAAATAGTTAAAAGGCATAACAAAGACAAACTACCATTTATCTGAGTAACAAGTTATACATTTAAATGAATTACATGAACTACAGAACAAATTAGAACACTGTGGTGACCCACTTTCTCCGCAGGCGAACCGGCTCACAAATAGCCAGCGCGCGGGGGGAGACTTTGGTAATGCACCTCTGATGTCATTTCCGCCTGGAGAGGGCAGGCACTAGGGATTAAATGCCAGCGCCAAGAAGTTTGAATAAACTAGTCTCGAAACGACTTACCGACTGCGTGTCGTTATTTCAGCGCTGTGTGTAGCACATCACTACAACACTATCAATACTACTACAGTATTATAAAGTGTGGTCGAATGGCAGAACTATTGATAAATAGTTATCAATGAGGATTTTTGTCTTCAAAATATCCATTTTCATTATAATCTTCAAGATAATTGTCAATACCTTCAAATTTTTCATAGTTCCTAACATGTTGAAGTAGTGAAATTATTTCATTTTCATTCCCAGCTGTTTCAGGTATCTCTGAGCCTGAATATTTGAAACTGCGGTGAGCAAAACAATTCTGAATTGTCTTACTGCTTCTCACCAACTATCAGTGACAAAAATTATTGCATTTTGAACACAAACACATGCAACTGACACTACTTTAAAAACTGCTCGTACTAAGCAGTGTAGAGTCTAATAGCAACACAAGTTCATGTGACTGACACTAGATAGAACATAATCAGCATCAGTCTTTTCCTTTGATCAGCTTTTCCATTCTCTCCCAGACTGTTACATATAGAGGTGTATAACATCATGCATGGCATAAATAGTGTGAATGCATTGTCTTTTTCTCCAGGAAATGGGAATCAAAAAATCTTACCATAAGTTTCAGGTAAGAGGAGAAAGGTTTAAAAGAGACCCTGAGGGGTAACTTCTTCACATAGATGATGGTCTGTATAAGGAACAAGCTGCCAGAAGATGTGGTTGAGGCAAATACCATTAATATATTTGAACAAGTACGTGGATAGGAAAGATTTAAAGGGATGCAGCAAATGTATCCAGCATTGATGGGTATCTTGGTCAGCAAGGACAAGCTGCATGCTGCTTGACTCTGTTGCTTAGACTCATACCCTCTCCCACCTAGTTCCACCTGGACAACACCTTTGTGTCTGTCTATTGAGTTTCTTCTCCCTTGGTCACCTTTCCAATCCCTGCCCCCACCTGGTTCCATCTATCTATCGTCTTTCCCTTATCTGGTTCTACCTATTACCTACGAGATTCTAAACTTAAGAGATTTTGCAGACGCTGGAAATCCAGAGTAACACCCACAAAATTCTGGAGGAAATCAGCAGGTCAGGCAGTATCAATGGAAAGGAATAAACAGTCAATGTTTCAGGCAGAGACCCTTCATCAGGCCTCACCTATCAGACTCTGCCTCTACCCTTCTCCTTCCCCATACCTGCCTCTATCTGCCCAGGATTTTCTTCTTTTTTGATTACTCCCAGCATCTTTCTCTCCATACTCCTTCTCCCCCTCCCCCAACCTGGCTCCTTCTGCCATTCGACTAGTATTTAAATGGTAAACGATTGCAGCATGCTGCTGTGCAGAGGGACTTGAGAGTGCTTGTGCATGAATCACAGAAGGTTGGTTTGCAGTTGCAGCGGGCTAACAAGAAGGCAAATAGAATGTTGGTCTTCATTGCTGGAGGGATTGAATTTAAGAGCAGGGAGGATTTGCTGCAACTGTACAGGTTACTGGTGAGACCGCATCTGGAGTACTGCGTGCAGTTCTGGTCTCCTTACATGAGGAAGGATATATCTGCTTTGGAGGTGGTGCAGTGGAGGTTCACCAGGTTGATTCCAGAGATGAGGGGGTTAGACTATGAGGAGAGATTGAATCACCTGGGACTGTACTCTCTGGAATTCAGAAGAATGAGAGGAGAGCTTACAGAAATGTATAAAATTATGAAAGGGATAAGGTAGAGGCAGGAAAGTTGTTTTCACTGGTAGGTGATACTAGAACTAGGGGACATTGCCGTAAGATTTGGGGGAATAGATTTAGGACTGAAATTAGGAGGAACTGCTTTTCTCAGAGAGTGGTGAATCTGTGGAGTTTTCTGCCCAATGAAGCAGTATAGGCTACCTCAGTAAATATATTTAAGACAAGGTTAGATAGATTTTTGCATGGTTGGGAAATTAAAGGTTATGGAGAAAAGGCAGGTAGGTGGAGATGAGTCAATGGCCAGATCAGCCAGGATCTTATTGAATGGTGAAGCAGGCTCGATGGGCCAGATGGCCGACTCCTGCTCCTATTTCTTGTGTTCTTGATCCCACCAGTTTTCACCTATCATCTACCAGCCTCTGTCTCACTCCTCCCCATTACATCTATCTACTGGCTTTCTTCCCTCAGCACTCTCAGTCTTGATGCAGGGTCATGACCTGAAACTATGGCCATTCATTTGTTTTCACAGATGCTGCTTGACCCAGAGTTCTTCCAGCAGTTTTTGTTTTTGTTTGCTCTGTGACAATTACCCAACTGGGTAGCTCTTTCACCAATGTTGAATCCCAGCATCTTCAGGAGAATGACTGAGTGAGTGAAGGGAAGTAGATAAAATCTATAATGACACACTCATCACATAGAGATGCTACGTGTAGGGTTGGTAATGTAGATGATGGAAGTACTAGAGACAGCAAATGCTGTAATCTGGAGCAGCACTGGAGAAACTCTATACGTCAGGCAGGAGCTGTCGGGTCCAGTGCAAAGGAGAATTTTGGTTTACTAATTATATAATCAAATGAATGTATAAAATTGGCAAGAACGTTGTCCCATTGGCCAGTAGTTCAATCTTTTTCTGTTCTTAGCCCACTCATGATTTTCATTTCCCTCTGTTCCAGCACCCCTCCCCCCCCCCCCCCCCCCCCCCCCCACCAACCCCCATAGTCTATGTTAGTTGCTAAAGTCTTATTTGGTCAAATGTACTAATTATTCCAATATCCATTCAATATATTGTTTTTATACAGGTTATAGGTATTATATGTTATATATAGTTATATTTTTCAGATGTATATGAAAAATAACTATTTTCAAAGCTCTGAATTGAATAGTTTATTTAATATGTATATAAAATATTTTCCCAACCAGCAACAAAATATCGCTCAGTATTGTTACTTTGGGTATTTAGTGTCATAGATCCTTGCGACTGTTGCAAAGTTTTAAGGTGATCTGGTTGCAACTTTGTTAAAGATCACCTCTTTTCAGTTACCAGCTTATGATGGCAGGCGAGGAATCTGACTGAAAGCACAGTTGCATCTCCAGCACGCACACAGTCTAAGCTATTTTGCTGCCTCATTTGCATTATCCAGCATATCTTTCCATTCATTTCATCCAGGGTTCCAATTAAATTACATATATTCAACTCTTTTAGTAATGAAATATTTTAGTAATATTTCATTGAAACAGTTAACTTACTATGACCCATTCAAAAGCTCCCATGGCGCCTAGTTTCTTGTTTTTCGCTCATGGCCCCAACAGAGTCCAGCACGGCACCCGGTTGGGATGACTTGGCCCATATTGAGAACCACTGCTATAAGCAACACTGCCTAGAGCATTGTGATAAGTACTCAAATTTACACAGAACTGCGTGAGAGATGTTGAGCTACATCCTAGGATGTGCTGGAACACATCATCAGTGATGTAACCTGGGTATTTCCAGTCTTTCAACATCAGACATGCTCACCCAGGTGACCCAGCCAGGGATGATCAGGCCCTGACTTGTGTCACAGCAGCATTGGTCCACGGGTCACACCTCGTGATCCAGAGCCGTTAGGAGGCTCCTCTGTGACTGTCCTGATGGCTCTTTTCTTTGCAGCCCCCATTATGCCAAGGAGGGTGTAGGTTCTGCACTGCAAGCAACCAGCTAAAACTCTACAGCTCACCTCTATTAGCTTGCATTGTGCCCTCCGCCCCTGTCTCTGGCACTGCTCTATCAGCTCCTGGTAATTGGCTTTCTTACGTTCAAATGCCTCCTCAATCCGGACTTCCCAAGGAACTGTCAGTTCTACCGTGACCACCTGCTTTGAGTTTTCTGACAGAATGACCATGTCAGGCCTCTGTTTGCCAAGATCAACTTTCAGTTGCCAGTCAGATGCTGTGGCAAGCAAGCTTGTTGATCATTGGGTTGAGGCTGTGACTGATCTCCAAGCTTTGAAAAAGGCTTTCTGATTTGGCAGAGGTGCCTACTTTTGTTATTGGCCAGGGAGATACTTTCTGCCACTTCATGAATTACATCAAGAAATCAGAACCGTTAAGGGGAGGGGTGGAAATTTACATTTCCAGAGCAAAAATTCCAGAAGAAAAGGCCAAGGTAATTTGTGCCTTAATTGCACAGATGAGAACTTGTGAAGGCAAATTTCCAGCTTTTAAGGGGTCCTTCCTTTACTGGATGGGAATTTTTCAGTGCAGGTGGAACTTCCAGTGTGGTTTTGTGGTTGTGTAAGTGTTAACAGAGTGATTTTTATTGTACTGGTGTGAAGGTTGAGGACCAGTCCAGGGAGAGACAAATCTCAAAGCAAAGGTAGGTGGTTATGTCAGCAATTCATTTGCACCCCCTTAAGCCAAATGAAGAATTCCAGGAGATCACATGGCAAATTTGTCTAGCTGCTGATTGGGCAGAAGTACTTTTTCATAACTATCAGTGAAATAGGCATCCCGTTTATAGTTGTAGTGGGGATCAGGGTGTTTAAAATGAACCTGCTCGTTATCACCTCCAGCCCTGGTAATGAAATACCAAGATCAGAACATTTACTGCTATTAGCAGTTGAATAACTACAATGGAATTTACAACTTCCGTGTCACCATTCACCCAGTGCAATTTGAACTTCACTCATGCCAATAAAAAATATTTTTGCCCTATGATGATTATGGGTATTACTTAAAACCTTGTACAATGAGAATCAAAATGAATGTGACCTGGATTTAATTTGGCAACATTAAATTCTGGTGTTTAATTAAAGGAAACGCTGTGAACCATACATATAAGCTAAGCCCGGAAGGCTGTGATGGAGAAAGTGCAGTGATGGGTGAGATGCAATGGGGCAAACAATTGAGTTTCCCACATAGAGCTCTAAGTCTGTAGAACATAGAACAGGACAGCACAGGAACAAAAGGAGAAAATCTGCAGATGCTGGAAATTCAAAGCAACACTCACAAAATGCTAGTGGAAGTCAGCAGGTCAGGCAGTATGGAAAAGAGTAAAAGGTCGACGTTTCAGGCTGAGACCCTACTTCAGACAGTCCTGAAACATTAACTGCTTACTCTTTTCCATAGATTCTCCCTGACCTGATGAGTTCCTCCAGCACTGTGTGTGCATTGCACAGGAACTACAGGGGCTTTGACCCATGCTGTTGCCCCAAACTAATTAAACTGGGAATTACATGCCTAACTAAAATAATCTCTTCTGCCCTACACAAGGTTGATATCCCTCCATTTTCTGCATATTCTTATCCCTCTTGAAAGCCTCTATCCTACTTGCCTCCACAAACTACCACTTGTGGCAGCACATTCCAGACACCCATCACTGTGTGGGTAAACAAAATTTGCCCCACAACATTTCCATTGAACTTACTCCTTCTAACCTTAAATGCATGCTGTCTAGTATTCAGCATTCTGACCCTGGGAAAATGATACTGGCTATCTACTCTGTGTATCCACTTGTAATTTCATACATTTCTATCAAGTCTCCCATGAACCTCCACGGCTCCAGAGAAAACAACACAAGTTTGTCCAGCTTCTGCCTGGACTAAAGGCTTTGTGCCTTAAAGCATATAGCCATTAATCCGAGCAGCATCCTGGTGACATTCATCTGTACTCTCTTGAAAGCCTTCACATCTTTCCTACTAGAACAGAATGCAATGCTCCAAACTCAAAGTTCAAAAGTTCGAAGTAAATTTATTATCAAAGTACATATATGTCACCATATGCAATCCTGAGATTCATTTTCTGCTGTCCAGACTCAATACATTCATAGTCAAAAAATAGCCATAATAGAATCAATGAAGTGGTTAAACCTGACGAGAGTTAATGAGAATGTGGGGAGAGTAGAATGCAGTTTGTGTATTGTTATGTTGTGTAACTCAAAAAACTAATCAAGAGAAAAATACAGGAGACCAGAAAAACTTAGTTTAACTTTAGTGAGGCGCAGACATGTGACATGGTGGCATAATGATGTATGCTGTTCAGGTAATTCTTACATATAACCCATAATGCATTATGTAAACAAATAAATACTGTTTAATCATCTAATATATTTACAATATTACTGAAATATTAAATGCACAACATTCTTCCCTGCCTAGCAATAAACTCCAACTCAATATAGAGTGCATCTCAACTCAAATATAGAATGTATTGTTCTCTCGTCATCATATATATACATACCCGCACAGTATACTATATAATACAACCACAATTATAGACATCCACATCATAGTAAAATTTAAATTGCCTAATTCAGGCCTAAAGATTTAATCACTATGGGAGGATTTCCTGCGCTTGTGAGATGACATCTTTCCTCGTCGAGGGTCACTCTGCTTGCTAGGTGAAGCTTGTGGCTAAGACACAATCTCAGGGTCTTGGGCCTGCTTTTTCATGGTTATTGGAGTTGACTTTGGGACAGCAGAAAGTAGTTCTGACTGTTCTGCACACCTTCTGCTGTATGTGTTGGCATCCCAAACAATGCATGGCAAGCTACTTGATCTGCTGATCTATCCCAAGCCACCAGACAAATCCTTGAGACAATGCTTTCATTTTAACCAAGCCTAGATGACTAGCATGTAGCTCCCAATACATTAGTTCTCAGCTTGGATGGTACAACAATTCTCAATCCCCACATAAGGCAACCCCCAAGGGCAAGTTCATCTGGATGCTGGTAAAAATGGGGGGACTGGAATTCCTGCTGCACTTTTTAGCTTTTTTGGGTTGCCATCTAGACCTGAGACAGTGCGGGATCTTTTCTGATTCTCCTTTGGATCATCTCTGTCATAAAAAGGAAACTTTTGATTTGCATGAAGGAGAATATGTCAAGAGGAGTGTCCTCTTTCATCAATTTTTTCAAGCATTTCCTTTCCCAAGGGTAAATGGGATAATCCACCAGCACCTCCATGGTTACTTGCCCCCTTGAATTTAATCTTGTACTGGTGTCCTCCAATAAATGGAGCCCATCTCTGCATTCATGCTGCTGTTCATGGAACAGCGTTCTGTGGATTGAAAATGGACAGTTGATGATCACTAATGAGCGTAAATTCTCTCCCATACAGATACCGGTTGAAACTTACCACACTGCAAACCAGAATCAAGGCCTCGCTGTCAATCTGTGCACAGTTTTTGTCTGTAGCTATAAGGGGATATGATGCTGAGACTTTGGAGCAGTCACTTCCATCACTCATAAGGTGTGACGTGACTGCCCATATACCATAAGGCGAGGAGGCACAGGCAAATTTCACTGGATGATCTGGATCATAATGTGTAAGTATCATGGCTGACGTCACCATTTCCTTCACTATCCATTAACATCTATTCCTGCTTTGTTGTAATGACTTCAAGCAGTGGAGCACAGTAGCCATGTTTGGTAGGGACCCGTTAGAGTAATTGACAAATTGTAAAAAGGACCACAATGGTGACACATCTTTTAGCTTTGGGGCATCTACCACCGCTGGAATTTTCTCAGCACACCTGTGTACGTCAATGGTGTGACCACAGTAAGCGATGCTTGATTTAAAGAATTCACACTTGTTGTGTTGTGCTCTGAGCCCATAATCTTCTAATCTTTTTAACACTGTCATGAAGTTTTGGAGGTGTTTCTTGTCATTGTTACTGGTAACGATGGTGTCATCCAGGAAACACTGTTACCTTACAGCACCTGGTCCATAGTTTTCCACCAGAGTGCAGGTGCAAGTGCTACTCCAAAAATAAGCCTATTATAGTAATAAAGCCCTTTGTGAGTGTTAACGGTGAGAAACACTTTGGGCCATTCTTCCAAATCCACCTGTTCATAAGGCTCTGCTAAGTCCACTTTCCCGAAGTGTTTTCCTGCAGAAAAGTTTGGAAAGATATCCTCTATCCTGGGCAGAGGGTATTGATCTACCTTCAGTACTGGGTTGATGGTGACCTTGAGATCACCACAGATCATGACAGAGCCATCCTTTTTTGCAACTGGGACCACTGTCTCCACTCAAATGTGGAAAGAATTCCTTCATCCTCCATGCAATAAAACTCACTGGGTTTATAAATCTTGGGGTGGTATTTTCATTTAACATTATTTTACCCTTAATATGTCTGAGTTTTCCAGTGTCATCCTTGAACACTGCTATGGCATCATCCAATACCTTATTAAATCCACTTTCAGTTGACTATATTGCAGGGTATGTGGCAAACAAATGGTGGATGGATCTCCAGTCGAGTTGTGGTCGTCTCAACCAATCACAGCCTAACAATGCTGGACCTCCTGTTATTACCACATACAAGCCTAATGTGGCTTGTTCATTGTTGTATTTCACTGTTACGAATGTCATTTTCACAGGAGTTACATTTTCTTCAGCATAAGTCCTTAATTGGATAAGCTTCAGTTCAATATCTTTGAAATGCTGTTCAAACTCATTTTGTAGAATGACTGAAACAGCTGAGCCAGTGTAAATTCTATTTTAATTAATTTGCTGTCCCTTCTGATGCAAGGCTTATTGCTTGTCTCCTATTAGTCTTCACATTGTCAATCTCAAGGCTACTCAGGCTTGTGTCACTCTCGTCATTATCAGATCTTTCATCAACTGCATGCAGATTAGTGCTCTTTTTAAAACTGCAACTTGATTTTTTTATCTTTTTCTCTTCCCTGTGCAGACCGTTTATTTTTGTCTGCCTGACATGCTCTTTGTAGGTGTCCTACTTTGTTGCATTTTCTGCAAGTTTGGCCTTTAAACCTACACCTTTCTCGATGGTAACTCAATGTGTTCAGCCAGGCTGGTTTCTGTTTAGACTTTGCAGTCACATCACCCAGAAGTTGCAGGAGCCAGGTAGCTGAGTGACTGTCAGATGAGGGAAAGGGAATAGGCCAACATTGCAGAGTATCCCTGTGCCTGCTCCCCTCAATATTGTATGGGATACTTTGGATACTGTTGGGAGGGAACGAACTACCAGGAGAAAACATCAGTAACCAGGTCTCCGGCACTGAGTCTAGCTTTATAGCTCAGAAAGGAAGGAAGGAGAAGAGGAGTGCAGTGGTGATAGGGGATTACATAGATAGAGGAACAGACAGTAGATGCTATGGATGTGGAAGAGAACCTGGATGGTAGGTTCCATCCCAGAAGCCAGGGTTAGAAACGTCTTGGATTGGGTCAATGATATTCTAAAGGGGGAGAATAAACATTCAGAAGTCATGGTACCAATGTCATAGGTAGGTAAAAGGATGAGGTCCTGACGAGAGAATGTAGAGACAGCTAGAAAGCTGAAAGGCAGGACCTTAGGGGTAGTAATCTCTGAATTGCTGCCTGTGCCACATGCCAGTGAGGGTCAAAATAGGATGATTTGGCAAATGAATGCATGGTTGAAAGGGGAGAGGGCAGAGTTTCAGATTTCTGGATCATTGGGATCTCTTCTGGGGAAGCTATGACCTGTACAAACAGAACTTGAAAGGGTCCAATATCCTTGCAGCAAAGTTTGCAAGAGTTGTCAGGGAAGGTTTTAAATAATTTGTTGAGTGATGAGAACCAGCGTGATAGGGCAGAGGATGGGGCAGTTGGTATAGGTAGATGCAGTGTGTAGTGAGACTGTGAGGCAGGACGAGCAGATGATCAGACATAATAGGGCAAAATGACCCAAGTAGAAAAAGGCAGTAGCAAGCGGGTCGTGGCAGCATAATAGAACATTGACTAGGTATCTTGGAATTACAGTCACAAGGAAGTTTAAAGATCTCTTTCGTGAAAACTTTGTCAACCTTTCATATGCTACAAAACAGAGTCTGGCACAATGGTTACCTCTATCTATGTCCTTGGTAGGTCGTATCAATGTCGTCAAAATGTATGTTCTCCCCAAGTTCTTATACTTATTTCAATCTATCCCAATTTTTATTCCTAAATCTTTTTTTGATTCCTTAGACTCTATTATTTTGTCATATCTGTGGCAGAATAAGTGCTCTAGAATTAATAAAATCCACCTCCAAAAATCTAAAAAAGAGGGTGGCATGGCTTTACCTAACTTTCGCTTATATTACTGGGCAGCTAATATACGTTGTGCTGCCTTCTGGTCTTTCTTTCACGGTCAACCTGAGTGCCCTAACTGGGTGGCAATGGAGTTGAGCTCCACTAAAGAATTATCTATATCTGCACTTCTTGGCTCTGCACTCCCTAGCAGTCTGCCCAGATCAATAGCTAATCCTCTGGTTAGACACACTTTGCGTATATGGGCTCAGTTCAGGAAATGCTATGGTTTCCAGGGGTTTTCCATTTCTAGCCCTGTCGCACATAATCACCTTTTTTTACCTACCACGTTCGATTCAGCATTTCATGTTTGGTACAGGAAGGGCATTAGACATTTTGAAGATGTCTTCATTGATAACCGCTTCGCTTCTTTTCAACAGCTCTCTGTTAAGTTCAACCTGCCTAACGCTCACTTTTTCAGATATCTCCAAATCCGACACTTTACTGCTCCTTTAATTCCTAACTTTCCTGAAATGCCTGCGAAAAATGCTATGGACCTATTTCTCTCCATTAATCCACTAGGTAAAGGTTTAATTTCAATTATCCAAGATAAACTAGCAGCCTTACGACGGGCCCCTGTGGATAAAATTAAAATGGCCTGGGAGCAGGATTTAAATATCTCCTTATCTGAGGAGAGCTGGGACTCAGTTCTCAAATCGGTTAACTCAACCTCTCTTTGTGCTCGCCATTGTCTCTTACAGTTTAAGATTGTTCATAGAGCCCATATGTCTAAATCTAAACTATCTCGATTCTACCCTGGCATTAGTCCGCTCTGTGATAAATGCAAGAGGGTCGTGGCCTCTCTCATCCATATGTACTGGCTCTGTCCTAGCTTGGAGAAATTCTGGAAAGATGTCTTCACTACACTATCGGGTATTCTGAATCAGCACCTAGAACCTAACCCCTTAATTGCTCTGTTCGGTTTTTGGGGCGAGACAGATTTATGTCTGGGTCCGACCAAATGCCGAATACTATCCTTTGCCTCTCTCCTGGCGAGATGCTTGATCCTCCTTAGATGGAGAGATGTTGCCCCGCCCACTCATGCGCAATGGCTTAACGACATTATGGCCTGCTTGGACCTCGAAAAAATTCATTATTCAGTTCTCAATTCGGATTTAAAGTTCCATAAGATCTGGGGGCCTTTTATCGAGTACTTTCATAACCTTCCTCTTGACTAGGGTTTTTTTTTCTTTTCAGTCCCTTGCTTTCAGCTCCCCTTTTTTTTTCTGGTAGTAGGCATTATTATCCTCTGTTGCTAAGTGTATTTACAGTCTGGGAGTTTGACTGTCCGGACTTATACTCTCTATACTGTGTGGTGGTTGGTCTGGAATTGTTTTTTTTTTCTTCTGTTGTGGGGCTTGGGGAGGACACTAAGCTCACTTGTCTTTAATATAGGTGCTTTTTTGTTAAATTCTCTTCCTGTGTAGCATATTGTTATTGTATGCTTAACCTTGCTCTGTATTAATGCTCCTCATTGGGATTTGGGGTTTTTAATTTTGTAAAATGTTTTGAAAAACTAATAAAAAAATTTTTTAAAAAAAGAACATTGACTAGCAACCAATTCGCAAATTAAAGGAATGCACTGGAAAGAGCAGCGACCATCGTTACAGCAGCTGTCATCTGAGTGGACAGAGTCAGAGTGGTGATCTTGAGTCTTTAGCTCTTTAAGGCTTCAGCAAAGAGAGTCTTCAGTCAGAGAAATCAAAAAAATACAGGAAACTGGGTGAAGTCAGGAAGGGAAAAGGGGTTAAGGAGCCAGTGCAGAGTACTCCTGTGGCCATCCCCATCAACAAAAGGTATATCACTTTGGATACTGTTGGGGGGTTGGGGTTGACCTAACACAAGTCACAGTGGTCGGGTCTCTGTCACTGAGTCTGCCTCTGTGACTCGGGGGGGGGGGGGGAGGGAAGAGGCACTGTGGTTCTGGAAGTCCTGTGGGCAAGAACGAGATTCCCAGATGGGTATGTTGCCTCTCAGGTGCCAAGGACAGAAATATCTTGGCTTGAGTCCTCAGCATTCTTAAGTGGGAGGGTGATCAGCCAGAGGTCGTGGTCCACATAGGTAATGTGAAATGTGTAGGCTGAGCAACAAGGTTCTGCAAAGGGAGTTCAGGGAGTGAGGTGCTAAGTTAAAGAGCAGGACCACCAGGGTTGTGATCTCAGGATTGCTACCTGCGCCATGTGCTAGATTATACTTGGGAGCTTAATATCCAAGGATACAATTGTATCGAAAGGACAGGCAGGAAGGCAGAGGGGGCAGCATTGCTGTGTGGGTGAAAAATGAAATAGAATCATTAGAAAGAGGTGACATAGGTCGAAAGGTGTTGAAACATTGTAGATACAGCTAAGGAATTGCGAGGGTAAAAAGATTCAGACGTCCAAACAGTAGTAAGGATGTGGTCTACAAATCATAACAGAAGATCGAATATGCATGCCAGAAGGCAATGTTACAATAGTCATGTAGGATTTCAATATGCAGGTAGATGGGAAAAATCAGTTTGGTGCTGGATTCCAAGAGGGGGAATTTATAGAATTCCTGCACGATGGGTTTTTAGAGCAGTTGAGCCCACCAGGGGATCAGCTATTCTGGATTGGGTGTTGTGCAATGAACCAGAATTGATTAGAGAGCTTAAGATAAAAGAACCCTTAGAAGCACGTGATCATAATATGATCAAATTCGACTTGAAATTTGAGAAGGAGGAGCGAAAGTCAGATATATCAGTATTACTATGGAGTAAAAGGAAATTACAGAGTTAGGAGAAGGAATTGACCTGAATTGATTGGAAAAGAACACCGGCAGGGAAGATGGCAGAGCAGCAATGGTTGGAATTTCCGGCAGCAATTCAGAAGGCACAGGCTATATACATCCCTAAGAGGAAGAAGTATTCTGAAAGTAAGATGACACCACTATGGCTAACAAGAGAAGTCAAAGCCAACATAAAAGCCAAAGAGAAGGCATTTAATAGAGCAGAAATTAGTAGGGTGTTAGAGGATTGGGAAGCTTTTAAAAACCATCAGAAGGCAACTAAAAAGTCATCAAGAAGTAAAGATGGAGTGCAAAAGTAAGCTAGCCAATATTATTAAAGAGTATACCAAAAGTTTCTTCAGATTCATTAAGAGCATATGACCATAAGTCATTGGAGCAGAATTAGACTATTTGGACCATCAAGTCTGCTCCACCATTCAATCATGGCTGATCCTTTTGTTTCCCCCCACCCCCAGCCACACTCCCTGGCCTTCTACCCATAACCTTTGATGCTGTGTCTAATCAAGAACCTATCAAGTTCTGCCTTAAGTACACCCAATGACCTGACTTTTACAACTGCCTGTGCTAACAAATTCCATAAGTTCACCACCCTCTGTCTAAAGAAATTTCTCCACATCTCTGTTTTAAATGGATACCCCTCTATCCTGAGGCTGTGCCCTCTGGTCCTAGACTTCCCCACCATGGGAAACATCCTTTCCACATCTTTTCTGTCTAGGCCTTTCAATATTTGAAACATTTCAATGAGATCCCCACTCATCCTGCTAAATTCCAGCAAGTACAGACCTAGAGCTATCATTTAGTGTAAAAGAAAGGCGAGAGTGAATATTGGACCGTTGAAAACCAATGCTGGTGAGGCAGTAATAAGGGAAAAGGAACGGTGGATGAATTGAATAAGTATTTTGCATCAGTTTTCACTATGGAAGACACTAACAATATGATAGAAGTTCTAGGTATCAGGAGGCATAAAGTGTGTGAAATTACCTTTACTAGAGAGAAGGTTCTTGGTAAACTGAAGGTAGTTCTGAAAATAGTTAAGTCACCTGGACCTGATAGTATACTCTCCAGAATTCTGAAAGAGGCAGCTGAAGGGACTGTGGAGGCATTAGTAATGATCGTTCAAGAATCACTGGTTTCAGAAATGGTTCCAGAAGAATGGAAGATTGTAAATATCCCTTCACTCTTCAAGATGGATGAGAGGCAGAAGAAGGGAAACTATAGGCCAGTTAGTCTGACCTCAGTGGTTGGAAAGATGTTGGAGTCGATTATTAAGGATGAGGTTTCAGGATACTTGGAGGCCCATGATAAAATAAGTCGAAGTCAGCATGGTTTACTTAAGGAGAAATCTTGCTGACAAACCCCAAAGGAATTACTTGTGGAAATAACAGGCCGGATAGACAAAGGAGACTCAGTGAATGTTGTTTGCTTAGATTTTCAGAAGACCTTGGGCAAACTGCCGCACATGCGGTCTCTAAACAAAATAAAGCCCATGGTGTCATATGAAAGATATTAGCATAGATAGTATATAGTATATTGGCTATCTGGCAAGAGGCAAAGTGTGGGAATAAAAAAGAGGGCCTTTTCTGATTGGCTGCCAGTGACTAGTGGTGTTCCACAGGAGTTCATGTTGGGATCGTTTCTTTCCACGTTTTATATCAATAATTTGGATGATGGAATTGATGGCTTTATGGCCAAGTTTGTGGACAATACAAAGATAGATGGAAGAGCAGGTCATGTTGAGGAAGTAGTGAGCTTGCAGAAAGACATATTAGGAGAATGGGCAAATAAGTGGCAGAATGAATATAGTGTATTGAAGTGTATAGTCATACACTTATGTAGAAAGAATAAAGGTGATGGGTAATGGGGATAGTCAAAAATCAGAGGTGCAAAAGAACTTGGGAGTACTTGAGCAGGATTCCCTAAAGGTAACCTTGCAGGCTGAGTTTGTGGGAAGGAACGCAATGCTTGGACAATGCAGATGTGCAGAGGATGTTTCCGATAGTGGGGGAAGTCTAGGACCAGAGGGCACAGCCTCAGCATAGAAGGACGTCCCTTTACAACACAGATGAGGAGGAATTTCTTTAGCTGGGGGTAATAGAACTCTGACAGACAGTTGTGGAGACCAAGTCATTGGGTATATTTAAAAAGCTGATATGTTCTTAATTATTAAGGGCTTTGAAGGTTGTAGGCAGAAAACAAGAGAATGGGGTTGAGAGTGCTAATAAATCAGTCACAATAGAAAGGTGGAGCAGACTCATTAGGCCAAATGGCCTAATTTTGCTCCTATGTCTTTTGGTTTTATGATCTTAGGGAATTTAAAAGAATGGGGAATCTCACTGAAACCGACTATTGTAAGGTCTAGATCCAGTGGATGTGAGAGTTTGTTTCATATAGTGGGAGAGTATAGGATCAGAGGGCACAGCCTCAGAATAGAATGACAGCCCTTTAGAAAAGAGGTCAGGAGGGAATTTCTTCAGCCAGAGGGTAGCGAAACTGTGGAATTTATTGCCACAGATGTCTGTGGAGGTCAAGTCGTTGGGTATATTTAAACCAGACATTGATAGGTTCTTGATTAGTAATAATGTCAAAGGTAATGGGGGATGGCAAGAGAATGGGGTTGAGAGGGATCATAAATCAGCCCTGATGGAATAGCAGAGCAGATTCATTGAGCTGAATGGGCTAATTCTGCTCCTATGTCCTATGGTCTTATGGTCTATTAATCAACAACCTTCCTATCTCTCTGTTTTCCTCTCTCCTCTAGGGCAGGAGATACAGAAGTGTGACTGCATGTATCACCACGCTGAAGGATAATTTCTATTCTGCCGTTATCAAGCTCTTGAACTTTATGAGCCCTGTCATAAAAGATTAATTCTTGAACTCCCCATCTATGCAAATAAATTGCATGGCCCTTGCACTTTATTTATTTTCATGTTTTCTTTTTCATGCTGTAAAATTCTATGATTAAAAATTTATCTTGTTTGACTAGCATGCTTATCAGCCAGACTTAGAGCCGTAGAGACATAGCTGCAGAATAGAAACAGTCCTTTGGCTTATCCACGCTGTGCTGGGCTGGTTTTCTGTCTAGTCCATGCATTCTACCTGCACTTGAATCATAACACTCCATACCTCTCTCACCCATATACCTATTCAAACTTCTCTTAAATGTTTCAACTGAACCTGCCTCTACTACTTCTGCTGGCAGCCCGTTCCACACTTATACCATCCTCTGAGTGAAGAAGCTCCCCCTCAGATTCCCCTAAAATACTTCTCCTTTCAATCTAAACCAATGACCTCTAGTTCTAGTCACACCAAACCTGATGGCAAAAGCCTGCATGCATTCACCCTATCTGTACCCCTCATACCTCACCTGATTTTCCTGCGCTCCAGGAACTAAAGTCCTAACATACTCAACCTATCCTGATAACTCAGGCCCTCAAGTCCTGGCAACATCCATGTACAATTTCTCTCTACTATTTCCAGTTTATTGACATCTTTCCTATAAGTAACTGGTGGGAACTGTGCAAAATATTCTAAGTTTGGCCTCACCAATGTTTTATACAACTTCAACATAACATCCAACTCTTTTACTCAATGCTTATTCTCCTCCAGAGTTTCATTTGATTCTAAAGGCCTACACCCGCATGTGCCTGCTTCTTTATCATTAAAAGGACCTCATGTTCCTCAATAACTAAGGTTCTTTTAACCCGTTAGCCTTGCCGTTAATTTTAATAGGAACAGACTAATTCTGTACTCTCAATATTTTACTTTAGGAGGCTCCCACTTACCAATCATCTCTTTGTCCGTAAACAACTTGTCTCAATCCATGTCTGCCAGGTACCTTTTGATACCATCAGGACTGGCCTTTCTCCAATTTAGAATATTAACTTGAGGACCAGTTCTATCCTTCTCTAAAATTATATTGAAACTGATATAATTACAATCACTAGATGCAAAGTATTTTCTTACCTTCACGTCTGTCACCTGTCCTGTCTCATTCCCCAACAGGATCTCATATCATGCTCTCTCTATTTGGAACCTCAGCAGGAAACTTTCCTGAACGCAGTTAACAAACTCGCATCCCAGCCAGTCCTTTTACAGTATGGGAGTACCATTCAATAAGCAGGAAGTTAAAATAACCTACTATCACAACCTTATACTTCCTGCAACTGCCTCTACATACTGCTGACTATTGAGAAGTGTGTAATATAGCCCCATTAATGTGGTTATCCCCTTTTTTCTTCTGAGTTCCTCCCAGAGTGCTATAAGACGGAAGTATACACGGGAGCAGGTGCAGTGGGGGTGACATGGTAGCATAGCGGTTAGTGTAAAGCTATTACAGCACCATCAATCACTGATCAGACTTCAATTCCAGCCGTTGCCTCGAAGGACTTTGTATGTTCTCCCCGTGACTACATTGGTTTCCTCCGTGTGCTTCAGTTTCCTCCCACGTTCCAAAAGGTGTATGGGTCAGGATTACTGAGTTGTGGCCATGCTATGTTAACATCGGAAGTATGATAACAGTTCCAGGGTGCTCAGCACAATCGGTGATTTGTTCTGACAAAAACGACACATTTCATTGTATATTTCGATGTACTTGTAACAAACAAGGCTAATCTTTATCTTTAAAAGCACTGTATCCAATATGGCTGAAGAGTCTTTTAACTTCACCTGTGGGTTAAATTTTCACTTATGGAATTGTCATTCTAAGCATGAGGAGGTAAATTTGAAAATGATGTGAAGTCTTCTTTCAAGAATGACCACAAACATTGAAACAAAATAATAATTGCTGCAAAACTAAAATCTGCAATAACAGTGAAACATGTTGCTTTTGAGTTCTGACACAGTAATCGAGTATTATTTGACTGTTGAATTTGTTTCACTTTGTTTTCAAATGAGGAGCTGAGTGTTGCAGTTTATTTTAGACACATTGAACTTGTATTTCCATCATTCCAGTGTGAATTGAGACAATGGGAGGCAATGTATATATGTCAGCAGTTTATTGCAATTGTGTGTTTAAAGTTAGGTCTATGAGTCATGCTGTCCCTGCAGGGGCAAGCAACATGAAACATTAGCTGCTAATTTCATAGGAACAAGGTTCATTCAATGTCATGAAAGCTCTGGAAGGGAAAAAAAAGAGAACTTTATATTAAAAAATGTATTAAAGTAATGAACATTGTGATTAATGCACAGGTGTTCTAGCTTTTAAGACAGATAAGTGTGTCTGAATTAAATATGTATTTATATTAGAATTCACCACAGCCTAAAATGTGATTGTCTATAATTAAAAGCTTCTGGTGTTGCATGTCACGGGAGTGAATGAAATTGTATGGTATGGGGAAAAATATGAATACTATCTAAGGAATGATTCCATTTGATATTAATTAGATAGATATAATAACTACAATATTCCACCTTAAGATTTCTGTAGTTAACAAAATTGTACAACTGATCGAATGCTGCAGCGTTCTCACAACATTTACACAGACACAGACTCCTCAGAAGAATAGTTACTCCTACTGTGGCTAAAAACAAACAGAACTCAATGGCTTGACAATTTGGCATTGTGGATGCTGAGAAGATGTTTCTCCAGTGAGATTATCTAGAATTTGGAGACATGGTGTCAGAATAATAGATCGTTCATTTACCATCAAGATGGAGAATACTTTGGACTCACAGAAGACAAGACTGGTTGAAATTTTCTTGATGCAGAGCCATTGAATATATTCAAGGTGGAAAGGGACAGATATAGGAACTTTGAGGAGTAAAGATCTATGGTGATAGTAGAAAACTTGTATTGAGGTGAAGACTTGATGAGCCATGATCTTATTGAATGGTAAAGCCAGATCAAGGTCTAATTGGCATGCTCCTGTTTCTGAAGTAAAGCAGGAAAACAGCCATCTCTCAAAATCAAATGCATCTTCCATCCAGTATCCCAATGATCTTAACTGCTTCTCTATCTTCTCATCTGCTGAGTGTTTCTAGCATTTTTGATTTTCATTTGTCTTTGAAATTCCCAACTTGTTTTTAAACATTTTGTGGTTTTGGTTGTCCTAAGTCCTGCAGCCTTGCAAACCTCTAAACTATGCTCTCTCTCAATTCTGGCCCCCGTTTTAATCACTCCAATTTTGGTGACCACACATTGATGTGCCAAGGTACCAATCTCTGGAATTTCCTCCTTAAAGCTGTCTATCGCTCTGTGAATAATTTTCTTCAATATGCTCTGCCGTTTGAGGTCAAACTTTGTTTAAGGAACACAGGCAGAAAGGAGTAGGGAAAGCCAAGACTCCGTGCCCACACACCCTTAGGTCAGGGATGTGAATGTAAGGATTTACCTCAAAATATGATTCTCCACCCAACATTAACTGAAATTTCTTCTTAAGTTACACATGGGTCAGAATTTAGGGCTCATCCCACCAACACCCATGACTAACAGTGATAAACTGTAACAGAAGCAATACATTCTTTACAATCCAGTGGCATACAGTGCAATTACTGGATAGAACAAATGAAAACAATGGCAAAAACAGCAACAGTTGTGCTATTAGCATTGCATATCCAATTCTAATGGCACAAGGGTCATAAATACAACAGGCAGAGACCCAGGTTTAATCCTGACCATTGGTGCTGTCCTTGTAGAGCTTTTACATATACTGCCTGTGACTGCATGGGCTTCCTCTGGGTTTTCATGTTTCCTCCAACATTCTTGATACAGAGAACGGCTAGGTTAATTGATG
Organism: Hemitrygon akajei; assembly: GCF_048418815.1. Taxonomy (NCBI): domain Eukaryota; kingdom Metazoa; phylum Chordata; class Chondrichthyes; order Myliobatiformes; family Dasyatidae; genus Hemitrygon; species Hemitrygon akajei. The sequence continues at coordinate 118,503,239 of NC_133124.1, forward strand.
ACTCTAAATTGCCCCTTGTGTTCATTGGTGACAGAAGACTAGGAGCGGATTGAAAAGACACATACGATGTAAAAAAAAGAATAGAGAAACTCAATGCAATTTGGCAAAAATAATAATTTATGTTTGGTAACATTCTCAATAGCTAGAATCAAACTGTCCCATGCTCTTCCTCAGAACTAAACATTATATTCTTCTCCAAAGTTGCACATCATTGCACTTAAACTGAATGTGTGCAATGAATGTTGCAATTCAGCGATCTAAGCCTAACCTTGTTTGATTGGAAGGAAAATTAGATCCATAAAATTCAATGTGTTCAGATTTCAGTTTATCAATCTGAGAATCATGCCTTCTGCTCCTGGTAATTGATCATCTAATCTATCATCCCATCCAGAGAAACCTTTTTTTGGGTGGATTTCACAGCACAATTTACCTGCTGTTGAGAGAAATTGAGCTGAGAAAGTAATACATCATTCAGCATGATGACAAAGGATTTTTGACCACAAATATTTTGTTTTTAGGTTGCTGATCAGGCAATGTCAGGAAACTTAACATAGTGTGGTTTAAACTATTTCTCCTTCACTGGGTCTATATTTGCCAATGGTGAAAGCTCTGCATCCATCTCATTGTGCAGTTTTAGACTTAGCATTACCTCAGCAAATTGGTTAAAATTCCTTCCCTAATATCTCAAAAAAAACTTCTTCAATGACTCAAACCATGATGTCAAGATAAACTCACAGCCATTTTAAAAAGAATTATGTTTATTCCGCAAAGCCATATCATTTTATGCTTCATAAACTCTTGATGTTTGCAAGCTATCAGAATAATGAGAAATAGAAATATTACATAATGAATAAAGAAAGCAAGTGACAGACTGGCTGAAAGGCAAATCAACTTAAAGGAATTTTTAGCACAGAGCACCCGTTGTGGGCATTCCCCTCAACAATAAGTATACCATTTTGGATAATGTTATGGGGGATGACCTCCCAGGGGAATGCCACAGATACAATAGGGTCTTTTAAGAGCCTCTTAGATAGGTACACGGAGCTAAGAGAAATAGAGGGCAATGTGCTAGGGAAATTCTAGGCAGTCTCTAGAGTATGTTTCATGGTTGCACAACATTGTGTGCTGAAGGGCCTGTAATATGCTGTAAATTTCTATGTTCTATGATAAACTTGGTTACTGGCACTAAATATGGGTCTGTGGTGCAGAAGGGAATGAGGGACATGAGAGGAGATGTGGTGATAGGGGACTCAGTAGTTAGGTGAACAAACAGGAGATTCCGTGGACGTGAATGAGACACCTGACTGGTATTTTGCCTCTCATGTTCCAGGGTCAGAGATGTCTCAGATCACATCCACAGCATTTTGGAGGGGAGGGTGAGCAGGCAAATGACTTGGTACATATTGGTACCAATGACTTAGGAAAGTAAAGCAAAGAGGTCCTGAAAAGAGCTAGGCAGACAGCTGAGAAGCAGGACCTTCAGGGTAGTAATTTCTGGATTGCTGCCTGTGACACGTGCCAGCGAGATTAAAAACAGGATGATTTGGCAGATTAATATGTGGCTGAGAAGCTGGTGCGGGGGCAAGGCTTCAGGTTCTTGGATCATTGGGACCCCTTCTGGGGGAGGAAAGACCTGTACAAAAGTGATGGGTTGCACCTGAAACCAAGGGGGACCGATATTTGTTAGAGCTGTTGGGGAGGGTTTAAACTAATTTGGCAGGGGGCTGGGAACCAGAGTGAAAGGAATCAGGATAAGACAGATGGTCAAAAAGCAAAGATAGCGTGCAGTCAAACTGTCAGGAAGGGCAGGCAGCAGGGTGAGTATCACTACATTAGGGATGCAGAATCAAAAAAAGGTAGCAAATGCAGTACTCAAATTGCTATATTTCAATGCACAGAGGATAAAAAATAAGGTGCATGATCTTCTTGCGCTATTACAGATTGTCAGGTATGATGTTGCGGCCATCACTGAAGAATGGTTGAGGTTGGGAGCTGAATGTCCAAGGTTACAATTTGTATCAGAGGGATAGGAAGATAGGCAGAGGGGGTGGCATGGATCAGCTGGTGAAGAATGGCATCAAGTCAGTAGAAAGATGTGACATAGGATCGGCAGATGTCGAATCCTTGTGGGCTGAGTTAAGAAATTGCAAGGGTAAAAGAACCCTGATGGCAGTTATATACAGGCCTCCCAAATGTAGCTGTGAAATGGACCACAGATTACAATGGGAAATAGAGAAGGCATGTCAAAAGGGCAATCTTATAATAGTCATAGGAAATTTCAACACGCAGGTCGATTCAGAAAATCAGATTGGTAATGGATCTCAAGAGATTGAGTTTGTTGAATGCCTACAAGATGGCTTTTTAGAGCAGTTTGTCATTGAACCTATTGGACTGGGTGTTATGTAATGAACCAGAGGTGATTAGGGAGCTAAAGGTAAAGGAACCCTTAGGAGTAAGTGATCACAATATGATTCAACTTGAAATTTGATAGGGAGAAAGTAAAGTCTAACACAGCAGTATTTCAGTGGAGTAAAGGGAAATACAGTGGTTTAAGAGAGGAGTTGGCCAAAGTAAATCAGAAGGAGATGCAGGCAGGAATGACAGCAGAGCAATAATGGCTTGAGTTTCTGGGGAAAAAGTGAGGAAGGTGCAGGATAGATGTATTCCAAAAACAAAGAAATACTCAAATGGCAAAATAGTACAACTGTGGCTGATGAGGGAAGTCAAAGCTAATGTAAAAGCAAGAAAGAGAGCATACAACAATGTAAAAATCAGCGGGAAGATAGAGGATTAGGAAGCTTTAAAAACCCTACAAAGAGCAATTAGAAGAATCATAAGGAGGGAAAGATGAAAAATGAAAGCAATCTTGCAAATAATATCAAAGTGGATAGTAAAAGCTTTTTCAAGTATGTAAAAAAACAAAAGAGAGATGAGAGTGAATATAGGACCACTAGAAAATGAAGCCAGAGAAATAATAATGGGGGACATAGAGATGGCAGATGAACTAAATGAGTATTTTGCATCAGGTCTTCACTGTGGAAGACATTAGCAATTTGCCAGATGTTGAAGGGTGTGAGTGCAGTGATTATTACAAGGGAAAAGGTGCTCAAAAAGCTCAAGGACCAATCAGACCAAATAAGCTGCAGCCTGGGGTTCTGAAAGAGGTAACGATAGAGATTGTGGAGGCATTAGTAATGATCTTTCTAAAATCATTGGACTCTGGCATGGTGCCCGAGGACTGGAAAATTGCAAATGTCATTCCACTCTTTAAGAAAGGAGGAAGGCAGCAGAAAGGAAATTATAGACCAGTTAGCCTGACCTCAATGGTTGAGAAGATGTTAGAGTCAATTGTTAAGGATGAGGTTATGGAGTACTTGGTGACACAGGACAGGATAGGACAAAGTCAGCATGGTTTCCATCAGGGAAAATTCTGCCTGACGAACCTGTTGAAATTCTTTGAGGAGATTACGAGTAGGGTAGATAAAGAGGATGCAGTAGTTGTTGTATATTTGGTCTTTCAGAAGGCCTTTGACAAGGTGCCACACATGAGGCTGCTTACCAAGTTAAGAGCCTATGGTATTACAGGAAAGTTACTTGCATGGTTAGTGCATTGGCTGATTGGTAGGAGGCAGTGAGTTGAAATAAAAGTTTTTCTGGTTTTCAACTTTTCAACTTTTCTGGTTGGCTGCCAGTGACTAGTGATATTCCACTTCTTTTTATGCTGTATATTAATGATATCGCTGATGGAATAGATGGCATTGTTGCCAAGTTTGCTGATGATATGAAGATTGGCAGAGGGGCAAGTGGTGTTGGGGAAACAGGCGGGCTGTAGAAGGACTTAGACAGATTAGGAGAATGCACAAGAAAGTGGCAAATGAAATACAATGTTGGAAAATACATGGCCGTGCATGTTGATAGTAGAGATGAATGTGCAGACTATTCTACAAATGAGGAGAAAATCCAGGAATCTGCGATGGGAGTCCTTGTCCAGACCATCCTAACAGTTAACTTACAGATAGAGTCAGTGGTGAGGAAGGCAAATACAATGCTCACATTAATTTCAGAGGTCTTGAATGTAAGATCAGGAATGTGATGCTGGGGCTTTATAAGGCACTGGTGCCCATGTGGATGCTCATGGCTACACCGTAGGTTTGGAGAACGTGGAAGGAGCCAACAGAGAAACTGATGAGGGCAAGAACCTGCACTACCAGATGGAGGAGGATGGTGGTGGAGGGAATTAGGTCCATGTCCAGTAAGAAGCAGAGAGCTTTAAGGCCTTTCTGATGGGGCATAAAAATGTATAGGGACTGGACATTCATAGTGAAAATGGGCTGATCAGGGCCAGGAACTTAAAGTGAATGAAGTGATCATGAATCATGTGAGGTGTCATGGATGTAGCAAGGCATTGATGCAAGGGGGACAAAATGGAGCTGAGGTATGCGGACCCGTAGTGGGGCAGGAGCAGGCAGAAACAATGGGCCTATCAGGACTGTCAGGTTTGTGAATCTAGAGTAGGAGGTAGAAATGAGCAGTAAGGGATACAAGAACCATGAGAGATATCCAAAGACAATGAGGTTGGTAATGGTGCGGAAACAATGCCTGATACTCCGTAGTGGTGTCCTGTACAAGGGGTAAGTAAGAGGAGGTGTTTGAGAAATGCCATCCAGCCTCAGTAAGGCAAAGGTCAGTCCACCAGTCTACAACAGCACCCCCTTGTCTGCAGGGTTGCTGGTGAGGTTGAGATTGGGCCAAAGGGAATGGAGGACCGTGTGTTCAGAGGAAAAGACATTTGATTAGGAGAAAGGAGTGCTGATGTCAGGGAAGTTGCTGTGCCATCAGCAGTTACAGATGAAAAGATCTAGAATAGGCAGACAACCATTCCAAGAGAAGAAGAGGTAATTGGTATGGATTCCTTGCCAAACAAGTAGGCTCAGAGACAGAGGTGATGAAAGAAGAGCTTAGCATCATGGCGGATACAGAACTACTGAGGTGCAGGCACAATGGGACAAAGTTTAGTCTTTGCTGAGGACAGAATATTCTTCCTCAGAAAGTCGGATGGGATGGTGCAGACATGGCAGGCTTTAGAGCTGGAGCCAGAGAGGGTAGAGAGTTGGCGGGATCACAGGAGAGGGAAAGGTTGGGGAGTTCAGGGAAAGTGGGGTGGGAGGTAGATGGGGACTCTACCATCTGAGGAATGAAGAGGGGATGAGACATATTGAGGAGGCCGAGAGACACAGGGTTGTAGGGAGTAGTTGTGGAAGAAGAGGAGCCAGTGAGGAAGAATTGGCAGTGAGAAAGGTCTCAGCCTGGAGATAGAAGTGGGTGAGGTTGGAGCCAGAGCTGAAGGTAGCAGGGGCTGAGGTCATAACTGGAGCTGGAGGTGCAGAGTCATACTTTCAGTGTAAAAATTAATGGCATCGAATAATATTTCTTGGAAGTGATAAAATAGGAGATTCCAAATAAATCATGAAACTGTTTATTCATTCATTTCATGGGATCTGGGCATCGTTGGAATGTCAGCATTTATTTCCGATCTCTAATTACCCTTGAATAGTTTGTAGACTCTTTTGAGGCATTTAAGAATTAACCACATTTGTGGATAACTGAAGAGCATTAGTGAATCAAATAGGGTTTTATAACAATCTTGTACTGTAATTTTGTGGTCATTATTACTAATGACTATTTTTAAAAACAATTCTAAATCATGATGGCGAGGCAGCAATTGGAATGCCTAAGGATGATTAAATCTCACTAATTTGAATGTTTTTTTCAGAGTTACAAAAAACTTTGATGAAGGCAGGGTGGCAGATGATGCCTCTATGGATTTTAGAAAGACAAAATCCATAATGGATATCAAATATGGATATTTGACAAGGTCTTACATTGGGCCTGATCTAGAAGAGTAAGGGATATGGGATCTGAGGTAAGTTGGCTAATTGGATCCAGAATTGGCTTGGTGATAGGAGACAGAGAGTAGCATTGGAAGCATGCTTTTCCGTTTGGAAGTCAGAAAGACTAGTGATATACCACAGGGATCATTGCTGGGACCTTTGTTTTCTTGTGATGTATATTAACTTGGGCATGAATGTAGAAAGTATGTGCAATAAATCTGCAGTTGACAGAAAAGTTGGTGGTATTGTGGATAGCGAGGAAGGCTGTCTGAAGCTATGCACGATACAGATTTCTTTTTTAGAGATTCAGCCGTGCTGACCAGAAACCCATTAATTTAACCCTAACCTAATCAAAGGTCAATTTACAATGACCAATTATCCTACTAATTAGTACGTCTTTGGACTGTTGGAAGAAACTGGAGGAAGCCCATGTGCACGTGGGAAGAATGTACAAATCTTCTTACCGAGGATGTCGGAATTGAACTCTGAACTCCAACACGCTAAGCTGAAATAGCATTGCACTAACTGCTACGTTACCACGGCACCCCTTCAGTTGAAAGGTTGGGCAGAGTATTGCCAGTTGGAAATTAATCCAAGCTAATTGAGAAGTGATGTATTTTGAAAAGTTCTATAGGGGCAGAACATATATAGTAATTGGTAGGTTATTGTTGATGGGAAATACGGAGTCAAGTACATTGTCCCTTGAAACTGACCACACATGTCAATAGAACAATGAAGGAGGTATATGGAATTCTTGCCTTCATAGATCAGGGTATAGAGTATTGGATTTGGGACATTACATTGCAATTTTACGAAACATTGGTGTTGTACTTGGACAATTGCATATACTACTAGTTTCCACACTATAGGAATTATGCAGAGGAAGTTCATTAGGTGATTACCTGGAATGGAGCACTTCAGTTATGAGGATAAATGAGATAAGCTAGACGTTTATTCTTTTGAGGCTGAAAGGGTGACCTAACAGAAGTATATTACATTATGAGAGGCTTAGATTGGGTAGAAAGTGTTTTTCCCAAGGTAGGGTTAGCAAAAACAAGAGAGGATACGCATAAGGCGAGAGGAAATAGCTTTAAAGGAGATCTGAGGGGAAGTTATTTACACAGAGATTAATATCTTCAACATGCAGTCAGAGGAGGTACTGGAATCAGATACAATTACTGCATTAAGAGACACTTTGACAGACACTGAACTTGGCAAGGATGTGGCCCCATTGCGGGCAAACAGGATTACTGTAAATAGTCTGCAAGGTTAGCTGAAGGATCCCTTGCTGTTCCATATGATTTTATGACTCTAAGGAATGACCGAGAAATTGCTCCACACCATTTTTCAATGGGCCAGGAGGTACATTTAATGTCAGAGAAATGTATACAATACACATCCTGAAATACTTTTTCTTTGCAACCATCCACAAAGACAGAGGAGTGCTCCAAAGAATGAACGACAGTTAAACGGTAGAACCCCGAAGCCCCCCCAACTCCCCCCTCTGACGCATAAGCAGCAGCAGGAATGACCTCCCCCCCCCCCCCCACCAACAAAAAGCATCGGCACCCTCCACCGAGTACTCAAGCGCGCAACAAGCATCAATAAAGACACAGACTTGCAGTGCCCCAAGGACTACTCGTTCACCCCGTAACTCGACATACCACAGGCTCTCTCTCTCTCCCTAGTAAAGGAAAAAGAGGTGTCCCCTTTCCATATTATATTGCTATTTAAGTAAGTTACACCAATCGACACGGCATCAGATGGGGACAGTATTGCACAAGGAAACCCAGCCACTTACTTGCCTGAACCAAGCTGTTGGGGTTCCCTGTGTTATCCCACACTGGAAGTGACATTGTCAGTTTAAACCTGACCTTCACCATTGATAAGCTTGGGGTCCCATCAATAGGCACGATCATTCCATGTAGCTCTTCAACAGACATATCACTACACAAGCAACACTCTCCTCTCCCAACTGCATGGGAGAGTCACCATTCAATGAATGGAAGCTGCATTGATGAGAGAGAAATGGGACAGTACCCCCAGAGAACAGGGAAGCCCATACAGTCTAATGAAAATAATATGCTAGCAGGCAATATGTCCTTCATTCAGGATATACAGAGACTCTCCAAGCCTACAGTGAGTGGGGTCCTCTGGGCAGAAGGTTCCAGGGAGATCTCATTAATGATATGAGTGCAATTTGTGAGTACCTCCAGCATAATGTAAGATCTAAATTCCATTTTATGTCCTAGAATTTGTAGTAATAATGAGAGAAAAATTATCAGTGTTCATCAATGTTCTAGTCTGAAACAGGCGCAGATTTCTATGTACTTGCAGTTTAACTTAGAGATCCTAAGGTGGTTGTCAGTAAAGCAATGTATCTTCACAGCGTTTCTGTTTCTTTCAGCCTTCTCCTATGATACCAGCTTAAACTAGTTACCAGTGATTACCTTTGTAAAATCGTTTTGCTTGGGGTTTTACAGAGCTTTTAATGGCACACTCATCTGGACCAGGTACATAGGATCTGTGGCCACAGAGACAATCAGACGCTAAGTATCCTGCAGTCAGCTGAAACTCTTGACATGTCAAAACCTTTTTAACATCTATCAGGCATTTCAGGCTCATGATGAAATAATCTCCACATCTGGATGAGTGCAGTTCCATTGTTACTGAAAGAGCTCGGCACACTTCAGGATAAGGCATCCCACGTGATTAACATCCCTTCCACCACCAGGTCGGTATGATTTCAGTGAATGTCTACAAAATGCACCATAATTACTCACCAACAGCACCCCACCAAACCTGCAGGTGCAGAGGGGACAGGGAATACCACACCTCACATGTTCCCTACTAAGTGACTTGCCATTCCATCTCAATTGCCGAACCTATATCATCTTGCCACCTTTCCAATGGTAATTAGGATGTTGATGTCGATAAAAACGAAGGAGTTGTTCATGGATTACAGGAGGAATGGAGACAGGATAGCCCCTATTGACATCAATGGGACTGTAGTTGAGAGGGTGAGTAGTTTCAAGCTCCTTATTATACACATCACCGAGGATCTCACCTGAACTATACATACTGGCTGTGTGGTGGAAAAAGCACAGCAGCGCCTCTTTGACCTCAAGTGGCTGAAGAAGTTTGACATGAGTCCCCATGTCCTCAGGATTTTCTACAGGGGCACCATTGAGAGCATCCTGACCAACTGTGTCATTGCCTGGTACGGAACTGTACTACCCTCAACCGTAGAATCATCAGGGACTCCAGCTGCCCCAACCACGAACTCTTTCAGCTGCTTCAGACTGGCAAACGGTACTGCAGCATTAAGGCCAGGACCAACAGGCTACAGGACAGCTTCCTTCACCAGGCCATCAGATTGATCAAAACACATTGATCTGATTGTAAATCTGACTGCACATTGAATCTGACCATACAGACATGTATACAAAACTATTATGTATACAATATTAGTGTTTGGGCAATATCCTCCCATATTTCCCTTCCTTATTGCTTATACATAGCGGCGGAGATGCAACATTTTTACTTCCTCATGTGAGAAGATGTAAGAAATAAAATTCTAATTCTAATTCTAGAATTAAGCAATACATTGCGGGCTTCAACATCAGAATCAGAATCAGATTTATTATCACTAACATAGGACATGGAATTTGTTGTTCTGCAGCAGTCACACAGTGCAAAGAAATAAATATCTATAAATTACAGAAGTAATTAAGTAATGCAAAAAGGAATAATGAGGTAATGTTTGTAGATTCAGAAATCTGATGGCAGAGGGGAAGAAACTGTTCTCAAGTTGTTGAATGTGGGTCTTCAGATTCCTGCACTTTCTCCTTAATGCTTGGAAGGAGAAGAGGGCATGTCCCGCGCGGTGAGGGTCCTTAGTGTTGGATATCACTTTCTTGAGGCATGCCTCTTGAAGATGTCCTCAATGGTGAGGAAGGTTGTTGCTGTGATGGAGCTGGTTGGGTTTACAACCCTCTGGAGCTTCTTGTGATCCTGTGTATCGGAGGCTCAGTATCAGCGCTTGAGGCAGCCAGTCAGTATCCTCTCCAGAATACATTTTAGAAATTTGTAAGAGTCCCTCGTGACATACCAAGCCTCTTCAAACTCCTGAGTATATGCTGTTAATATGCAAAACACTATTAAGTTAAAAAATACTCTGCAAAAGTTTCTATATAACTAACTATTTGGCCCTGAAAAGGTATATAAAGGTAATATAGTTCCTTCACAAAAATATTTCAAAATATAACCAATTTAATTTCTTTGTTGTGATATTTTAGCTTTCATCTTAAGTGCATTCACTTTACAACATTTAAACAAATTTAAAATATTAGTTAATAGTTATACTGCATATTTTTCTTGATCTCTATCTGAAGACATTCTTCAAAACCATTGCTTGTTCAGTGAAGTTGATGACATCTTAACTGCTAGATTCTAGGTAATGCCCTCCCCTTCACCATTTCCCATCCTCTTTTCCCTCTCTCACCTTATCTCCTTGCCCACATGTCGCCTCCCTCTGGTGCTTCTCCCCCTTTTTCTTTCTTCCATGGCCTCCTGTCCCCTTTACCAATTTACTTCCCAGCTCTTTACCTCATCCCCTCCCCTTTCAGATTTCACCTATCACCCGTCCTCTCCCCACCTTTTAAATCGACTCCTCAGCTTTTTTTCTACAGTCCTGCTGAAAGATTCCGGCCTGAAACATTAACTGTACTCTTTTCCTTGATGCTGCCTGGCCTGCTGAGATCCTCCAGCATTTTGTGTGTGTTGTTGTATTCTAGGGATTCCTTTGAATAGTTGCCTTTTGGGATTGAACGTAGGAAAGGATTAAGTTCCTAGCAGAGAGATTGGTAGATCATTATTGGCAGATTTACTTGAGGACAGTTGCTACTTCACTGCTGATCATAAATCTGATCAACTTTATTTTCAATTACCACACATGTTTCCTGGGAATCTGTGGGGAATTTGATCTAACCTATGGAAATCCAGGTTTCAGAAATACAATTAACACATTCCACATTTAGATGAATTTACCTACCGATAAATAAAGACTGATGATTTCTTTAGCATATGAATACAACTTTATTTGATAATTTAACCTGCAACATGACTACAGTTGAATGGAAAGTAAGAATCTTCCTGTATTTTTATCGTTATTTCACAATCTCAACCCTGAATTATGGCAAAGAAGTTCAGATAATTGTAATTAATGTATCTGCACATTAATAAAGATCTGAAATGTACCACGAGTTTGGGGAGCTATTCTTTCGTGTTAACAGAAGAATATCAATAAAATATATTTAATCATTCCATTAGAAATGTTGAAATTATTGTATTAAGCATTTATACAAATAACATTATTAAAACTTGTAAAAAGATTTTGCAAAGTTTAGCTCTGTTTTGTTGTGAAATGAAGGAATTTTTCAAACATTGTAAATGAAATAGCAAGGCCAATTAGGAAAATCCCACAGGTTCCTGTCGTTTTAAGAGATTTCACGCCACACAGCTTTCTTTTGTTGTACACTGCAGGCACATTTCCTCGGCAGTTGTCTCAGTTCTTTCACTGTGGGAGACTTTGATACAAACTTCTGCAGTGAGACCACCCACGTTTATTTCCGTTTGGATCAAAGGGGGAAAGAAAACTTTTTTAAAAGAAAAGGTTTATCCAAAAGAAACAGAAGTTTTGTTTTAAATTTAAAAAAAAAAAGCATTTTGAAGATTAGGAATCCAGTAGTTCAGTGAATTTGTTCAATGGTTTTGTTTGTGCTATATATTAGTTTAAACCTTGGAAGCTTTTCTTCCTGTAGTTGTAGATATATGAGTAATGGGTTTAAGGGCTATTTACTTAAGATATACATTATGTTTTTACGATGCACTTCCATTGCTACATAGTATTATAGAGCTCCAAATACACCAGAACACTTCTCACAAAATTGTTGTCAGAAGCTTTAATGTGATATATTAGTCTTTTGGGAAATTTTCACAATCGCAAAGAATTGATGCAATACTGCACATTTCACATTTCCTCTCCTTTGGCCCATTGAGTCCATGCTAGGTTTCTGAGTAATCCCATCAATCCCACTCCTTTTTATTTCCCTGTAAACTATGTCACTCACATGACAATCAAACCCCTTTGATACTCCTGCCACCTAGGTGCATGAAGTATGATTTACAGTGGCCGATTAGCTACCAACCGGCATATCGTTGGGAACAGAACACCAGTCACAGGGAGAATGTGCAAGCTCCATAAAGATGGCAGATTTGGATCATTGGAGCTATGAGGCAGTAACACCAGTTGCTGTTACATCATCATCTTCCTCTAATACTGAGGCACAAGAGACTGCAGATGCTGGAATCTGAAGCAGAAAACAAAATGCTGGAAGAACTCAATGGGTCGGGCATCACGCTCCTCAACCCACCGAGTCCTCCAGGAGACTGTCTGTTGCTTAATATACTATCACCTTAACTTTACTTAGACTGGAAATAATATTACTCTTCTCATGTTGAACAAGGAAAATTTCTTTAAAACCTTGTTTACAAACAGTTGCACCAAATGATTCCAACTTGGAGTACAATGGCAAAATGATTACGTAAGTGTACCAGCAACCTAGTCCGAGACTGATGATCTAGAACTATGAGTTTCATGACATATGCCTGTGATATTAAATCTGATTCTGATTCTGAGCTCAAATCCTATTCTTGGAGCCGGAGAATTTATAGTTAATAAATTATTTCAATTTATCTAGAATTTTAAAAACATATATTAGCAGTAAGGGTGAATCTACTTTTTGGATTTTTCCTTTCTCTTTTTATTACAATTTTGCATCCATTGGATGTTTTGAAGACCTCCAGTTTTGGATCACCAATAATTATTCAATGTCAGAGATAGTACAGATGACTCTGACTGACTTTGTTATCTACATGCAAAAGAAATGAGAACACCTTTCCATGTTCTGCTCCAAATCCCATGACAATTGGGTACAAATGGAAAACCCATGCCCTGTTATATTAAACTAAGCTAATTCAGCAGAGTTGGATCAGTACCTAGTATTTCTATGCACTTACCCACAGAGTTTTGATTGTTACATGATTGTGAAAATAAGTTATCCATAAATCCATTTATTTGATAATCTTTACATTGGCGAGGCCTAATTTGGAATATTGTGTGCAGTTTTGGTCACCTACCTGCAGGAAAAATGTCAATAAGGTTGAAAGAGTACAGAGAAAATTTACAAGGATTTTGCCAGGACTGGAGGATCTGAATTATAAGGAACTAAGGAATAGGTTATGACTTTTTTCCTTCGGATGTAGAAGATTGAGAGATTTGATAGAGGTATACAAAATTATAAGGGGTATAGACAGGATAAGTGCAAGCAGGCTTTTTCCACTGAGATTGGGTGGGACTACAACTAGAAGTCATGGGTTAAGGGTGAAAGGTGAAAAGTTTAAGGGGAACATGAGGGGAAACTTCTTCACTCAGAGGGTTGTAAGAGTGTGGAATGAGCTGCCAGCATGCAAGTGATGCATGCAAGCTTCATTTCAAAGTTTCAGAGAAGTTTGGATAAATACATGGATGGTAGGGGTATGGAGGGCTATGGTCCTGGCGCAGGTTGAAGGGAGTAGGCAGTTTAATGGTTCAGCACAGGCTAGGTGGGCTGAAGGGCCTGTTTCTGTGCTGTATTTTTCTATGACTCTATGACTGAACAAAGGATTGGAGAATTGGCCAGAGTGATGTTAAGAGAAAGAGGAATCCAAAATGTATAGGACATTAATACCCCAATAAAATGATGATATAATGGCAAAGAAATCATTGCCAGATTTGGTTTGGAATACAGATACATAAAACTTTATAACTTGTGATTATTTACAAATAAATACAAAGCTCCAAATAATCACTATAATAAAATTATTATTAAAAATGGGGCACCACAGTAGCTCAGTTTTTAGCATGAAGCTATTACAACTCGGGGCATCGGAGTTCAGAGTTCAATTCCAGTGCCATCTATAATAAGTTTGTATATTCTCTGCATGTGTACTTCCACCGGGTGCTCTGTTTCCTCCTACAGTCCAAAGATTAGTAAGTTCATTGGACATTGTAATTTGTGATTAAGCTAGCGTTAAACAGATGGGTTGCTGGTTGGTGCATCGCATTGGGCCAGAAGAGCCTGCTCCACACTGTATCTCTGAATAAAATAAAATAATGGATTTATTCCAACCATGAAAGACATTCTGAACTACTGAATATTTGACCAATAATTGGAAATAGAAAGGAATTGTGCATGTTGGCATAATGTTACTTTCCAGTTACATCTTAATATTTGGCCTTGATAAGTGACTGTCATTGGCAAAGAGTATTTTTGGTCTCTAGTTAAAAGTTTTGAATGGAATTATTGTGGAGCTCACCAATTCACTTAACTGTAACAAAGATCAACAATGGCATTTTCTTCTAAATTCAAAGGTAGGTATAGGATTAATACACCATTGGATATATGAAGTAGGATTTAAGTTTGATATGTATGTTGATGTGGCAGATAACATCCGTAACACAAACTCAGGATAATCACTTAATGAAAATACTTCCATAAAGAGGTGACAGAAGAAACTTAATTCAACTGAATGGAAATACCAGTATAACTAATACTAAAGTTATCTTTCAGAATAATAGATGTAGTCATTTTTGGCTGGTGGTGGAGTGAGTTGGCTGTGAGATTTGGAGGTGTAACCAATGGTGCATGTTGGTGCAACTGATATGGAGGCTGAAGTTGAAATGATGCAGTGACTGTATGTCTCTTAGTGAGATCCCATCTTGGGAAAACCTTACTAAAGACCAATTATTTTGGCAGTGACCAATGAGACACTGGGACCACCTGGCCTAACTTCCGTGGCAATGCTCAAAAAGAAGTAATGACATTATTGTATGTAGCTCTAATGCAGAATTCATGTTAAACATGTACTCATCATGGAATGTCTGCTTAACTCTTAGGAGTATCATGGAACAACCTAGAAATTGGTATTGGTATTGCATCTTGCTCTGGGAAATAAATATTTTCAAATATGTGGCCCCTAAATAAACAGTGTTACTCAATTAACTTTTCAGCTAGTAGTGTTCTATTTTGTCCAAGTTGACAGAAAGACATTGTAAGCAAACTCTTTTAGACAATTTACTGCAGTTACACTTAATGAACAGTCTAAATTATTTAGGGTCAGTGAAACATTCAACATTCCGTTTGTTAAAGGGAGATGATATGTTGATGAGAATCATCGTCTGAGTGCCCAGTTGGGGAGAAAACCTCAACAGTAATAGGATCTTCCTGCTGTTGCTTGAATTAGTCATTGAAAATTGAACCATCATGAGAAGAGGAAAAAGCTTATTTGCATTGATTCTTTGTGTGTTCTTCCAGTCCATGTGGTGCTCATTATAACTTGATTCATTTCTTGTATCTCAGATGGAAATATTCCCCTGAATAATCTGATGGATATTTACCCCTTTTAATGTTTGCTAATCTCAGTTTTCTAAACACAGCACCTGCCACTTGTAAGATCAAACAGATTCAAATCAGGCTAGTAGGAATGAGGCAAGGAACGCAAATGAGAAACCTGGAAGAAACACGGGGTGAACTAGAGGCCATTCCCCCGTTGTGGTTTCTGGAACAGGCAGCTTGTTCATCTGCAACTTATTGCTATGTCTTTTAGTTTATAGGAATTGAACCTGTGTTTGGAAATCCTTCATCCTTTAG
Source organism: Hemitrygon akajei (assembly GCF_048418815.1). Lineage (NCBI taxonomy): Eukaryota > Metazoa > Chordata > Chondrichthyes > Myliobatiformes > Dasyatidae > Hemitrygon > Hemitrygon akajei. The sequence goes on from NC_133124.1 coordinate 118,518,882, forward strand.
ATTTTAGAAATGCTTTTAAATGCCAGAAGCAGCAGGAGTGAAAATGAAACAATTTCACTTCTTCAACAACTTAGGAACGATGAAGAATTTGAAGGTATCACCAATTATTTTGAATTTTACAATAAATATGGTGATTTGGAAGATGCAATCTTCAAAAGCATTGCATGGAGGCAGTCCATTATTGGCACTAGGTGTCTACACTGATTTTGGTAATTGAAAATCAATCAAAAAAACACAACAGCATACACTGGATGAATTCCTCCACTGATAACTATTAGGAACTAATACAGTTTTATAGTATTCTAGTAGTTTAGGTAGTTCTAATTTATTCTATATTTCATTTAAATACACATTTTTCTACTCAGTTAAATAGTAGTTTGCCTTTTTTAATATACCTTTTTAACTATTTCCGTGAAACTTCAGCTAATTGGAGCAGCTGTTTAATTGAACCAAAATGTATTGGTCTTGATGTGTCCCTATTAACCAGAATCCAATTTACTTTGTTAGCTGGAAGTGTCTTCTCCTTGGTAAACTCGCCATTGAGAATAAACTGGAAAGTAAACTTATCGTTGAAGATTGGATAGTTACAGTATAATCTTCCTTTAGTTAGAGTACTCATGGCTGTTTATATCAGATAGGGATTAAAGTCTTTGATTCAGTTTAGAACTTTGTGGTCAGTAAAACCTAATACCATCACAATAAAAAATGTCTTTTTGTAACCTCAGCAGAATTTGAAACCAAAAGATAACATATTCAACAACGAGAAAAACAAACTCTGTCTAAAAGCACACTTATCATGATGGAACACCATGCTGCGAAAAGCTTCACTCATAGATTGACAGTTGATGCGGTGATAAGAGTCATGGGAGACATTTTTATAGGGTCTGCAACAGGGTCACATTATTCAAACACAAATCATTGTAGTTGATTAGGCATACTCATGGCTTTACTAGTTTAAGCAGACTCTTTTCATGCCCATCTCTGCAAACATCCTCAATTATACCCTGTACTTTTCTGGTACTGGGCAAGGAATTTTAGCCTGAGTTTTCCACTGGATTTATAACTCCTGGTTTTGACTTCCATAAGAGCATAAGATATAGGTTGATCCAATTTTCCTCTCAGCCCCAATTGCCTCCCTTCTCCCCATATTCCTTCATGTCCTGACCAATCAACAATATATCAACTTCTGCCTTAAATATACATAAAAACTGGGCTTCCACGGCTGCCTGTGGCAAAGAATTCCGCAGATTCACCACTCTCTGGCTGAAGCTTCCCTTCCCAAAGGTGGAAGCAGCATCTTTAGTTCTACCCTTTTATGCCTCCTCATAATTCAAAAATCACAACATCATACTCTCTTTCTTTGGAGGACACTGCTCCAAATGATCTATTCTTTCCTAAAAAGTGAAATATCTCAGTTCAGCCTATTAATCAAAATCTAAAAGTTACTCTCCAGTTCCTTTTGGAAATTGCTAATACAGTGTAATGTGTGTTATTGCTTCAAGCAGAGGTCGAAATCAGATGCTCTCAAACTGTTCAAGGTGATATAATCAAGTTATTTGAATAGTAACATACAAATTATTATGATTAGTTACAGGAGGGTCTAAAATATGCTCTGAGAAAGCTCATCCCTCATCCAAAATGTTTAAAGATTCAAGATCAAAGATTCAAAATTCCTTTAATTATCAAAGTATGTGTGTAGTATATGAACCCTGAGATTTGTCTTCCCACATACAGCCACAAAACAAAGAAACACCATGGAACCCATTCAAAGAAAACACCAAGTGCCCGAAGGACAAAAAAACAGAACAAATCACACAAATAGTAAAAAACATCAAACCACAGTGTCATCAAACCAGTCCAAGAATGTTCAGCTTAGTTCAGTCCAATTTAGAGCTGTGTTGTTCATGGACTGCAAGCCACCCTGATCAAAATCAGAGAAAATAGCAATAAAACAGGAGTAATCAGAACCAGAAACACATCATAACATGAACTTCAGAGTCCAACGCACAAACCTTGTTAAGAACCAAGGCTCCGGCACCATCCTCCAGCAGCATTGAACAAGCTATAGAGAGAGGCCGATCAAATGCAGGTACCTTCTTTAGAGAGCAGTGAGTAGAAGGGAGAGAGAGACTGGTCAAAAACAGACACCTTCCTCCAGGAGCAGTGAGCAAGAGGGAGAGAAAAAAAGACAAGTTAAGCACAGGCAGATGGCACTGAATACCTGCTCACCTTATGCTCTCATCCTCCTTGATTTCAATCTTATCTGACACTTTAATCAGCAAGATGAGAGAGAAATGGAGTCAATCTCCAGGCTTCTTAGCCTTCAGGCTGCACACTCTACTCAAAACCTCACCAAACTCCCTTGGAGACAGCAAAGTGCCAGATCTCTTCCTCAGCCCGGAAACACACCATCAAAATGTAAATCACAGATTCCAATGGTAGCAGAATCCTGTTTGAAAGAAGATGGTTCGCTGTAACCATCTTCTTCAGTTTAACAGCTATCCTTAACAGTTTATGATCTTCCTTCTTTTGAAGCAGTCCTTTGAGATCAAGGATGCCTTAATTCCACTCAGGTTTCTAGGCTCTGAGGTGACTGGTCAAACACAAACTCGTCCACGGATTCGAAAGGAGTACCTTACGGGGTGTGCGAGTGGATGGTCTGTAAGGTGGTGTGCTCTTTTTCTTTTTATGCACCACTAACACATGGACCATTGATGTTGTTCACGCTAGCTCAAGTGTTTCCTCACCATTTTGGATGGTCATGGCCAGGCATGCCCAAAAATCAATGGGGATGTTTTATATTTTTAGAAGCGTTTGAGCACATCCTTGAATCATTACTTCTGCCTCCTTGTAATCTACTTCCAGGACAGTGTGTAAATTCAAGTTTATTGTTGTAGAGATACATAGCTAGGTAAAGATGCCATGAAAATTAGCTTTATGCGACAGCAGCTCTAATATGGCAAACAAAAATTGCATCGCCAAAATTAACATAATTATCCATAAACCTGCATGACGAAATAAGCAAAAATAAACAAAATAACAATACTCCAAGTTAAGAGAAATATGGTCCAAGGTAGAATGAGGGGTTTTCAGATTGATACAAGAACCGAATGGCAGTGGGGAAGAAGCTGTTGTTGAACCCTGAGGTGTGGGTCTTCTGGCTCCTGTTCCTTCTGCACCAGAAATGTTTGGAGTAGTCTGATTCTGGCTCATGTGTTGGGCACAAGAATGATATGTCCAGCCCAACAGAACCAGGCTCAATGCTCAGGATGTTCTGAGAGAGGTCACTTTGTGAACCCTTCCCATGAATTTGAAGGATTTTGCAGAGATAGCATTAATTGCACCTTCCTTATCCCTTGATGCTAGGAATAACCACTTTAAACATTCTCCTTTGTAACATACAGTTTTTCTTCTGAGATCCTTGGGGGTGACTTTCTCAAGGTTCCTGCAGCTTTTTGTCAAGATCAAGAACTGCCAATTTCTTCTCTATATGTCTGACATGAGAGATCAAATGTATGATGTAAATAATTTAATATAATCATATAAACATTACTCTCCTTTTAATTAAAGGATAATAATGCTTATATGATCATATTAAATTAGTTTACACCAGGGTGCAATGAAATTCCATGTTCATATGAAGTTCACAGAGTAAACAGTACACATGGGATTAATAAATGCATCAATAAATACAACAGTGAGTGCAAAGCAGCAGAGTGATGCAAAGTATTTATCAAATTGAAACTGTAAAACATTCACTTAAGTACAGATAGCATACATCATTGGGTTAGATCACTTTGACCTGTGACGGCTGATTCCAGTGGGAACTATTGCCTTTTGCAGTTTTTGAGGATTAGCTTGTCTCTAGTTTCTGTGCCTTGCTCCATGAAACATGAAAGTCAGAGACAAATTGGCTGTCACATACCAGCCTATCTGTCATCCCCCCATTGCACTGAGTAACGTGATGGACTTCCACCCCTTGGTTTTTTGCGGATCCTGGCTTTCGAAATAATAGCATCTTTCTAAATACAGCATCTGCAACTTGTAAGATCAAACAGAAGTAAATCAGGGTTATTAGTAGCGGGGTAAGGAACTTCAAGAAGAAATGCGGAAGAAACATTATATTTCAGAAAAAAGTCATTCTGATTTGAAATTCAGATTACAGTGTGGTCCAAGCTGGGAAACAGCATTCTTAATTGGCAGACACATGCGACTGCAGATGCTGGAATCTGGAGTGAAGAAGCAAACTGTTGGAGGAACTCAGTGGGCAAGGCAACTACTGTGGAGGGAATTGAACAGTAGATATTTTGGGTTGAGGAATTTTGGCAAGAGGGTCATTGATGACAGGATCTAAAATGCTCCCAAACTGCATTTAACATTCAGTTTTTTTTCATCCATGCCATTTCAAATAGTAGTAAATTGATCTTTATCTGTACAATTCAAGTTTTGTTCCTTTCTAATTATTTCCCTTTTATATTGGTCATATTTACAATTTCAATTTGAGGTTGGTTAACCAGTCTAATACTCTTGAGAAGGGAGAAATTATCTTAGCATTATTTAGTGGTGAGCAGCTTGATCAATGGAATCAGAGAAGCATCCTCTTCCATATTTGCAACAAGGGCTATGGTGATCATACCCCAGTCAGATATGATTAGAAGCCTTCCTGGCTTTCCATGGTAAGTCATAACCAAGAAACTAAACTGTTGGGTAGGTTACTAAATACTCACTGATTGTGGAAGGAGGTAGTGTTGAGTGTGACATGAGGTTATTGAGGTGAAAAGCTGAGATAACAGTTGAATTAGACAGCAGCCTTCAATTGCAGACATAATGTCAATGTGTTTTATCCATTTCGTTCTTTTTGTGGTAAAGAGAATTTAAACAAAGGGCCTCTATTTCTTCTTGGACATACCTAAAAAGTATAATAGAACTGACCTCACTGAAGTCCTGGCTACTAAAAGAGTGGCAAAATCCTGTGAATGATGTAGGTTTGATATATAAAAAACACAAAATACTGCAAACATTCAGCAGGTTTGGCATCTCCCTAGGAATCTGAAACAGAGTTATTGTTTCAGGTGAATCATATTGATGATATCTAAAACAGAATAACAGGTTATGACCAAACTGTTGTCATGTGGTCATAATAAAGAAATGTGCAAGTTATCTGCTAAATTTCCCTAAGTTACAGATGTGTCTGGTCTTTAAGATTCCTCTTTTTAGGAAGTCACTTGGGATTGAGAATAACTTGCTTGCCTCTGAGTTCTGTTGTCTTTTGGAGTACTGATAGTGCCAATGTGTCATCCAAACCCTCTCACAAAATAGGGAAGTAGATGCCTGAAAGGGTAAGTGGGTATAGTGTTCCTGCGGTGATATACTCCTTCTGTCATTTACACTGGGCTTCTGTGTATTACAAATGCATGGACTAGAGGTTCTCCATATTGTCCCAAATACTCCTTTTCCATTTTGCGCAGTCATGAGCTGGGGATTTTCAGGGGTCTTTGTGGAGGGTTTTAGCACATCTTTTAACATTTCCTCCATTTGCCAAGTATGGATTGGAATGCATTTTCTGTGTCAAGCAGATACCAAAGACGCTTATTACCAACAATATCTCTGCAAAATCTTCTAACCCCACTGGCAGGAATTAAACCAAAATTAGCATTCTCTCCCAGCACTGAGGTCCTATTAAAATCTGCTACATCCATTGGGCAGAATACATTGCACAATGTAGCAGATTTTAATAGGACCTCAGTGCTGGGAGAGAATGCTAATTTTGGTTTAATTCCTGCCAGTGGGGTTAGAAGATTTTGCAGAGATATTGTTGGTAATAAGCGTCTTTGGTATCTGCTGTAAGAAGTCCAAGTCTTAGAAACATATAGGTGGGCAGGTATCATTACTTCCCAGAAGACTATGGCTTTCATGCCAGCTTTGAGATCTTGATTAAAGACTAACTACTGGAGGCTATGCTGGTGCATTGATGCCTACCTTTGCTCAGACATGGTTTCTAAATTGGTACCTGTTCTGCATTAACCTTTATTGTTGGAGTATAGTGTAATCTGTGGAACTGGGGTTGGGGATGGTGGGAATTATGGCAGAGTACCTTTATTCTGCATATGTTTAATTCAAGGTTTATCCTCCCCTATGCTTCAGTGACTGAGTTCCCAATGTCACTGAACTCATTCTCTGACTGCTCTCAAACTCAAGAGCTGCCTGCATACAGTAGCAGTACTGTCAACTGAAATTGAGGAGACCTTGGTTCTGGAGTGCCACAGGATGAAAAATTTACTATTAGTTCTGAGAATTATTTTCATTCCTGCATGAGTTTTATTGGAGATGAGCAGCAGCATTACAGCAAGAAAGAATGAAAGAACGAGGTTCAGGCAACGATACAGCCTTAGTTATGGACTTGTTGGTAGAGTCATGTCTTGCTTGTCATCTTGATTATGGTGAAATTCTGTGGGCAGCCAAATTTGAATAGGATGTTCCTATTGGATGGACCCACTGAACAATGGGGTCAAAAGATTTATGTGGTCAAAAAAGGTCATACACAGTAGTTAGTATTGGTCCCTGCATTGCTTGTAGATTTGTCTTGTGGTAAAGATGATGTCCACTCTGCTTTTAGAGGGGTAGAGTTGACACTGCAATTAGCAAGAAGATCTTTGGACAGCATGAGCAAGCAATTGAGGAAGGCACTGGCAAAAAACAGAGTTGTCTCTCTGATTTGTTTCCCTTCTTGAAAATGGTCATGATTGTTTGAACTATATATCCAAGTAAGATGAACAGCTTGCTTACAGCAGTCTGTGATGCTGCTGCAGCAAGCAAATTGTTCATTTTATCTATAACTCACCATAGTTGTGTACTTGACAATAAACTTGTCTTGACTTGATCACATTTTACCTTCTGCTTGTCAGGTAAGGATAGTGAGTCTGTGGATTTGAGTTGGAAGCACATCACTGCCAAATTTTGGAATATCCCCTGCTCTTTAGCCCTTGTTGTTTTTTGGTGGGATATGATGTTTCCACTTTTGTCAGTTAGGTGTGGCAGCAAAGCTGAAACAAAGGGTGCTGAGCAATGGAGGCAAGGACTTCACATTAAGGGTAGTGTTCATGTCAAAAGGGTCTTCAAAGCATTCCTTGCAGCGGGCACTGACTGCTTCCTTGTCCTTATTAAGTACGTCTACATTATAGGTTCTCAGTAGAGCTTTGGGTTTTTGAGTTTATATGACCTTGGGAATGCCGAACATGTCGAAGTACAAATGTCATATTTTCATCCACTGATTGTTCTTTAGGTTAAGAGTTTTCCATTGGATTTCTGCTTTCACATGACTTTTCTTCTCCTGGTACTTCAGAGGAGTATTTTATTGACATCAAAGCATACTGTTTAGTCCTGCAATGTAGACTACCAGTACAAGTTGTCTAAATTATTGCTTGAGGCAAGAAGGGAAATTATGCTAAATAAATCATCATAACATTTTCATAATCATTGAGTGAAGAAACATAATTATATAATTATCAAAGATTATTACCAAGTTGGCCACACTTTGATAGTCAGAACATCAGGCTGTGCTCCTTCTCCCTGCAGTATACAAACAGAAGCTGAAACAGGAAGATCTAGTACAAAAAGTCATGCAATGCTTGTCATACAATACAGATGAGCTCCTATGTGATTGGTTTGAGTTGGCAGAATGGTCAATGCTCAAAGACTCAGCTGTCAGCCTAGATGAGCATAACACTGCTACCTTGGACTTTATCAGCAAGTGTGCTGAAGGCTGTGCACCAAGGAGGACAATCTGAGTGTTCCCACACTGGAATCCATTGATGAACCAAAAAGTCCATTCACTACTAAAGTCTTGGTCTGCAGCTTTCAAACCAGGTGACATTGACCTTCACAAGAAATTGAGATATAAGCTCCAGAAAGGTATTAGAGATGTCCCAGATCAGTTGTCAGTTATGGCATTCTATAATGGTTACAAGAATAAAGTCAGGCAGCATTTCTGAACACAGCTCGTCACTTCCTGATGAGCTTCATGCATTTTGTGGAAGTTTTGAACATAATGGAATGGGTATGTTACCACCAGCTCTGACAGCCTTTAGTGCACCTGAACTCACAGTTAACACTGTGTATGTAATGGCAACCTACTGGTGAATGAACCTGCAGACAGCATCTGACCCCGATGGTGTCCCTCGCCATGTCCTTAAGATATTTTGCAGATCAGCCAATGGGAGTATTTGTAAATATTTTATTTTTTATTTTTTTTTAATTAGTTTTTTGAAACATTTTACAAATTAAAAACCCCAAATCCCAATGAGGAACATTAATACAGTGCAAAATTAAGCATACAATAACAATATGCTACAAAGGAAGAGAATTTAACAAAAAAGCACCTAAATTAAAGACAGGTAAGCTTAGTATCCTCCCCAAGCCCCACAACACAATTGTAAATATTTTTAACAATTTTCTGGTTCAACCTATGGTTGCATCTGCTTTCAGAAGTCCACTATCATCCCATACCTAAGAAAAACAAAAATAATATGCCTAAATGACTACTGCCCAGCAACGCTGACATCTACCATCATGAAGTGCTTTGAGAGGCTAGTCATGGCACACATTAACTCCAGCCTTCCAGACAACCTTTCCCCATTGCAATTTTGCTGCCAGAACAGGTTTATGGTGAATGCATCTCCCTGGCGCTACAATCATCTGGACAGTAAAGACACATATGCCAGACTATTGTTTATTGATTATAGCTCCACCTATAATACTATAATTCCAAGGAAAGTCATCACCAATCTCCTGACACTGGGAGCCAATTTTTATCAAAGCACCATTGAAAGTATCCTATCTGGGTGCATAAGGTAAGAACTTGGCAAAGAACTGCAAGAAACTTCAGAGTTGTGGACGCAGCTCAGCGTATCAGCCTACCTTCTATGGCCTCTATCCATCCTTCTCAATGCCTCAATAAAGCAGCCAGCATAATTAAAGACTCCACCACTTCAGCTACACTTTCTTCTCCCGACTTTTATTAGGCAGAAGATACAAAAGCCTGAAATCATGTTCAAGGACAACTTCTAACCCACTGTTATATGACTAACAAATAGTTCCCTAGTATGATAAGATTGATTCTTGACCTCACAATCTACCTTGTTCGGAGCTTTCTTCTTTTTGTTTACTGCCACTGGGTTTGCTCTTTGCCATTACACGTTATTCTGCATGATTATTGTTTTACCTTGTCCTGCCTCAATGCATTGTGTAATAATCTGATCTGTCTGAAGAGTTTGCAAGACAATCTCTTCACTGTATCTTTGTACATTTATTTATTTATTAAGATTCGGCATGGAGTAGACTCTTCCGTCCCTTTGAACCACACCACACAGCAACCGACCAATTTAATGCTGGCCTAATCATGAGACAATTTTACAATGACTAATTAACCTACCAACCAGTATGTCTTTGGTCTGTAGGAGGAAACTGGGGCACCCAAAGGAAACCCACACAGTCACAGAGGGATCATACAAGGTCCTTACAGGGAGTGTTGGGAAGTGAACCCAGGTTGCCTGTGCTCTAAAGTGTTGTGCTAGCCAATACTCTACCATGCCACCCAAATGTGAAAGTCATTATCTAATTCCAATTCCAAAAAATTAGAAGTAATTATTTTGAGTTACTTTTTATTTGAGAGCAACTCAAACAGTAAGTTTAACACCAGGATTTAATATGTTTCAGTTAGATTGCAGGAGTTTTTGCATCCTAGAACAAGTGTTTGGTCTTGTTCTTAAAATTACTGTTTGGATCATGTCCAAAGAACAAAGGTAGACACAGCAGATGTGGCCAGAGATGCCTGTCAGGTTAATATTTTATGAGATTTTGAGCTCTATTTGCTGCATATGCTGGATTTCTGTGTGTTTGAGTTCCCAGTACCAATCCTAATGCTTCCACTCCATTTCGAGCACCCTAGAGCCTGAGGTTCTCAAAGATTGGTAGGAATGCTGCACCTTTTCAGGTAGCTTTAGAACATCCTTGAATTTATTTATTTCCTCTGTTCCCCTGACAACTTCTTTCCAGAGAGGTGAAGTAGACATTTCGCATGCTGGCCTACAATAGTCCCGGCATTGAGTGTAGGAGTTTGGAGATCAAAATCAGATCAAATTAAGTTTAATTATGATTCAATCCATACGTATATACAGCTGAACATGACAGTGTTCATTATATTGTAATGGTACAAGATGCTAATGAGAACATAGAACATAGAAATCTACAGCACATTACAGGCCCCTTCAACCCACAATGTTGTGCCAACCATATAACCTACTCTAGAAGCTACCTAGAATTTCCCTAGCGCATAGTCCTCTATTTACTTACCTGTCTAAGAGGCTCTTAGAAGTCCCTATTGTATCCAGTTCCACCATCGCCGCTGGCAGTGCATTCCATGCACCCACCACTCTGTGTGTGAAAAACTTGCCCTTGACATCCCCTCGGTGCCTATTTCCAAGCACCTTAAAACTATACCCCTTGTGTTAGCCATTTCAGCCCTGGGAAAAAGACTCTGACTATCCACACGATCAATGCCCCTCATCATCTTATACACCTCTATCAGGTCACCTCTCATCCTCCGGAGGCCAAGTTCACTCAACCTCTTCTCATAAGCAGCGCTCTCCAAACCAGACAACATCCTTGTAAATCTCCTCTGCACTCTCTTTATCATATCCACAAAATTCCTGTAGTGAGGAGACCAGAACTGAACACAATACTCCAAATGGGGTCTAACTGAGGTCTTGTATAGCTGTAACATTACCTCACAGCTCTTGAATTCAATCCCACGGTTGATGGAGGCCATCACACCATACACCTTCTTAACAACACTGTCAACCTGCGCAGCAGCTTTGAGTGTCCTATCGTCACAGACCCCAAGATCTTTCAGATCCTCCGTACTGCCAGGGTGTTACCATTAATATTATATTCTGTCTTCAAATTTGACCTACCAAAATGAACCATTTGACACATATCTAGGTTGAAGTCTATCTGCTATGCACTAGAGAAATATGCTTTTCTTCTTAACTAGATTTTCTACATCCTTTGTACACCATGGTTCTGTAACCCTGCCATCCTTTCCCTGCCTCAATGGAACATACCTATGCAGAACCCCATGCAAATATTCCCTGAACATTTGCCACATTTCTGCAGTGCATTTCCCTGAGAACATCTGCTCCCAAGTTTCTGCCTAATAGCATCATATTTCCCTCTACCCCAATTAAATGCTTCCCCAAATTGTTTGCTCCTATCCCTCTTCAGCACAATGGTGAAGGAGATAGAGTTATGGTCACAACCTCCAAAATGCTCTCCCACCGAGAGATCTGACACCTGACCAGGTTCATTTCCTAATACTGGATCAAGTATGGCCTCTCCTCTAGTTGGTTTATCCGCATATTGTGTAAGGAAACCTTCCTGAACACACCTACCAAACTCCACCCCATCTAAACCTCTTGCACTGAGGAGATGCCAATCATTATTAGGAAAGGAAAGTTAAAATCTCCAAGCACAACAATCCTATTATTGCACTGTTCCAGCATCTGTCTCCCTATCTGCTCCTCAATATCCCTGTACTATTGTGGGGGGGGGGGTCTATAATAAACACCCAGTAGAGTTATTGCCCCTTTGCGTTATCTGTATTCCACCCATTCTGACTCAGAAGGCCATCCCTCCATGACTTCCTCCTTTTCTGCAGCCTAATTAGCAAAATTAGGGACACTGTCCCTAATTAGCAAAAGCATGCCTCCTCCTTTTGCTTCCCTCTCTTTTTGAAACATCTACGCCTGGCACACTCAGCAGCCATTCCTGTTCCTGAGATATCCAAGTCTCTGTATTGGCACAATGTATTGATCCACACTCTAAGTTCATCCACCTTGTTTATGATACTCCTTGCATTAAAATAGACACATCTCAAACCATCAGGCTGAGTGCATCTTTGATCTAACATCTGCCAATCCTTCTTCACAAACTCCCTACAAACTGCCTCTACTTGTGCTCCAACCTCCCCATCCTCTGCCTGTTCATTATGGTTCCTACCTCCCAGCAAATCTAGTTTAAACCCTCCCCAATAGCTTTAGAACTGGAGAACTATGTACAGTTTTGGTTACCCTGATATAGGAAAGATGTAATTAGTCTTTCAATATTTACAAGAATCTTGGCAGGATTTGAGGGCCTGAACCACAGGGAGATTCAACTAGGCTACAACTTTATTCCTTGTAGTGTAGGAGAGTGAGAGATGATGTTACATTAGTGTATAGGATCATGAGGGGCATAGACAGCATGGATGCACACAGTTCTTAACCCAGAGAAGGGGAATTTAAAAAGAGAGGGCACTATCTTAAGGTCAGAGGGAAAGAAATTGGCATATTGATTTATTATTGTCATCTGTATTGACAACTTAGCATTAAAAAAGATTTAAAATAAATATGTAATTTATATAATTTAAAATATTAATATATATTCATGTGCAATTTACGTAACTTGTATAATATATATATATATTTAATTTATGTGCTCCTGTGAGTGTCGTGTGTCTGATGCTATGTGCTTGTGATGCTGCTGCCAGTAAGTTTTTCATTGCATCTGTGCATCGGTATACATGTGCAGATGAGCTAAACTCGATCTTGACAGCCGTGTCAAGACTCTGATGCTGAGTTTGCGAGTGACAAAAGTTCGGTTTGGGGAGTGACGTAATGGGGAGCGTGACGTCAGGCACCGGAGGGCGGGACAATCGGTGAGTGACGTGTTCGTCTTCGCCCGGGGGGTTGTGGGAGGAGGACCCACCCACTTTAAGATGGCGGATAACATCCCTTTACGCCCAGTGCGGAGCCTGCAGGAGAGGCACGAATATTACCCGGGGAGGCAGAACAGGTACTGCATGTCCCGGACGGGACCAGCGCTCGGAGATTCGGTAGAGGGGAAGCGGAAGGATTGGGGGGGCGATGGCTCCAAACTGCAGGCTTCGCCAGTGTGGCTGGTACCGCGGCCCAGCAGGTCACCCGCCTTCCCCCGACCCCTCTTCAGCGGGTTCCCCATTCTATACATCGCCCCTTGTTCCCACGCCCCCCTCCCCCGGCCCAGCAGGTCCCCCTTCCTTCCCACCCCTTTCCGGCCCAGTAGACCCGCCCCTTCCCACGGCCAAACAGGACCCCTTCCGTACCACGACCCACCTGGCCCAGCAAGCCCCCCTTCCCATACCCCACCTGGCCCAGCAGGTCCCCCGTTCCTTCCCATGCCCCACCTGGCCCAGCAGGTCCCCCGTTCCTTCCCATGCCCCACTTGGCCCAGCAGGTCCCTCGTTCCTTCCCATGCCCCACTTGGCCCAGCAGGTCCCCCGTTCCTTCCCATGCCCCACTTGGCCCAGCAGGTCCCCCGTTCCTTCCCATGCCCCACTTGGCCCAGCAGGTCCCCCTTTCCTTCCCATGCCCCACTTGGCCCAGCAGGTCCCCCTTTCCTTCCCATGCCCCACTTGGCCCAGCAGGTCCCCCTTTCCTTCCCATGCCCCACTTGGCCCAGCAGGTCCCCCTTTCCTTCCCATGCCCCACTTGGCCCAGCAGGTCCCCCTTTCCTTCCCATGCCCCACTTGGCCCAGCAGGTCCCCCTTTCCTTCCCATGCCCCACTTGGCCCAGCAGGTCCCCCGTTCCTTCCCCTGGCCCAGCAGGTCTCCCTTCCTCCCTATGCCCCAACAGGCTCAGGACGTTCCCTTCCTTCCCACCACCACCTGACCCAGCAGGTCCCTTCCTATCCACCTGGCCCAACTTTTCTTCCACCACCCACCCACAATAAAGGCCATAAAATATTGGAACAGGATAGGATATTTGACCCATCAAGTGTGCTCTTCCATTTCATCATGACTGATCCATTCTCCTGTTGTCTTCTTCCTGTAATCTTTCATGCCCTGACTAATTAAGAACCTATCAACCTCCACATTAGATACACCCAGTGACCTGGCCTCCACAGCCACCCGTGGTGGTGAATTGCACAGGTTTGTGACCATCTGGCTAAAGAAATTCCTCTTCGTCTCTGTTCTAAATGAATATCCCTTTATTCTGAGGCTGTGCCCTCTGGTCCTAGACTCTCCCACTATAGGAAACATGCTCTCCACATATACTGTATTTAAGTCTTTCAAGATTTGATGGTCTTCAATGAGATCACTGCTCATTCTTCCAAGTTTCAGCAAATATGGGCACACAGCCATGAAACGCTCCTCATACGATAACCCCTTCATTCTCATAAACCTCTTCTGAACCCGCTTAAATGTCAGCACATTCCTTTCTTAGATACGGGGCCTAAATTTGCTCACAATACTCCCAAGTGAGGCCTCATTAGTGCCTTAGAGCCTCAGCATTACATTTTTACTTTTATGTTCTAGTTCTCTTGAAAAGAATGCCAACAATGCATTTGCTTTGCATAGACTCAGCCTTCCAAATTAATCCTGCACAAGGACTCCCAAGTACCTTTGCACTTTGGATTTTTGAATTTTCTGCCCATTTTGAAAATAGTCTACACTTTTGTTCCTTCTAGCAAAGTGCATGACCATACACTTCAACTCTATTCCATCTGAAATTTCTTTGCCCATTCTCCTGATGAGTCCTTTTGCAGCCTCCCTGCTTCCTCAACACTAACTACCTCTCCAATAATCTTCATATCATCTGCAACTTGGCTACAAAGTTGTCAATTCTGTCATCCAACTCATTGATATATACCATAAAAAGAAGCAGACCCAACTCCAACCCCTGTGGAACACTACTAGTCAGTAACAGCCAACCAGAAAAGCTTCCTTTTATTCCCACACTTTGCCTCCTGCTAATCAGCCAATCGTCTATCTATGCTAATATCTTACCATAAATACCGTGGGCTTTTATCTTGTTAAGCAGCTTCATGTGGCAACTTGTCAAAGGCCTTCTGAAACATCAAAGAACACAACACCCATTCATTCTCCTTTCTCTGTCCCGCTAGTTATTTCTTAAAAAAATTCTAACAGGTTTGTCAGGTAAGATTTTCCCCTAAGGAAGCCATGCTGATTTTGGCCTATTTTATCATGTGCCACCAAGAACCCTGAGACCTCATCCAACAGCTCTAGCAAACCTGTGAACAAGGATATTGGTTCCCTTTGGGTTCAGGTGTAAATTGTCCCTTTTATCATACCCTTCCCAGGAAAGACCCAAATGATTCAGAAGTTTGAAGCCCTGCCTGCTGCACCAGCCCCTCAGGCACACATTCGTCTGCCAAATCATCCTCTTCTTGCCTCACTGCCCTGTGACACAGGCAGCAATCCGGAGATTACTTCTCTGGAGGTCCTCCTTTTCAGCTTTCTACCTAATTCCCTAAATTCTCTGTTCAGGATCTCCTCCCTTTTCCTAACTATGTCGCTGTTGCCAAAATGTTCCAAGAGTTTTGTCTACTTACCTTCCCAGTTTAGAATGTCATGAATGCAATCCAAGACATCGCTGACCCTGGCACCTCGGGGGCAACATGCCATCCAAGTGTCTTTTCCACATCCACAGAATCTCATGACGACTTCTCTGATTTTGGAATCCCCTATCACAATTGTAATCCTCTTCTCCCCTCTTCCATTCTGAGCCACAGTGCCAGAGACCTGGTATCTAAAGTGGTATTCTTATTAGTGAGGGGAACAACCACAGGGGAGGTCTGCACTGGTTGCCCATTTCCTTTTCCTTGACAGTCACCCAGGTACCTGCCCCCTGCAATTTGGGGGTGACTCACCTCTTTATGTTCCCGTATGAGCCGAAGGTCGTCGAGCTGCAATTCCAGTTCCTTAACACGGTCTCTGAGGAGCTGCAGCTCGTTGCATCTGGAGCCTAGAGGTCTCTTGGAATTCTCACATCTCACACAAAAAAAACAGCACAGCTCCTGGAGATGTTGTCACTGCACTAACTGGTGAAGAATGCAGAAGAAAGAAGCTTGCTTTGTCCAAGCCTGTTTAGCCAAGGTCTCCCAACTCCATCTTATTTTTATTTGTCCTTACTAATGAATCATGATTCGATTAGGTCGCTGGAAAAATCCGAAAGCTTGCAAACAATCTTTTACGATCTCTTGCCCTAACCTGTGTGCAGCCTCCTCTTTCAATTTGATTGGTCCCACTTCACCCCACCTCTCACCTGGCCCAGCAAGTCCTTGCTCTTCCACCTAGCTCAGTGTGTCCCTACCCCCCCCCCCCCACCCAGCTCAGCCCACCCAGGTTGACATGTCCCCCACCCCCACTCCATCCCTTACCTCACTGATTTATCTTCCTTGTTCACACCCTTCCTTTCTCCTACAC
The DNA here is from genome assembly GCF_048418815.1 of Hemitrygon akajei. NCBI lineage: Eukaryota > Metazoa > Chordata > Chondrichthyes > Myliobatiformes > Dasyatidae > Hemitrygon > Hemitrygon akajei. Next base: position 118,535,183 of record NC_133124.1, read on the forward strand.
CTACCCCCCGGTTGCAGTCTCCGAAAATGCTCTGTCCACTCCTGCTCCTGTTTACCCTTTTGTCCGGACTTTCTTCCTTTGCCTCCGTTTTCCCCCATCTGATTGTAGTCACTTTTTTTCACTCTTAATTTTGCCCTCTGTGCACAGTTCCTTCACTCCTCTGCTTATATTCTCTTGTCAACCCTGATACAACGTATCTGAATACATTCTTCCTACCTCCTCCCTTTGCACCCCATATCTTCCCTTCTGGTGGTTTTATAGAGACTGCAAATGCACGTTAACTGTGCCCTGTGTATTACACATTTAGACAAGGTAAAATAAAACATCTGAAACATAAATGCCAAATATTGCCGATAAAGTGAGGATGAAATGACTAAAGCCTTCCAGTTGATACTTGTGGAGTTTCCTGAAAGCTTTAAGCATCTTATTTTAAGATAAGCTTGTGAAATTGTTATGTGGAGTTTGTCAATACCAAGGAATAGCTTAGTTTCATGATCAGAATTAGATCACATTTTTTACTGAATGGAATGGCGTTTGTTTTTCATTGCACTGTTTTTAAAATGCTTGAGCTACCTCAAAACAGCTTGGACCACATTTATTATAAGTATAAACATCGTTTTTCAGGCCAAGATCCTGAAAGTTGAAATCAAATGCTTGATGTATGCAAGTCAAATAAACATGAAAAATTGCTGGTAGTAATGTGACTTTGAGCTTGTAGGAAAGAATATTTTTTTTCTCCATAGTGTTTCTTTGGGTGAATATGATCTTAATTGCATTTAGCCTGAATATTTGAGTTGAGGTTTGAAAGGTACTGCAAATGGCCTTCATGGAGAAAGTTTATTGCAAATAATTTGGATTGATGATACGGTGTAATGATGTTTGATCAGACTTACCATGTTCACACATGGTAAAAAAAAATATGATTTCCCCTTGTGTAATAAGTGGCTGCATTGTTCATGTGCTGCTTGGGGCTACCCTTTTATGATAGCTGTTTTGATTTTGTGGAAAGTAAACATCGATACAGGTTGGATTGGCTAAACTGTTTGCTTGAATGTTACACTTGGTATTTCAGTGGTTTTGGAATACATTTGAAGTCATTCTGTGAATAATGAGAAAGGTTACAAAAACAAAAAAAAACAAATTTGGTTCTTGACCGTCAATAGTTTGATATATTTCGTGAAAATTCTTTTCAGAGGTGAAGCGGTTGGATTAGTTTCAAAATTGCACAGATTTTGCAAAATAGCTATATACTTTATTAATCCTAAAGGAAATTACAGTGTCACAGTAGCATTATAAGTGCACAGATATAAATATTAGAAGTAGAAAGAATAAAATAAATAAGTTACCACAGTTTGACAGGAGGGGGTCATCACTCCCTCGGTAGGTTGACTCATTATAGAGCCTAATGGCCAAGGGTAAGAATGACCTCATAAGGCGCTCTTTGAAACAGCACAGTTGTCTTAGTCTAGTACTAAAAGTGCTCCTCTGTTCAATCAAGGTGGCAGGCAGAGGATGAGAAATATTGTCCAGAATTGCCAGGATTTTTCGTAGGGTCCTTTGTTCTACCACAGCCTCCAGTGTGTCCAATTTAACTCCTATAACAGAGCCAGTCTTTCTAATTAGTTTATTGAGCCTTTTGGTATCACCCATGTTGATGCCATTGCCCCAGCACACCACCACATGGAAGATTATACTGGCAACAACAGACTGGTAGAACACGTGAAGGAGAGGCCTGCATACTCCAAACGATCTCAGTCTCCTCAGGAAGTAGAGGTGACTCTGGCCCTTCTTGTACACAGCCTCCATGTTGCTGCTGCACTCAAGTCTGTCATCCAGGTGCAGCCCCAGGTATTTGTGGGTCCTCACCACATCCACGTCCTCACCATCAATGGTAACAAGGAACAGTGCAGGCTGTCTTCCTGAAGTCCATCACCATCTCCTTTGTCTTACTAATGTTGGGCTGTAGGTGATTCAGCTTGCACCATTTGACAATGTCCTCCACCAGGGCCCTATATTCATCTTCCCTTGCACTCTTTTATACAACCATCTATTGCTGAGCCTTCAGATAGCATGACTCAGTGTTGTAACTAAAGTCCAAGATAGACAGGATAAACAGGAAGAGAGCCAATACAGTTCCCTGTAGGGCCCCAGGGCTACTTATAGCCATATCTGACACACGGCTCCGAAGCCACACATACTGTGGTCTGCCAGTCAGGTACTCCATTATCCAGATACAGTGGAAGTGCCAATCTGCATTGGACAGAGTTTCAAGATGATGAATGTTGAAGTATTTAGTATAGTACATGGAAGTTTGATAATTAAAATGCGACGCAGCATTATTTTTCATTCATGATAGTGTTTTGATGTTTAAGCATTGTCAAATCCTCCTGATAAGGTGGTGTTCATTGAACTTTTTGGTGTACGGATGCCAAACAATAAGATACTACTTTCAGAAATGGTTTGCAGAATTTTTGAATACAGATGTTTATAGACTTAGACTACAAGTGAGCCCACATTATGGCCACTCAGGTTGCAGTAATTAGTACTTCTGGAATTCACAAATCACTATCAAAAACTGATTTACACTCAGTGTTAATTTTATTAGGCACATCGTTAAACCTTGTTAATGCAAATATCTAATCAGCCAATCATAAAAGAATCTAGAGATAGTCAAAAATTTCAGTTTTTCAGACCAATGATCAGAATGGGGAAAGAAATGTGATCTAAGTGACTTTGATTATGGAATGATTGGTTCCAGACAGGGTGGTTTCAGTCTCTTAAAAGCTGCTGATTTCTTGGGATTGCAGAGAATGGTGTGGAAAAAATTCCCAGTGAGCAGCAGTTCTGTGGGTGAAAACACCTTGTTAACCAGAGAGGTCAAAAGAGAATGGCCAGACTATGTCAAGGTGACAGGAAAGCAAGAGTAATGGAAATAACTGAATTACAACAGTAGTGTGCAGAAGAGAATCTGTGAATGTATAACATATCAAACCATGAAGTGGATGGTCTGTAGCTCCAGAAGACCACACGAGTTTCCACTCTTGTACTTAACAAAGTGGCTACTGAGTATAGAATAAAATTCAGACTCTGGTTTAATATCACAGGCATATGCCATGAAATGTGTTAACTTTGTGACAACGGTGCTATCATATAATGTACATTAAATAGTTAAGTTAAAATAAGTAGTGCAAAACATAAATATAAAAAAGTAATGAGTTAGTGTTCATGGGTTCAATGTCCATTTAGAAATAGGATGACAGAGGGGAAGAAGCTGTTCCTGAATTGCAGAGTGTGTACTTTCAGGCTTCTGTATCTCCTTCCTGATGGTAACAATGAAAAGAGGACATGTCCTGGATGAATGAGGTCCTTACTGATGGACGCCACCTTCCTGAGGCACTGCTCCTCGAAGTGTCTTCGATACAGTGCCCATGATGGAGCTAATTTTGCAACACTCTGCAACTTAACAAAACTTGCACTTAATGAGATTATGTAGGGGTGGGGGGGAAGTGAGCATAGAATGTGAAAACGACTACAAATTTTATTAATTATTTTAAATATTTACTTAGCCAGTAAGATTTGAATATGACATCACTGCACCGATGTGAGTTGGTAGGAGTACCCAAGTCCCTCCTTTGTTATGTCCTCTCCGGTCTGAGGACAGGCATTTTTTCTGACCTGCTGTATTGTGGGGAACTACAATGGCTATGGTTAGTCTCTTAAAGTAATATACTTCTAAATCACTGAACTTTAACCTGTTAATCCCTGAACTGGTACACCACTTTTCTGTATCCCAATCCGCAAATCCCCTTACCTGTTATCTCCACCCCCTAAACCATTTCCTAATCCATGAGTTTTGTGGTTCAGAGAAAATACCTTGCGTGTGAAGAGTGTGAAAGTGATGCACTCTCTGTTCACTGTCCTCAAGTTGGAGAGGGTATGACAATGGAGGGACTTGGCTGTGACTGTCAGCCCAATTAACATGGTGGTGTTATATCAGTTTATTTTATTGCCCATAGTATTAAGTGACAAAATATCAAAAAATGACATTTGTTTCTTTCATGCAAATCTTGTCCATCCCTCAAGTTTAATATTTTCCTTTGCTGCGAAATAACAGTTGTGAATTACTTTGTCATTGCTGTTAAAATATGAGAGAAAATTGTCCTGCAGAAATGTATCTCTAATTATATGGAATTCAATAGGAAGTGGGTTTGTGTTACAAAAGAATCACACCACTCTGTTTTCTAGGAATGCAACCCCTCTGTAACAAGGTCTGTCATAAAGGAAATATATTCAAAGTAGGAATGTGTTAATACGATGTACTTTCAGATCGACTATAGCTTTCAGCCAATTGATCTGCATACAACTTGGGCTGTAAGTAAAGGGCAGGTGAGGGGGGAGGGTTGCACAGGATATACTACACTTAGAATCAGAAGTCATTTGATAAAGTGCCACATCAAAAAATATTTTGAATGAAAAGAAGCTTGTATAGGAGCAATGACTAGACAATTGTTGGGTAACAGGAAACAGCAGACCATTTCTGTTTTTGTTTAACAATTAACTGAGTGGTATGCCACAGGTATTGGAGCTGGGGCCTTACCTTCCAATTTACATAAATTATTTGGCTGATGGCACTGAAGATGTGGCTTTTAAATTGATGACATAAAAATAATGTGTGAAAAGGATATAGGGCAAGTGAGTGCGGAGAGTTCAAGCAAATACTGTTTAATTTGGCAAAATTTAAATATTTTCTTTTGGACGAAATAAAAATAAACATCTAATTGGCAAAGGGTTACAGAGCTCTGAAGATCAGATGTTTTTGAGTACTCAGGTGTATAATTTGCAAAATGTTAGCATTTAGGTACAGTAAGTAATTAGGAAGACTAACAATATCATTGTTCATCAGAAGAAGTTAATACAGAAGTAAGGAGGTTATGTTTCAGTTACATAGGATGCCTGTAGGACCACATGGAATACAATGTGGATTTAAAGTAAATGCATTAAAAGCGGTTCAGATAATATTTACAAGACTGCTGCCTGGAATAGGTTAGATGTTGGGGCACTTGATTGAAACATGGTAGACCCTGAGGGATCTTGTCAGGTTGGCATTACTTCTCGTGGGATAATCCTGGCACAGCCTGACCCTTCCAGGTACGGCTCTCGCTACCACTGAGGACATTGACAAGAGGCAATGTGTTAGGATGTCAACATCCATCATTAAGGACCACCACCATCTGGGTCATGTCATCCTCCTGATGCTACTGTCAGGCAGGGGATGAAGGTGCCTGGAGAATTACACCTCATGGTTAAGAATAGTCACTTCCCCACTGCCTTGAAGCTCTTACGTTGACTTAAACTCCAAACACTACCTCAGACTTTTTTTTCCTATCAACCTGCACTGGTCTCATTTATTTTAGTTCTTGTTAGACAAGCTGTATATTTTTAATTTTAGTCTGTTAACTTATTTGTCATGTTTATAATATACTGTGATGCTGCAAAAAGACAACTTCCATTGTGTATGTACAGTAAACGTGAAAATTTCAATTGGAAGTAGTGGTCATCCATTTAAGATGGATGAAGTGGCATTTTTTTCTGATGGTCCAAAATGTTTGGGATTGCTTTCCTCCAAGGTCAATGGAACCAAAGTTGTTGAATTATTGATAAAAGTAGTACTTGGTAAAATGATAAAAGTATAATTTCATTATAGTAATTAATGTAGCTATTTAATTGGGTAATAAAATTGAAAGGTGCGGTAGTGGAATTTTATCCTGGAACAGCACTTAAAGCTAGAGAGAGCCATGATGTTGAAACAGTAGAAAATCAATTGAAAGATTACCAATCATAAGAGTGCCAATCAATAGTTGTAACAAGTGACAAAAAGCAAGATAAAATAAATAAAAGTTTTCATAACACTTTCAGGATATCCCAAAATAGTAAAAACAAGAGTACTCCAAAATTTAGCCAAATTGCGATGGTACTGTGCCCATTAAAAGTATTCACCCCTTGAAAGTTTTCATGTTGTATTGTTTTACAACATTTCAAAGTGAAAACAAATCTCTACAAGGTGATCTAAATTATTGACAAATATAAAACATTAAATAATTGACTAGGGAGTATTTACCCCCCCTTTAATATGATACACCAAATCATCATTGGTGCAGCCGTTTGGTTTTAGAAATGACATAATTAGTTAAATGGAGATCTATTTTTGAAGACTTGTGTGCAGTCAAGGTGTTTCAATTGTAGTAAAAATAAACCTCTATCTGGAAGGCCCAACTGCTGGTGACTCAGTGTCCTGGCAAAAACTACACTATGAAGACAAAAGAACACTCCAAGCAACTCTGTGAAAATATTATTATGAAGCACGAGTCAAGAGATGGATACAAGAAAATTTCCAAGTCACTGAATATTCCATGGAGTACAGTTAAGTCAGTCATCAAGAAATGGAAAGAATATGGCAGTTATAAATCTGTCTAGAGCAGGCTGTCCTCAAAAACTGAGTGAATGAGCAAGAAGGGGACTAGTGAGGGAGACCACCAAGAGACCTATGACAACCTTGGAAGAGTTGCAAGCGTTAGTGGCTGAGATGGGAGAGACTGCACGTACAACGGTTGCTTGGGTGCTTTGCCTGTTGCAACTTTATGGGAGAGCGGCAAAGTGAAAGCCACTGCTGAAAAAATTCACATGAAATCTCAGCTAGAGTTTGCCAGAAGATATGTGGGAGACTCTGAAGTCAGCTGGAAGAAAGTTCTATGATGAAACCAAAATTGAGCTTTTCAACCATCAGACTAAGCACTTATTTGGCATAAACCAAGCTCCACATATCATCAGAAACACCCTATCTCTGCTGTGAAGCATGGTGGTGGCTGCATCATTCTGTTGTGATGCTTCATTGCAGTGGGCCCTGGAAAGCTTGAGAAGGTAGAATGCAGCAAAATGCAGGGAAATCCTGGAGGAAAACCAGATGGAGTTTGCAAGAGAACTGAGCTTGGGAGATTTGTTTTCCAGCAAGACAATGACCTCAAGCAAAAAGCCAAATATACACAGGAATGGCTTAAAAACAACAAAGTTAATGTCCTGGAGTGACAAAGTCAGAGTCCATACCGCAATCCAATTGAGAATTTGTGGCTGGACTTGAAAAGGGCTGTTCATGCACGACCCTCATGCAGTCTGACAGCTTGAGCAGTTGTCTAAAGAAGAATGGGGAAAATTGCAGTGTCCAGATGTGCAAAACTGATAGAGACCTATCCACACAGACTCAAGGCTGAAATTGCTGCCAGAGGTGCAACTATTATATACCAACTTGAAGGGGGTGAATACTTATGCAATTAATTATTTTTTGTTTTATATTTGTAATTAATTTAGATCACTTTGTAGAAATTTGTTTTCACTTTAACATGAAGGAATCTTTTTCTCTTGATCAATGTCAAAAAAGCCAAATCAAATCCATTGTGATTCATTGTTGTTAAACAATTAAAGCTGAAAACTTCCAAGGAGGTTAATACTTTTTATGAGCACTGTAACTAAATAGTGTTCAGTGTACAATTTAGACAAAAATTAGCCAGAACAGGTTGCAACCATAAAAATCTTTGAAATAACACTAGGGCTAGTAGGGCCTACTACACACAGTAGCTCTTATAAATGAATAATTAAATAACTGTTCCTGAACGTGGTGGTGTGGGACCTAATGCTCCTGTACCTTTTTCCTGATGGTAGTAGTGAGAAGAAAGTATGGCCCTGGATGGTGGGGTCTTTGATGAATTTTGCTTTCTTGTGGCAGCAATCCATGTAAATATGCTTAAGTTGTGGGATGGACTGGGATGTCTCCATTACTTTCTGTAGTGTTTTCTGTTATTCAGCATTGGTGTTTTCATAGCAGCTGTGATGCAGCCAGTTAGGATATTCTCCACTGTTTATCTGCAAAAATTTGACAGATTTTGAAGACATGCTGAATGTTGATTTGTCGTCTCTCTGTGAGAAGATGTGGATCCAGTTTCAGAAGGACATAAAGATTCAGGTCTTGGAACTTGATCAAATCAGCCATGCCTGAATACTGTCTAGACTTTGCTGTGCATGGATGAAGATCATTTCATTTTGTGAAGAGTTGTGAATATAATAGAGCAATTTATGATGCGCATGATTAATGGAGGTTAAATGTTGAAGTCTTTAAAAAATGATTGGGCCAAAGACATTGCTCTGAGTAGAGTGATTGATGTACAACAGCCATAACCATCTTCCTTTGAACAAGATATGACTCCTTTCGTTGGAAATTTTGGACTCCATGATGTGAAGGGCAGATATTCTCACTTCACTTTTGATAGTTTAGGTCAAGGTTTTTATGAAGGCTGCAGTTGAATAACTTGTTCACTGCTCCGTTGGGTGAGTAAGTGCAGTTAATAACATCTTCAATCATTGTCCATTGGTACAACGTTGTTTGTACAGTATATTCCCTTTTTGTGGACAATACTTACCTGGACCATTTTCTCTGTTGCAGTTGGCATTACAAGTTTCCCCCTGCTATCTGAAGGTAGAGCGTTCCCATGAAACCGTTTGTAAGCCGAAATGTTGTGAAGCGAAGAAGCAATTACCATTAATTTATATGTGTAAAATTTTTAAACGTTCCCAGACCCAAAAAATAACCTACCAAATAACACATAAAACCTAAAATAACATGAACATATAATAAAAGCAAGAATGATATGATAAATATACAGCCTATAGAAAGTAGAAATATTGTATTACGGTGTAGTTTCACTTATCAGAATGGGGAAGATAGCAAACCAAAATCGATTTGGAGAAAAAAAAATTGATACATACACGTTTATGCACGTACATGAATGCGCACACAACTGCCCGCACAAGGCTTCACGGTCATGGTAGTCTTTTTCAGGGTAAACACACGTATAAAGCGGGCGTCTTTTTTTTGTAGAAGTGAAAAACTTCTTTGGTTAGCGAAAGCAGGTACTAATGTAGGTCTTTTGTAAAAGCAAGCTGTCATAAAGCAAACGTTCGAAAAACGGGGGCCACCTGTGTTGGAATTGCTGTGGAGCTGCATGGTTAGTTGTGTACTTGTAATGCAATTAGAATGAACGCAATTGGTTGAAGACTGGCTTATATGAAGTCTGGTGATTTTTGGAGAGGCACAACTAGGCTTGTGCACTTGCACTTCTGGTTGAGGAACTGTAAACAATTCATCCTATAACCACCAGATTCTGGGTCCTGTATTCATGGAGGTATTCTTAAAATTGTTGAGTCTGGTTCACCACCATTTACAACTAGATGTGACAACTGCACAGACCTGTGAAGCAATTTTTGGTTATGTTATTGTTTATTCAGTTACTTGATGTTTTGCATGCATGTCATTGAGTTGTTTTTATTTTTATTATGGCACCTCTTTGTAAAGTTCATCTGCTCCCTTAATGGATTCTTCATTAAATCAGCGTTAATTCCCTGGCTTGGTGTAACGGAGATGCAGATTGTGGAGAATTAATTTTGCTGATAAATGCCCATCTTGCTGATTTTGAGCTGCTAAATCTGCTCTAGCTGGCTGGTGGTATAGAGGCATCAACACTGGACTTTGAGGCAAATGTTTCCGAGTTTGAATCCAGCTGGCTACTTGCAGGCTTTCTATCTCTGCAGGGCTGAACGTCAAGCTAGCAACTCAGTTTTGTAAAAGAACACTAAAATGCTACAGAAACAGCAAAAATGCCACCCGATGTGTCTCAAGGTGCGAAAAGGAACAACAACAAATCTGCTCCATCATACTTAACACAATAGTTGCCATGCAAATATGAAAAAGGGACTTGGTCTTCACAAGACACATCATGCTAACTTGCTAATATCAATTCAGTGGCCACTTTATTAAGTACAGGAGTAGAACCCAGTGTGGTCTTATGCTGCTGTAGCCCATCTAATTCAAGGTTGGACGTGTTGTGCGTTCAGAGATGCTCTTGTGCACATCACTATTGTAAACATGGTTATTTGAATTATTGTCACCTTCATGTCTGCGTGAACCAGTCTGGTCAGTCTCCTCTGACCACTTCCAAGGCTTCTTGCCCACAGAACTGCCGCCCATTGGATGTCTCTTTTTTTGCACTATTTTCTGTAAACTCTAGAGACTGTGTGAAAATGCCAGAAGATCAGCATTTTCTGAGATAGTCGAACTATCCCTTCTGGCACCAACAATCATTCCACGGTGAAAATTACTTAGATTACATTTCTTCACCATCTGATGTTCAACCTGAACAACACCTGAACCTCTTGATGTCTGCATGCTTTTATTCATTGCTTAGCAACCATATCATTGGCTGATTAGATATTTGTATTGAATAGCAGGTATACTTAATAAAGTGGCCACTGAGTGTATAAAGTCCAATGAAGTAGATAGATAGATAGATACTTTATTCATCCCCATGGGGAAATTCAACTTTTTTTTCCAATGTCCCATACACTTGTTGTAGCAAAACTACTTACATACAATACTTAACTCAGTAAAAAAAATATGATATGCATCTAAATCACTATCTCAAAAAGCATTAATAATAGCTTTTAAAAAGTTCTTAAGTCCTGGCGGTAGAATTGTAAAGCCTAATGGCATTGGGGAGTATTGACCTCTTCATCCTGTCTGAGGAGCATTGCATCGATAGTAACCTGTCGCTGAAACTGCTTCTCTGTCTCTGGATGGTGCTATGTAGAGGATGTTCAGAGTTATCCATAATTGACCGTAGCCTACTCAGCGCCCTTCGTTCAGCTACCGATGTTAAACTCTCCAGTACTTTGCCCACGACAGAGCCCGCCTTCCTTACCAGCTTATTAAGATGTGAGGCGTCCCTCTTCTTAATGCTTCCTCCCCAACACGCCACCACAAAGAAGAGGGCGCTCTCCACAACTGACCTATAGAACATCTTCAGCATCTCACTACAGACATTGAATGACGCCAACCTTCTTAGGAAGTACAGTCGACTCTGTGCCTTCCTGCACAAGGCATCTGTGTTGGCAGTCCAGTCTAGCTTCTCGTCTAACTGTACTCCCAGATACTTGTAGGTCTTAACCTGCTCCACACATTCTCCATTAATGATCACTGGCTCCATATGAGGCCTAGATCTCCTAAAGTCCACCACCATCTCCTTGGTCTTGGTGACCAAGTTTGGAGTTTCAACTCCAAAGAAAAGTGGAGCTGAAAATTCACTGTATGACTAACTATTCACTATTTTACTGTTCCGTATTTGCATCTAAATTCATAAACAATATAAATGTATATAAGTTTAGATGGTTAAATTAGTGGGAAGTGTGAATGTGATTTGACATTTCACACAAAGGTAAACACGGCTACAAACCAAATTGGGGGGGGGATTAAAACTTGGCTGTATGTGTTGTTTTTGTTTGATCAGCAGTACATTGTAAGTTATGATTAAGTTACAATACTTTCTAAAGTTTTTTGATCAGATTGTTTCTCTGGAAATTTATTGTACTTGTTTATATGCGTACCAACTGTTATTCTCTTGAGAGAAGGCAGTCCATTTGTTTTTTATAGTGAGATGTAATCAACATTTCAACAAAAGACTGTAACTGACTACGAAAGACTCTGTTTTAGCCATCAAAGATTGCAAATTTTAACAGCCTCTCAATTCTTTGGGAACCTTCCTTTCATCTTTCTCTGATCCCAATTTCTCCCCCTTGGTTTAATTCTTTTATTGTTTTCACTTTCCTTGTGATCAGGGAAAAGAGGGTGTGATTGCGAGTGAGGTGGGTAGTAGCATCCAAGAGACAGTGCTGGAGGAGCCTCAGCCTTTGAGCTTGTCCAACAGATCTGAGATTCTTGCTCCCAGTGTGGATGAGAGTGGGGGCCATAGGAAGGATGAGCAACCTAACTGCGGCACTGTAGTTCAGGGAGCCATTCGGGGTGGGGGTGGTGGTGCGGTTAAGAGATGAGAAACGTAATGGTAATTGGAGATAGTATAATCAGGGGAATAGACAGTTCTCTGTCGTGAGGCTAGAGCGTCCCATTTGAGCTGTGGGTAGTCACTGCAATGAGTGTAAAGAGAGTAGAGCAGTGGGATAAGCTTACATCCCTTGAGGTGCACCTGTGTTGATGATCAGCGAGGAGGAAATGTTACTTATGATCCACACTGACTGGTCTCCTGATGAGGATGTGAAGGACCCATTTGCAAAGAGAGGTACACAGGCCCCGATTTTGAAATATGTTGATTAGTACTGAAGGGATTGTAGTATTGACCACTGAGCTATAATCAATAAACGGCAGCCTGACGTAGGTATTAATGTTGTCCAGGTGATACAGGGCTGAGTAGAGAGACAGTGAAATTGCATCTGCTGATGACCTGTTGTGGTTGGCGAGTTAATTCCGGCCATGACCAACCTCCCAAAGCACTTCATCACAGTTGAAGTGACTGCTTCCCGAGGGTGATAGTTGCTGAGGCAGCTCACCTTACTCTTGGGTAATGGGATAATTAATGCCCTTTGTGAGGGTTCACCCTCTTGAAAGACGTTCTGACATTGGCATCTGAGACAGGTATCACGGGGTGAACAGAAGCTGCAGGAATTCACACAGGTATAGTTTTATTTCTTTCAAAGCATGCATTAAAATGTGTTCAACTCATCAAGAGCGAAGCATCACAGATCAAGTCCTCAGCTGAGTGTGAATCTAACGATTCATACATAGCTTCTGGTTTAGGTATATCATCCTTTTCCACACAGGTCAGTGCAACTCTATCACATTCATTCAGGTCAAAAGGTGAATCCCTGAATATTATCCAGTCCACTGGTTCAAAGCAATCCTATAAGCGTTCCTCTGCTTCTGTTGACAATATCTTCATGGTCGTCACCTTTGGTACTGTGGTCCTTAGTCTCTGCCTGTATACTGAGTATTCAGTCCACAAATGTTTAGTACAGTACTGTGATTGTGAAACAAATGTTGCCATTTCCTTGCTATTATGAAAAAAAACAGTTTAGTTTTTTTTTTGCAATATGGCAAATCCCAAGTTGAAGCAGTAGTAGTTCTAACTTTAGTTCAGAATAAACTGGCACATCCAGTGATGGATGAAGTCCCTGGATACTCAGCTGGAATGGTTAGATCTTCTACCCTGTCTTGGAAGAACTGTCTGATTGTTTAAGAACCATGGCTAGAGCTTCTGAGAAGATATTATAACATCCAATTCAAGAATTAGTTTGTGCTTTGGCAAATCTTTAAATGTACACCAAAGTAAGCATGTATGGCCTTGCAGGAGGAAGCTGCAATTTTTTGATTACTGAAAATTAATCCTGCCCGTTGGTGCTGCTTTTAGTGTGATTTTAGGTCTCAAGTAATGGTTTGTTTGTTGCCTGAATTGAATTTGTTTGGAACAATAATGGGAATGCACCAAAAATTGTAAATGCACCTGAGGTTTTGAATGTCTAAAGAAGTGCATGTTTATAATTGTTGGGGGATGACAAGAATGTGCTAAAAATATATTTTTTAAAGTAAGAACAGGTTGTGGTTCCCAGAGCTAACATTGCCATTGACTTGTATAGCAGTCTGTTCATCATGCACTTGAATATACTCTTTGAATTTAGGGTAGAGAAGTATAATATTACCTGTATAAACTTGAAAATATTTCATTCTGCCCACGCTAGCTTTCAAGAATGGAAAATCTCCTTGGGGCAAAGTTAACTGCCTGCTATAATATGCTTACAGCACAAAGATAGAATTGGTGAAAAGAAATTGAATAGTGAAATAGCAACTCTGTCTGGAATAAAGTTTCTTCATTAGTACATTTATAGCAGTACAGCAATGTTTTGTATAGCTGTGGTTGAAGATTTCACTGTAGTAATAAATTAATGATAATTGTAGAAAGAAATGTAAAATTTTCTTATGTCAGAGGTGGATTTGGATGCATTGGGTAGTTGACTGTGTTGGCATTTCAATTTTTTTTGTTTTTTTTTACTATTGCTGGGTAATTTTTTTTGCCCATTCTTGGCAATGAGTCCAGACAGAGAGGAATAAAAAAGTCTTACACTTGCATGTGCCTTTTGGAGTAGTTCAAGCTCTGTTAGAGCTAATTTACAAGTTTAACCATTTGTCTCAATGAAATACAGAATGCTATTTTTGCAAACTGGAATAACCTACACTTAAATGAGATCTCAATCTTTTTATAGTACTATGGGAAAGCTAGGACACTGCGTAACTGCTACTATCTTACATAGTACTCTTTTATTTGATCTGAGAGGGCAGACAGTGTTTAAAGACTCATCCAGAGCACAATGACACAAACAAAATAACTCTGAAACAGCAGCTACAATCTGAATCTGGAAACTTCTTACATAGGTGAGTGTGCTATTCCTCAAGCTACTCCTTGGTTTTGTTTTGAGGATTCCAGAAAGCATAACTTGTATGGTCAGTTTGTGATGTTTGTATCTGAAATGCAAAAGGAAATGTAAATAAAATGCTTGAATATGAGTGGAGAGAGTTGTAAACTTTTTTGGGAAAGTGTTTAGGATATTAATGGATAGGATACAAATTGAGTTGTAATCTTTCTCGCAAACCAAATTGATTTACATACAGCATAGACTATTTCTGTACAGTGCAAACTTTTAGCCCGTGATAGTGTGCTGGCCTTTTAACCTACTCTAAGTTGAATCTAAGCCTTCCCTCTTGCATAGCCCTGCATTTTTGTATCACCAATGTGCCATCTAAGTTTCTTAAATGTCCTTAATATATCTGTCTCTATCACCATCTCTGGCAGGGCATTCCATGCATCACTCAGTTAAAAAAAAACCTCTGATACTCTCATCTCGGCTGACCCCCTCCCACCAATACTTAACTCCAATCACTTTAAGAATATGCCTGCTTGTATTGGCCATTTCTTTCCTGGGAAATAGTCTCTGGTTATCTACTCAATTTATGCCTCTTGTATCTATACCGATTCACTTTCATCCTCCTCTGTTCCAAAGAGAGAAGCCCTAGCTCACTCAATCTACCCACAAAAAGATTTCTGTTGGAGTTATTTATATTGTAGTTATATTGAAAACCATCCTACTCTTACCCTCAGCACTTTTCCTATCTAACCGAATATTGCAGTTAGTAAATTACCCCAAATCCTAGCCACTTTGGTTTTGTTCTGCAATTTAGTTAGGCTGTATTATGTTTGAGAATTTTTATAGTTGCTGTAAGTGGTTATTTTTTGTGCCCTGTTGAAAACTTGTACAGCAGTATAAAAGGGAAGATACAATAATATTTTATAATCACTTGGAACTGCTTAAGTTTAGTAAAAAAAAAACTTATTTCCACATCAGCTGAAAATATTATAAAGCCTTTTTGTACTTCATCTCCAAGACTTTTTTTTGTAGTTTTTCCAGGACTGTACACTTACCCTACAAATGAAGTTAAGTTCCAGATGTTGTATGAATGAACATTTGTCAACTTTATTACATTTTTTCTCACTGCTAGATTATGTATTGCATTGAACTGCTGCTGCTAAGTTAACAAATTTCAAGTCACATGCCGGTGATAATAAACCTGATTCTGATTCTGACCTTTAATCAAAGGAAATTAATTCTAAAAGTAAAATGTAGTTCTGGTCAAATTGAGGGTAATCACTTGATAGGGAAGAGCTCCAATAGAGCATAAATGATTACTTAAAACAAGAAATTAGGAACATAGGTTTAAGGAGAGAGGGGTAAATGGATTCATATTTGTTTGCAAATTGTTTTATGTTTTCAAGGCTGGAAAAATAACCTTTTACTTGACTTGGCAAGCATAGACATTAAGTTTCTGCCCAATTGTATCTAATATATGTCTACACAGCATGTACCATTGTAAATCACAGGATACAGCTTAACAGGCTAATATGAATTATTACTGAAAATGAATTTGAAGCATTTCTCTTATTCAGTCCTGCTTTAATTATCTGGGCAGTTGTACTTGGTTGATGCGTTGTTTTGAAAATGACAGCCTGATTTGTCTTTCACAAGTAGGATTGATCAAGCTGACTAGAGTTACTGTTAAGTGCCTTGACTAATGTACTGCATCACTTGTTAAATTTACTTTCATGCTCCAGTAGTGATGAACAGCAGTTAATGAATACTGTATTATTTGACTGGAATGTTTACTTTTTGAAACTTGAATTATATTTAAACAATTGTGAATTACTGTGAATTACTCCAGGACAAATTGTATTTTAACTGTTCTTATTATTTTGTATTAGCTTGGGCAAAGCCATCTTTTTCTTTGTACCAAGCTTTACCATTTCCTTGTTTTTGTGATCAATTTGTGAAAATTAGTACACCATTTCTGATTTTTTTCAATGACAGATTAAAAGTTCAAGCAGTACGGTTTAGAACTGTAGTTGTAGGTACCTATCTTTTCTCATTGTATAAATTTTAAGCATGAAATTTAAGGATCTGGAGCAGCAACTGAATGATCTTTGGCTTGTAAGGGAGAGTGAGGAGATCATTGATCAGAGTTACAGGGAAGTAGTCACCCCCAAGTTGCAGGAGACAGGAGAAGGAATGGGATGATGAATAGGCAGTTAGCGCGGAGCATCCTTGTGGCCATTCCCCTCAGTAAGTATATTGTTTTGGATACATTTGTGGGGGATGACCTCCCAGGCAAATAACACGGATACCAGGATACTGGCTCTGAGCATGGATCTGTAGTGCAGAAGGGAAAGAGAGAGAAGAAGGGAGTGGTAGTGATAGGGAACTCATTAGACAGAGAGTAGTCATTAGAGGAACAGAGGAGATTCTGTGGACATGAGATAGACATCTGAATGGTATGTTGCCTCCCAGGTGCTTGGGTCAGGGACATCTAAGGTCGTGTCCACAAAATTTTGGAGGGGAAGGGAGAGCAGCCAAATGTCTTGGTACGTGTTGGTACCAGTGACATAGGAAGAAAAAGCAAAGAGGTCATGAAGAGAGAATCATGGGTAAAATTCTCCCAACCACTGAGCATATCTACATGAAACACAGTCGCAGGAAAGCAGCATCCATCATCAGGGACCACCAGTTTCAGGAACAGTTGCTACCTCTCAACCATCAGGATCTAAGGGGATAATTTTGCTCAAATTCACTTGCCCTGATATTGAAATATTTCCACGATCAGTGGACTTGCTTTGTTGGATGGGCATTCATTAATTCTGTTATAGAATCAGAATCTGGTTTATTATCACCGGCATGTAACGTGAAATTTGTTAACTTAGCAGCAGCAGTTCAATGCAATATATAATTTAGTGGAGAGAAAAATAAATAAATAAAATAATAATAAATAAACAAGTAAACTAATTGTGTATACTGAATAGATTTAAAAAAGTGCAAAAACAGAAATACTGTATATTTAAAATAAGTGAGGTAATGTCCAAAAATTCATTGTATAGATTTGTTGAGTATTCGCACAAGAAAATGAATCTGAGTGTTGCATATGGTGACATGTATGTACTTCGAAAATAACATCTAATTTGAACTTTAACTGTCTTCAACTTTTCCTTCCTTTTTAAAGATTATCCTGAATTGTCACATTTACATTGAAACATATGGTAAAATGTTTTTTTCCAATTTAAAAAAAACATAAAACCTGTCTATTTGCCTTGATCACTGGACTGTAAGCTACGGCAATCCTCACTTTCCTGCTGATTTTTCCCAGGCAGCTGTGGAAACCAGATCATAGGGTCTATTAAAGGTGGCGATTGATAGGTTCTTGATTGACCATGGCATCAAAAGTTATGGGAGAAGGCTGGGGAGTGGGTGGTGGCAGGATCAGCCCTGATTGAATGGTGGAGCAGACTTGATGGACCAAATGGCCTAATTCTGCTCCTATGTATTATGGAAATTCATTATTGATCAAACATGTTTCACCTACCTGAACTAAATTTGAATAGAAAGTAATTCAGATGCTGTTGTACTTAACAATTGTGCTATCGTATTAAAAAGGTGTGGCTTGGAGCGCCAAATAGAAAAGGTTCAGGTTTTTTTGAAATGGGCTACTATTCTTATTAATGATGACACAAGAAAGAGCAGATGTTAGAAACTGGAGCAACACACAATCTGCTACAAGAACTTGACAGGTTTTTCCCACAGCTCGACCTATTGAGTTTTTCTAGCAGATTGTCATTTGCTCTACTTTTATTATGACTTGTCTTAAATGCATGCAATTCCCCCAAAATGTAATGCAATCTGATGAGTTGCAGTTAGTTGGAATCAAAATGCTTTTGCATTCCTAATCATGCTTAAAACCTATTTTTTAAAAAATTGCATTTCAGGAAATTCCTCACAAAATTGGTTGATTAGTTAATATTAATCTCACAGTAACAGTTTGAGACATGCTTCTACAATATGGAACTGTTCCAGTTTCCCTTCGATGGACTCTATTTACAGTGCTTTGAAAAAGTATTCAGCCCCCAACTCTTTGTTCATGTAAATGAGTACTACAACCAGGGATTTTGATCAAGTTAACAACATTTTTACTTGTGAATCACATGGTTCTTTTTTTTAAACAGAGCTAAAAAAAAACAGGGAAAATTGTAAAACATGAAAAACTAAAAATTCAAAAGCTGGAATGTTAGCAGTAGAAAAGTGTTCATACTTCTTTGCTCAATACTTAGCTGAACAAACTTGCAGCTATTATAGCCGGTAGTCTTTTTGGTTAAGTCTCTTTTGTCTTTGCACAATGTGATGGAGCAAGATTTGCCCATTCCTCCTTGTAAAATTGTTCAAGCTGTGCCAGGTTAGCTGGGGAGCTGTGGTGGTCAGCGACCTTGAGGTCTTGCCAGAAATGCTCGATCACATTAAGGTCAGGACTCTGGGCCACTTAAGGACATTAATTTTCTTCATTACAAGCCATTCCATGGTTGCTCTAGCAGTGTGCTTTGGGTCATTGTCCTACTGAAAGTCAGATTTCACCTCCAGTTTAAGCTTTCTGGCAGAGGCTAGCAGGTTTTTATCCAGGATCTCTCTGTATTTAGTGGCATTCATCTTTCCTTCAATCCTGATCAGATTTCCAGTTCTTGCTACTGAAAAGTATGTCATAGTATGATGCTATCTCCACCGTACTTTACAGTAGGGATGCTGTTACCTGGCTGATGTGCAGTATTAGATTTACGCCACACATACTATTTAGTGTTGAGGCCAATGAGTTCCACTTTAGTCTCATCTGACTAAAAGACATTCTTCCACATCTTAACAGTATCTTCTGAGTGACACTTTGCAACCTCTTTATGGGCAAGGATAGGCTTTTTTTTTAGTGGTACACGTGGTATAATTCTAGTTTTGCACATCAGCCAGGTAACACCATCCCTATCGTAAAGTATGGTGGGGGTAGCATTGTATTATGGGGATGTTTTCAGCAGCAGCAACAACTGGAAATCTGGTCAGGATTGATGTGAAGATGAATGCTGCTAAATACAGAGAGATCATGGGTAAAAACTTGCTAGCCTCTGCCAGAAAGCTTAAACTGGGGAGGAACTTAGTCTTTCAGCAGGACAACGTCCCAAGGTACACTGTCAGAGCAACCATGGAGTGGTTTCAATTGAAGAAAATTGATGTCCTGAGTGGCCCAGTCAAGAGTCCTGAACTTGATCGCACGTTTCTGACAAGACTTCGAAATTGCTGTCCACCACAGCTCCCCAAGTAACCTGACATTACTTCAGCAATTTTGCAGGAGGAATAGGCGAATCTTGCTCCATCACATTATGCAAAGCTAATAGAAGACTTATCCAAAAAAGACTACTGGCTGTAATAGTTGCAATAAGTAGTACAACTAAGCAAAGGGGGATGAACAGTTTTGAACTGCTGACATTTCAGTTTTTGAATCTTTAGTTTCTCATGCTCTAGAATTTTCCCTGTTTTCTTTTGGAGGGGGGGGGGGGTGTGGGCTCTGCTGTGAAAAAGGAGCATGTGATTCACAAATAAAAATTCTCAGTTAAAATTGATCCAAATCCCTGGTTGTAATGCTTATTTCTGTGAACAAAGGGTTGGTGGCTGAATATTCTTTCAAGACACTGTACACATTGTGCTGCCTTGGAAAAGCAGCCAGCCTAATGTGACCCCTCCCACCCTGACATTCTCCTCTTCCCCCTCCTTTCCATTGGGCAGAGATAGAAAAGCTTGAAAACACATATCATCAGGCCCATAGATAGCTTCTGTCCTACTGTTTTAAGACTACTGTACAGACCTCTGTACTTTAAAAACGAACTAGGCCCTTCAGTGTACTTTGTTACGATGTTTGCCCTGCATTTTCTCTTACTGTAACCATAAATAATATCCCACAGTCTAATTACCTTTTCCTTGTACAATATCAAAGTACTTGCATTTACAAATTATCTGAATGGATGGCTTGCAAATTGTATTTTGGTACGTGTGACAATAATGAACCAATGTCGATATTTGAAGTGAAGACCTGTGTGGAGTATCAGTGCCAGAGATGACAGACTTGTCATATTTACCCATGATTTTGGAGCTCAGCCAACAGGTTGAGGGTAATGGATGGTCATAATACATCTTGTCTTAGTGTATCCAGAACTTAGAAATTCTTGCTATATTTTGGGAAATTGTAACCTGTGTTTTTTCATCTATTATTTTGTGCATACAGTGCAATCTATGTTAATCATGGAGTCAACAGAATGGAAACTATCCCTTTGGCCTGACTGGTTTGTGTTGATTAAGAGGCCTTTAAGTTGGTTGTAATATCACTTGCCAAAAGCTTTACTATTTATGTACCTGTCCAGGTGTCTTTTAAAAGTTGAAATTATACCTGCCTCTACCATTTCCTCTGGAAGCTCATTCTATCTACAGATTACATGTTGGATGAAAAAGAATTTCCTCTTGGGTTTCTGTCAAATCTCTCCCTTTGTCTTTTAAACCTAGTTGATTTCTCCAACCCAGGGGGAAAAGGAACAGTAAGGATTACAGTACTGTGCAGACTAACATATACTCAAAAATCTTGCATTTGTGACTATACAAGAAGAAATGATCCAGAGTAATTTGACGTCATGGCCTTTGAAAATTCATGTTTAATAGTTTTCACTGACTTGATGAACTGCATTTTCTGAGGCAGGAAATTTGTACCCCAATGTACATACACATTCTGTCCTTGCATTGTCCATTAAGTTTACTTTTGAATTTAACAGCACACAGTTTAATTTTCCATTTTCCTTGTCTTTGTTTCACTTGTGATTTTTTTTTAATGTACACTCATCTGTGTAGTTGCATGGCAGCTGAATTACATAAAGCATCATAACAAGCGTCCTATTGCTAATTATTTGGAACCCCATGCTCTAGAAGTTATTCTTTTTTTCTCTTTTTGATCTGCTATAATGTTGTGCTGTAACCCCAAGCCCGGAAATGATTCCTGTAGTACACCAACAGGACATTCCATTTCCAAAACATCTGTGGCCTCTTGAGAGAAATTGCCCAATTATGTGTGTGTTGCACTGTGGGGGAAATGTGTTGAAGCTGTCCAATTAGATTTCACTTAAGCTTGTAATAGCTGTCAAGAGCAAAACTTCAATCCCATATGTGTTGGCTGGATGTTCAATCTTGGTTCTGAAAGGTCAAAGGACAATGTGCTATGTGCAGAATTTAGTTGATTTTTTTCCCCTAAACAGAATATCTCAGTTAATACTGGACACTGATTTCCAACAAGTTGCTGCTCACATGTGGCCAACAGAACCTAGTGCCGACATTTCTAAGTTCCACTTCTCAAGTGTATAACAAACTGAGCAACTGACCTACAAATATTCTGGCTTTCTGTCTTAGAAAAATGATCAGGATGTTGGCATGGCTGTGGACAGTTTGTTTTGTGTGTTTCTTTAACTTTTTTTTATATTTAATGGTACATACTGTAGCTACATCAGGCCTTCTGGTAGAAAGGTCAATGGAAGTATTGGAAAGATTTTTTGAGCATGATCAATTTGATCATGGCTTATCCTGAGATTCATATCTACATTGGGACATTTTTGGGCATGGAGTCAATTCTGCCTTGAATATTCGTATTGTTGGCACACACATTTTGAGGTAATTCCAGCACTTTTGCAGCCCTTTGTTTTAAGTAGCTGGTGCTTTATCCTAAGCTTGTGTTATTGCAGTTCTGGATTAGCTCTGCAGTTAGTTGGAAGGGTCTTTTGGCATCAAATGTGTCAGTCTCTTAGAATCTTTTTTGCATCAGTGATTGTAATTTAGAAAAATAAGCACATGTACTCTGTCTTCTCTCAAAAGACAATTGTCATCTAGTAATCAATTTATTGAATCTACATTGTACTGACTCCAAAGTAAATATGTCTTTCGGTTTAGACCAACTCTACTGGGTTCTTCAAATGAGATCTCACATGCCCTTTACAGACTCAGCAAGATTTTTACCTTTAGTACTCCAATCACCTAATTGTGTATCTGTGTTACTTTTCACATCTTGCGACATCAAGATCCATCTATCATGAATACTTATTGTAAAACATTTGATTTCTGTAGTAGTTTTGTTAAGGTGCACAAATTCAGTGTTCCTACATATCACTTATTAACATGTTTTGTTGATTTGTCAGCTCTTCGAATCATTCTAATACAAATTCCCAATTTGTTTACTGTCAACAGCAAGCTAGAGGGGATACATTTTTCTTCTAAGTTGTTAATTTAAATTGTGAATAGTTGAAGGCTCAGGACTGATCCCTATGGCACCCCACTGGTAACAGTCTATCAGCCTGAAAAATGACATATTTATCTCCATGTCTTTTGTATATTAATCCATACCTCTTCATGCTAATCATTTCTCTAACCCAATTAACCCTTTAACAGTTCTCTAGAAAATCCAAGAATATTATTTCCACCTTTATTTTCGCCTCTCATCTTTCCTCACTACTTGCTTCCTTAAAATATTCTTTGTCTTGTCAAGTGCAACTTGCCTCTTCTAAAGCCATGTTGTCTTTCTTTATTAATTTTGTTATCTAAGCACTTTATCATAGCTGTGATCATAGACGGCAGCAAAATGCTGAAATCTGCTGTCAGGGTCACAACGCTATGGCTTCATATTTCTTTTCCTTCCATGTTAAGTAGTAGCTTTAAAAATACTGCTTTCTGATTGCCAGTACTCTTTCATAATCTAATGTTCATAAAAATCATGCTTTTCCTATCTCTGTAGTCTCTTTAATAACTCTGGCTCACATATATAGCCTCAAAGACAAAATATTTAAAAGCCAGTTCCCAAATATTGGCCGTAGTGTTTCTTAGTACGGCATTATACCTCACAATGTACAATTCTGTTGCTCAGTCACATTTTCATAAAGCTTTTGTGACGTATCTCCAAATTTTAAAGTTGACATAGTTTAAATCAGCAATAACAAATCTGTGATGTGCTGTGGATAACTTTGTGGTCATCTTAGAAGATTTGGTCTCTTCTCTACTGACACATAGCACTTGCATTTATTGCAAGGTATTAATGAGTGGAATTTTGGATGGTTAAAAGTAGAATGTTCAAAGTGTTTTGGGGGGAAATAAGGTATGTGGTTAACTTGTTACTTTACATATTTTTCCACAGTGCATAACAAATTTGTTAGCCTGTCTGATAAATAACCTTGCTTTCCTCCTCGTAGGAAAGCTCTTTTGATCCTCTGGGTTTGTACAGTATGATGGTGAATTACGTCTTTATAATGTTTTGTGTATACAACTAGTATTATAAGATCAAATGGGATGCAATCCTGAATGAGCATGATCTTTTGAATTTGTACGTTGACCAGTGGATGTGGTGCCATACTTCGGTGTTCTGTGGATAAATTGTGCTATGTGAATTAAATGAATTTTGTCATCAGTGTGACTTGCAGGTACAACAGGGTACTAAGAAGGCAAACGGAATGTTGGCCTTTATTGGAAGAGGGATTGAATTCAAGAGCATGGAGGTCATGCTGCAACTATACAGGTTACTGGTGAGGCCGCACCTGGAGTACTGTGTGGTTCTGGTCTCCATACTTGAGGAGGGATATACTGGCTTTGAAGACAGTGCAGAGGAGGTTCACCAGGTTGAATCCAGGGATGAAGGGGTTAACCAATGAGGAGAGATTGAGTTGCCTGGGACTATACTCTCTGTAATTCAGAAGAATGAGAGGGGATCTTATAGAAACATACAAAATTTTGAAAGGGATAGAAATAGGAAAGTTGTTTCCATCAGTACGTGAGACTAGAACTGGGGACATTGCCTCAAGTTTCAGGAGAAAAGATTTAGGACAGAGATGAGGAGAAACTTTTTTACAGAGAGTAGAATCTGTGCTTTTCTCTGCCCAGGAAAGCAGTTGAGGCTTCTTCACTAAATATATTTAAGATACAGTTAGATAGGTTTTTACATAGTAGGAGAATTAAGGGTTATGGGGAAAAGGCAGGTAGATGGAGCTGAGTTTATGGACAGATCAGCCATGATCTTATTGAATGGTGGGGCAGGCTCGATGGGCCGGATGGCCTACTCCTGCTCCTATTTGTTGTGTTCTTATTATGACTCATCCCTTTCTGTGGGAAAAAAAAAACTATGTTACCCAAACTCCATATGGAGTTACTCTGAGGCACAGTCCAAATGCACCATTTGGAAATGCATTCACAAACGACAGAAAATCTGCACATGCTGGAAGTTCAAGCAACACAGACAAAATGCTGGAGGAACTAAGCAGGCCAGGTAGCATCTATGGAAAAGAATACAGTCAATGTTTCTGGCCAAGACCCTTCAGCAGGGTTGGAGAAAGAAATATAATTCCAGTAAGAGAAAAAAATCCAGAAGACCAATTCTTCCATCATGTCACATTGCTTATGTATTGTAAGTATTTCACATCTCCAGGACTCAGATTTCTCAGTTTCTGGCCTCGGAATCGCCATTGTGTACAGAAAAACATAAGCAATTTGTGCAGAGTAGGACAGCAAGTGACAACAGAGGGCAGTGGGAAAACAAATGGTGGAGATTATGGAGGGAACAACGTTGGCTGGAGATCAGCAGAGATCTCCCCCCTTGTAGTCCAGTCAGAGCTTGTGCAAGTACTTAAGCAGGCAGATGGGCTCTAACTTAATATATTCGTTTGGAAAGCTGGCACCTCTGAGCAGTACAGCTTTTCCTGTTTCATTAGTGTCTGTTTAAAGTAGGGCTTTAATCCACCACTTTTTGACTTCAAGGCAAGAATGGAACCACTTAGCTAAATTGCCAAATTCAATAAATAATGCAGTTACCAAGCTACATTATCCATCAGGTTGCCATAAATATCAGTGGATTTATGTGTTTAAAGGACTGTTATGCAGTAAAAGAAATGTGTTCTAGAAATATCTGTTTAGGGGAGATTTGATCTGTGCAACATCCTGCCTCTAGAAATTTGTATGAGTCCAAAGATTAACTATATCTGTAATTTAAGCTCTGGATTCAACACCGGATAGTAGCTAGTATGTATTATAACATAGTTAATGATAACCAGAATGTTAGTTAAATTTAAAAAAAGTTGTGGATAGCAGTGATACAGCCCATTTATTGCTCTTTCTGAGTGAGATATTTCAGGGCATTAAGAATGAGGGTGTTGTTAGAATTTAAACATTTTTAAGCTATTTTCAAAAGACTTCTGATGTTCAACTTTTTCTGCTAGCTCAAACATTATTTGCTTAGGCTGTTTGGGAATTGTGTAACAGTAAGCTGCCTCGGTAAGGGATCTGTCGTACTGCCTACTTTGATAGACTAATGAGTATTACATTCATGCTGAAAGTTTTGATGTTTACCGTTTTGTATCCTTTGTTCAGCCCATTTCTCTTAGTTTCATTGTTAAAAGTACTAGTCTTAGACATAATTAACTGTAATATTCCATGACTGACACATAGTAACTGTTAAGTGCTAGAGGGATGTGACATCATTGAAGAATAGACTAGCAGAGTTGTGGTTAATATAGACCACGTTCTACTTGCCATGTATATGAAAAAATACATAATTCATCACTTTATTGTTGACTTTAAATACTGCATTTAAATTTTACAGCACAATAGGAAAATTGCTTTTGAAAAGTATTAAATTGCTTGCCAGTTCAGAGGGTACATTTAAAAGTCAGATTTGTTAGACCTGATACTCATTAGCTGTCACAAGTCAAGAATTGTATCCTTTGTCTATGTCCTCTGATGCTAGCATTCAGAAGAGCATGATTGAAGCAAAGAAACAATTTACAAGTATTATAATAGCAGAAGCTGGAAATTCTGGTCTTGGGTCAGAAATTGGTTTTGATTTAAATCTGATGAAAATTCTATCTGAAGTCTGAATAATTAATGGAAAATATATTTTTTGTAACACACTTTCCTGCTATGCTGACAAAAATTGTGTTGAATTGTTCCAAAGATATGCTGCAAATCAATATATTTTGGCAGGTCCTATTGTTTAAGCAAAATAAACCAAATTCATAGGCATTAAATGGTAAAAAAACAAATTGGAAGGAAATGTCTCCACGGAGGACTTGTTTATCTTTCAAATTCCTTGTGCAATAATATAATCAGCATTAACAAGAAAAACAAATTATAGACAAGTTTTTAAAGAGAAAAAAGCACCACCAGAACCAAAAAGGCGCATTTTAGTTCAAAGTTATCAAGAGTTGTCATAGTGTTGCTAAACTGTAGCAGTAATTAAAGTTTTGCTGGTAGATTCAAGAACAGAATGGTTCACTAGAAGTAGCTGTTCTTGAAACTGTTGTGGGATTTCAGACTTCTGCACCTCCTATGTGGTAGCTGTGAAAAGAAGGCATGGCCCGGATAATGGGGATCTTTGGATTTTGCCTTCTTGAGGCAGTTCAGGTCCACAATCCCTTATCCGAAAGTTCCAAAAAGTTCCGAAAACCAATGTTTTTTTTCACCACCAGCTGACGTCACTGAGGTGTGACGTGGCAGCACTAGCAGAGGCCACCAGACGTCAGTTGTGGCTCAGTGCTCGTACTGGTTACACATGCATTTGCTGTTCGCTGATATTTTGTGTTCACTGTTGACTTTGTGTTTAATTTCACTGTGAAAATGTCAAAAAGAGCTGCAGATACCCCTACGGGTAGCAATGAGAGAAAGAGAAGGAAGCATCTATCATTATCAATGCTCCGTTGGATCCTAAAGTCCACCTGCACTGAGACAGGTTGAATAAGGGACTTGAGCATACATGCTTTTTGGTATCCACGGTGGGTCCCGGAACCAATAAGGAAGGATTCTGAAATCCGAAAAATTCTGAATTCCAAAATGCAACTGGCCCCAAGGATTTTGGATAAGAGGTTGTGGACCTGTGCTTCATGAAGCTGCCACTGGTGGGGAGGGAGGTATTGGGCAAAATCACTACTATCTGCAGCTTCCTGTGCATTGTAACTGTCTGGGTATGTGCTTAAATAGTTTAAATATTCTCAATGCCAGGTTGTAGTTTGCCCTGTAATAACTTAACAAGATCTCTTGTATGTAGAATACAAAAAACTTCCCCACCATTGTTTGCTATAGTTTGGTGAAGTCACCACTTAAGTGCCTGCTGAAAGCTTGTTGGAGATATAATAAGAATGTCAGGCATCTCGTACATGATTATTGCTTCACTTAGCAACAAGATCTTGGTGCTCACTTTTCCTACCCTTGGCATTGACTCTCCCTCAAAGATGACAATGTGGCCCAAAACCAGGAAAGATCATCCGACCAATATACAACAGTCAGTGTAAAACTTAAAGTACCCATCCTAACTTGAATCCAAAATGAAGAGGAGCTCATAATGATACTGCACAGCTGTTATTTCTTTTTATGCCTGTGCCAGTCATGTCACTGAAAGATGTACAACCCTCTCAGAAAAAGTCTACTGATCTTCCTATAACATCCTAAGGATATGTAAACAATTCTAAAAAAAATTTCTCAGACTGAGTAAATGTTTTTATTACAAGAAGTTTTTTTTTGCTTTGGCACTATGGGACACTTGATTCAAGTCACTATCTTTGATGTTATTCTGTATTTGTTTTCAGTGTATCCAGCATATGCAGTGCTCCATATAGCAAGTTGAACATTTCAATGCAGGTCTTTTATCAGCATGCCACTTAATATATGGTGATGGAAGCATTCAGCTTTATGAAAGGCATAAGTTTGGTTCGCCACCTTTGGAGCCTGCAGTTGCTTAATTATTTTCTATTAGATCTGGTGACAAAATCTTGTCACAAGACCTTGTTACCAGGCCTAATAGGCTGAATAGTCTAATTCTGCCCGTATGTCTTAGGGCCTTATGGGAAATGGTTCATTTTCCTTTCATCATTGTACCTTTAGTCAGTTATCCAATGAATTTCTTTTAGTTAGGGAATATTTCATTTTTTATGCTTTCCATATCTGTAGAATTTAGATTGTATTTATTAATACATTTGCACAGAAATAACTTTTTCCAATCTAAACAAGTTTCTGGCAACTAACAGAACAGTGTGAAGTTAATGAAGCCAAATAACTTTGAATAGGTAGAGGCCTCTAATGGGGTTGCTTTGACTCCCCTAATTTGGCCACATTACAATGAAAGAAAAGCAATAAATGCCAGAAATCTGAGTAAATATAGGAAATTATTGCATGGGAACAAGGACTAATATAAAGAGATAATGCTGGAAATACTGAGCAAGTCAGACAGCAACTGTGAGAAGAATGTTTCATATTGAAGATGTTTCATTTAATACCTGATGATTTTGAGCAACTGATGTATTTTAGCTAAAAAGGCAAGTAATAAGCTTGAAGGATGGGTGAAGTGTTTTGGGTTAGACTCAATAATGTTTGCACGCATGTGGAAGTCAATTGTATACTGGGTCCTGAGCGTTCTTTAACCTATTATGTCTTTTACGTAACTACATTCATTTGGAATAATCAAAGTTCACAGTAAATTTATTAAAGTATGTATATATATCACTGTAGCGGTGTGCTACACGCAGCGCAAAAATAACGGCACGGAGTCGGTAAACTGCAGTCAAAGAATAAAGTTTATTCCAACTTCACAGTCTTGCTTTAAACTCTCTCTCCCCCACCGGATACCTCTAGAGGCACGTACTGACACCGCCTCAGGTTTTCTCCCTTTGTTCCGGACCTAGCCTTTGTGCCTGCACGCTGGCTAATTGTCAGCCGGTTCGAGTGTGCTAGTAATTGGGTCGCCACATAACCCCCCCCCCAAGAACCGGCGATACACCCCCCCCAATGTCCACAGTCTGGGCCGGACCCTGTTTGGGAGGTCGGCCTCTGCGCCGCGGTGCCGGAAACTCGACCGGTTGCGCCAAGTTCACATGGGCCGGTTTGAGTCGGTCCACCGTGAAAACCTCCTCTCTCCCCCCAACGTCCAGCACGAACGTGGACCCGTTGTTTCTGATCGCCGTAAATGGCCCCTAGTAGGGCCATTGCAGTGGTGGCCGATGCCCACCCCGTCGTACAAACACAAACTTACAGTTCTGCAGGTCTTTGGGTACGCAGGTCGGGTGCTGCCCATGCTGCGAAGTGGGTATGGGGGCCAGGGCACCGAACCTCTCGCGTAGTCTGCCCAGGACTGCTGCGGGTTCTTCCTCTCGCCCCCTTGGGGCTGGTATGAACTCCCCGGGAATGACCAGGGGTGCGCCGTACACTAACTCGGCCGGCGAAGCATGCAGATCGTCTTTGGGCGCCGTGCGAATGCCGAGTAGGACCCAGGGAAGCTCGTCCGCCCAGTTAGCTCCTCGCAGGCGGGCCATGAGAGCCGACTTCAGGTGACGGTGGAAACGCTCCACCAGTCCGTTTGACTGTGGGTGGTAGGCAGTGGTGTGGTGCAGCTGAGTCCCCAACAGGCTGGCCATCGCTGACCACAGGCTGGAGGTGAACTGGGCACCTCTGTCGGAGGTAATGTGGGCCGGTACACCAAAGCGGGACACCCAGGTGGCGATCAGTGCCCGGGCGCAAGATTCAGAGGTGGTGTCGGTGAGCGGGACCGCTTCTGGCCATCTTGTGAACCGGTCCACGATAGTCAGGAGGTGCTGCGCTCCGCGCGACACTGGCAGTGGGCCCACGATATCCACATGAATGTGGTCAAAATGCCGGTGGGTGGGGTGTAACTGCTGCGGCGGGGCCTTGGTGTGTCGCTGCACCTTGGCCGTCTGGCAGTGCATGCATGTTCTGGCCCATTCATGGATCTGCTTGCGGAGTCCGTGCCAAACGAACCTGCTGGAGACCATCTGGACGGTAGTGCGGATGGAGGGGTGCGCCAAGTTATGAAGAGTCGAAAACACGTCGCCGCCAAGGTGGTGGGACGACGGGACGGGGCTGGCCGGTGGCGACATCACAGAGTAGGGTCCTCTCACCTGGGCCTACGGGGAGGTCCTGGAGCTGCAAACCGGAGACTGCGATCCTGTACCTCGGGATCTCCTCATCTGCCTGCTGTGCCTCTGCCAGCGCCTCAAAGTCTACCCCTTGGGAAAGGGCGTGAATGTTAGGGCGAGAGACCGCATCCGCCACGACATTGTCCTTACCTGAGACGTGCTGGACGTCCGTCGTGTATTCAGAGATGTAGGACAGATGGTGCTGCTGGCGGGACGACCAGGGATCGGACACCTTTGTGAATGTAAAGGTAAGCAGTTTGTGGTCCGTGAACGCGGTGAAGGGCCTACCTTCTAAGAAGTACCGGAAATGCAGGATTGCCAGGTATAGCGCCAACAGCTCCCGGTGGAAAGCACTGTATTTGAGCTCGGGTGGCCGCAGATGTTTGCTGAAAAACGGCAGGGGTTGCCAGCGGCCCGCGATGAGCTGCTCCAGTACCCCACCGACTGCCGTATTAGATGCGTCCACTGTGAGGGCGGTAGGGACGTCCATTCTGGGGTGCACTAGCATCGCGGCTTCGCCAAGGCATCCTTCGTTTGAATGAAAGCGGCGGCGGACTCCTCATCCCAGGTAATGTCCTTGCCCGGACCGGACAGCAAGGCGAACAGGGGGCGCATGATCCGGGCAGCTGAAGGGAGAAAGCGGTGGTAGAAATTGACCATACCTACGAATTCCTGAAGGTCTTTGATCGTGGTGGGTCGGGGGAAATGGCGGACCGCATCTACCTTAGCGGGCAGAGGGGTTGCCCCGTCTATGGTAATCCTGTGGCCCAGGAAGTCAATGGTGTCAAGCCCGAACTGGCATTTGGCCAGGTTGATTGTTAGACCGTAGTCAGTCAGCCGGGCATAAAGTTGTCGGAGGTGGGACAGATGCTCCTGATGACTGCTGCTGGCTATGAGGATGTCGTCCAAATAGATGAATGCGAAGTCCAGGTCGCATCCCACCGCGTCCATCAACTGCTGGAACGTCTGTGCGGCATTCTTCAGGCTGAACGGCATGCGGAGGAACTCAAAAAGGCCGAACGGGGTGATGAGAGCCATTTTGGGGACGTCGTCCGGATGCATCGGGATTTGATGGTATCCGCGGACGAGGTCTACCTTGGAGAAGATCCGTGCGCCATGCAGGTTCGCTGCAAAGTCCTGAATGTGCGGCACAGGGTAGCGGTCCGGTGTTGTAGCCTCGTTCAGCCTGCAGTAGTCGCCGCACGGTCTCCAGCCCCCTGTCGCTTTGGGCACCATGTGCAGGGGGGAGGCCCATGGGCTGTCGGACCGCCGTATGATCCCCAATTCCTTCATCCTCTTGAACTCCTCCTTCGCCAGTCGGAGCTTGTCCGGGGGAAGCCGCCGAGCATGGGCGTGGAGGGGTGGTCCCTGGGTCAGGGTGTGGTGCTGTACGCCATGTCGGGGCATGGCTGCTGCGAACTGCGGTGCCTGAACCGATGGGAAATCCGCCAGGACCCTGGTGAAGTCGTTGTCGGACAGCGTGATGGAGCCGAGGTGAGGGGCTGGCAACTGGGCTGCACCCAGGGAGAACGTCTGAAAGGTCTCGGCGTGAACCAGTCTCTTCCTGGGCAGGTCGGCCAGTAGGCTGTGAGCCCGCAAGAAATCCGCACCCAGAAGCGGTTGGGCTACGGCGGCCAGTGTGAAGTCCCACGTAAACTGGCTGGAGCCGAACCGTAGCTGCACCGGACGGGTGGCATAAGTCCTTATTGTGCTGCCGTTCGCGGCCCGCAGAGGGGGACCCGGCGCCCTGCTGCGGGTGTCGTAACTCGTCGGAGGTAAGACGCTGATCTCAGCACCAGTGTCGATCAAAAACCGGCGTCCCAACCTGCTGTCCCACACATACAGGAGGCTATCCTGATGGCCAGCCACTGTAGCCATTAGCGACGGCTGGCCCTGGTGTTTCCCAGGAACTGGCAGGGCGGGCGACAACGGCGGGCTTCTGCGCCCCACCGCTGGTGGTAGAAACACCATTGCCCATTGGGCTCCACACCCTGGCCTCTGGGTTTAGCGGGCTCTGCGGCCGGGCCTGGACTGGTTTGCTGCTGGGAGCGTGGCCGGGTGATCAGTGAGATGGACGCCCCACTTCCCTTCTTGGCGTTCCACAGCAAGTCCGCCCGGGCTGCCACCTTCCGGGGGTCGCTGAAATCCGCGTCGGACAGCAGCAGGCGTATGTCCTCGGGCAGCTGCTCCAGGAATGCCTGCTCAAACATGAGGCAGGGTGTGTGTCCGTCGGCCAGAGACAACATCTCATTCATTAAAGCTGATGGAGGGCTGTCTCCCAAGCCATCCAGGTGCAGTAAACGGGCAGCTTGCTCATGGCGGGAGAGCCCGAAAGTCCTTATGAGCAGGGCTTTGAATTCCGTGTACTTGCCGTCCGCCAGGGAAACTGTACGAACTCCGCGACCTGGGCCGCTGTGTCCTGGTGGAGGGAGCTCACCACGTAGTAGTAACGGGTGTCCTCTGAGGTTATCTGCCGAACGTGGAATTGGGCTTCTGCTTGCTGAAACCATAGGTGAGGTTGTAGCGTCCAGAAGCTTGGCAGTTTCAAGGAAACCGCATGAACAGATGCGGCGTCGTTCATCTCCGGGGTCACCAATTGTAGCGGTGTGCTACACGCAGCGCTAAAATAACGGCACTGAGTCGGTAAACTGCAGTCAAAGAATAAAGTTTATTCCAACTTCACAGTCTTGCTTTAAACTCTCTCTCCCCCGCTGCACGTACTGACACCGCCTCAGGCTTTCTCCCTTTGTTCCGGACCTTGCCTTTGTGCCTGCACGCTGGCTAATTGTCAGCCGGTTCGAGTGTGCTAGTAATTGGGTCGCCACATCACCATGTATTACCCTGAGATGAATTTTCTTGCAGGCATTCGCAGTAGAACAAAGAAATACAATAGAATCAATGAAAAACTACACACAAAGACTGACAACCAATGTGCAAAGGAAAATCTGTGGAAATACATGAAGTAAATAATACTGAGAACATGAGCTGTAGAGTCCTTGAAAATGAGTCTATTGGTTGTAGAATCAGTTCAGTGTTGAGGTAGGAAGTTATCCATGCTGGTTCAGGAGCCAGGTGGTTAAGGGGTAATAACCATCCCTGAACCTGATGGTGTGGACTGAAGGCTCCTGTATCACCACCACAATGGCAGCAGCAAGAAGAAGGCGTGGGCTGGACAGTGGGGGGGTCCTTGACAGATACTACTACTTGTGGCAGTATTGTTGTGCTCAATGGTGGGGAGGGCTTTTCCTGTGATGGACTGGTCTGTGTCAACCACATTTTGTAGGCTTTTCTGTTCTTGGACATTGGTGT
Source organism: Hemitrygon akajei (assembly GCF_048418815.1). Lineage (NCBI taxonomy): Eukaryota > Metazoa > Chordata > Chondrichthyes > Myliobatiformes > Dasyatidae > Hemitrygon > Hemitrygon akajei. The sequence goes on from NC_133124.1 coordinate 118,568,767, forward strand.
TGTTTCCATACCAGGCTGTGGTGCAACCAGTTAATATACTCTCTACTGTGCATCTGGGTGTCAGAGTTTTAGTCAACATGCCAAATCTGTGCAAACTTATAAGAAAGTAGAAGCACTGACATGTCTTCATTGTATTGGCACTTATGTGCTGGTCCTTGTCAGATCCTCTGATATGATGTGGGAAATTCCTGCTAAGGAATTTAAAGTTACTGACCTTCTCCAACTCAAGTCCCCTGATGAGGACTGGCTCATTGACCTCTGATTTCTTCCTCCTGTAGTGAACCATCAGCACTTTGGTGTTGCTGGCATTGAGTGAGAGGTTGTAGTTGTGATATAATTCAACCAGATTTTCATTCTCCCTTGTATATGCCAGTTCATTGCCATCTTTGATTTGAACATCAGCAGTAGTGTAATCAGCAGACTTAAATATAGCAAGGGAGCTGTTCTTATCCTCACAGTCATAAGAATAAAGGAATTAGAGCAGAGGGTTAAGCACGCAACCTTGTGGTGCACCTGTGCTGATGGTGATTGTGGAAAAAATGTTGTTGCCAAACTCTACTTACTGGGGTCTGCAAGTGAGGAAATCAAGGATCCACTTGCACAAGGAGGTATTGAGGGCTATGGTCCAAGTCATGAAAAAATAGTGTTGTTGTAAAATTTGCCTCCTTTGATCTTTTATTTGCCACTTTTCCATTCTGAGGTAACTTTTCAATGCCACAAACAACTTGGTTATGTTTGATCCTGTGAATTAGATTGCCTTTGGTTTTAATCTCACTTCGTTAGCAATACATACAAAATGCTGGAGGAACTCAGCAGGCCACGTAGCATCTATGGAAAAGAGTAAATAGTTGATGCTTTGGACTGAGACCCTTCAACAGGACTCTACTCACTTTGTTGATGTAGACTAGGATTGCAGGATCATCAAATATGTTACTTTCAGACTAATAGCACTAAATTTAGTTCTCACTTACTGGAGGTGCATGGGGAAACGAGTAAAAAATGATTTTGCTTACCAGCTGATTACCAGCACTACTACAACCTTCCCATTGAGTGGTGACCAGAATTGCACACAATTCACCAACTGGTTTTGTAACATTGAATCACAGTATACCAACTTTTATATTCTTGCCCTGACCTATACGACAAACTTCTCTTTATGTTGCCTTTATCATTCTGTTGGCTGTGTTGCAACTATCGAGTTGAGTCTCGGTCTAAGATTCTTCTGTTCATCATTCGATATTGCCCTATTATTAATTGTGTATTTGCTGTTCCCCTGTTTGACTTCCCACAATGCACACCTTGTAATTACAGAATGGAAACCAACCTTCTGTGCTAAACTGTTATTCTGCCTTCTCCCATCAATCCCCTCCTTGACCATAGATAGCCCTCCATAGCATGCCCATAAATTGTAATCAGAATCATAGAGCTCTACAACAGGGAAACTAGCCTTCCGTGTTAAACTGTTATTCTGCCTTGTCCCATCGATCCCCTCCTTGACCATAGCCCTCCATAGCCTGCCCATCCAGTTATTTATCCAAACTTAAATGTTGCATCCACCACTTCCGCTAGTAGCTTATTCCACACTTGCACCACCCTCTGAGTAAAGATGTTCTTTAGGTTCACCTTAAACATTTCACCTTTCACCCTTAACCTATGACCTCTATTTCTAGTTTCATCCAACCTCCGTGCAAAAAGCATGCTTGCATTTACCCAGTCTATACACCTCATAAATTTTGTATAGCTCAATCAAATTTCCCCTCATTCATCTTTTCCCTATAACTCAAGTCTTCAAGTCCCAACAGCATACTTGTAAATCTTCATTATACTCTTTCAATCTTATTCTGTAGGTAGGTGTCCTGAACTGGATACAATACACCAAATTTTCACTTCCCAATATCTTATACATTTTTAACATAACACCCCAAATTGAGTTATGAAAGCCAGTGTGTCAAAAGCTCTCTTTTTATAACTCTTTGTGCCTGGGATGCCACTTTTAAGGAATTATAGATGTGTATTCCAAGATCCCTCTGTTTTACTGCACTCTTCAATACCCTACTGTTTATTGTGTAAGTGACATTAGTTTATCCTCCCAAAGTAAAACACTTCACACTGGTCAGCATTAAGTTCCATTTGCTATTTTCCAACTCATTTTTCTAGCTGGCCCAGATCCCACTGCAAATTTTGATAGCCTTCCTCGCTACATATGCAAATTTGCTGATCCAGTTTATCATATTATCATCCAAATTATTAATATAGATGAGAAACAACAATGAACCCAGCACCAGTCCCTGGGTACACCACTAGTCACAGGCCTCCAGTCAGAGAGGCAACCACCTCCTCCCACTCTCTGGCCTCTCCCACTAATGTTGAATCCAATTTACTACTTCATCCTGAATGCCAAGTGACTGAATCTTTTGGACCAGCCTCCCATGTGGGATGATGTCCACTGCTTTTTCTTCAACTTTCTGGTATCCACCTTGAAAAACTGAAGGATTGGTTAGACATGAGCGGCTATGCACAAAGCCACATTGATGATCCCTAATCAGGCTCTGCCTGTCCAAATACTTACATTCTGTCCCTTTGAATACCTTTCAATAATTTCCAACCCACTATTGATCTCAGACTAAAAATCCATTTAAGATCTCCCCATCTCTTCAGGCTCCATGCCTGGATGACTATACTGATCTTCAAATGATCTCTAACTCTAACTTGATCTCTAACTTTGACTTTTGGAGATCAGTTCATCTTCTACTCACTTAACTATTCACAGTACCAGAAATTTTGACCAGGTGTTGCCCAAACTTTTGCATGCCACTGTGTACTTTGATAATAAATTTATTTTCAATTTTGAAGTGTTCTCTTGCATTTCCTATACTCAAATGCTTCATTTGTTCCTAGCTGTCTATATCTACTATGCAGCTCCTTCTTAACCAGGGCTTCAATGCTCCTCAAACCAAGATTGCCAAAATCTGTTAGGCATGCCTTTTTTTCTAACAGGAGCATACAAACTCTATACTCAGTATTTCACATTTGTCAATCCATGCACTAAGCTCACCTACCATACCTACAGTATTCCTTACATTGGAAAAAAATGCAGCTGAACCTTCATCCAACCGTGCTCAACCGTTTAGTTTGTGTTTGTATGTAGGCTTAACTTCTACTCTTTCAACTTACCCACAATCACTCCACTGTCTGCCCTGGCACTCTGGTACCCATCTCCCCCTGCAGTTCTAGTTTGAACCCTCCCCCCCCCCCCCCCCCCCCCCCCCCCGAAGCAGCACAAGCAGATCTTCCTTCAAGGATATTAGTCTCCCTCTAGTTCAGATACAAACCGTCCTGTTTCTACACGTCTCATCTTCCCTGGAAGAGAACCTAATAATCCAAAAATCTGAAGTCCTTTCTTCTGCACCATCTCCTTAGCGACATGTTAAAATGTATAGTCTTCCTATTTCTAACCTAACGAGCAAGTGGCACAAGTAGCAATGCTGAGATCACCACCCTGGCAGTCCTGTACTTTAACTTAGAGCCTGGAACTTTGCTGAATGTTGTCACTCTGTCTACATCATTAGTACTAACATGGGCCATGATGTCTTGCTCTTTAACCTGTCATTTCAGAATACTATTGACTTGATCCAAGATGTCCCTGAGGCAGCATACCTCCTGTAATCTCATTCTTGTCTACAGAATTTCCTGACTTTTCTTCAAACCAGTGAAACTCTTACCACTACTATTTGCCTCTTCTTCTTCCTTTCTCATACACAATTCCAGACTTGGTGTTATAGACCTGACTACTGTTACTTTCCTCTGCTAGATTATATGTCCCCTCCCATAGTATCCAAAGCAATATGCTTGTTATTGAGGAGAATGGCTACAGGGGATTTGCGCTAATTACCTACCCCTTTTTTCCTTTCCTGATGGTTGTCCATTTATATGTGTCCTGCACCTTGGGTGTAACCATTTCCCTTTATTGCTTGTCAATCAACCTTCTGTGTCCCAAATGAGCCAAAGGTCCTCCAGCTCCAATTCCCTAACATGGTTTGTAAGAAGCTGCAGTTGGATGCACTTGTTGCAGGTGTAGTTGCCAGGGATACTGGAGGTCTCCCTGTCTTCCTACATCCTGCAAGGGAACACTCCACCATCCTGACTCTCATTCCCAGTGCTCTAATTCCATAAGAAAGAACAAGAAATTTTGCAGAAGCTAACCTTAGACTCTGCCTCTTGGCGTCGAAGCTTCTTAAGCCAAAGGCTCAGTGTCCCACTCTAAAACTGGCCCACTTGCACAATGGCTGCTGTGCTTAAACCTAACTTTTTAATATTTTTGTTGCCAAGTGCCTAGTGCCTAATAACGTGTAATCTCTGGAAAATGTCTTGACAGGCCTCACTCTGTCAAATCTGGTGCATTTCTCTTGTAAGTAACTACTTGCCCAATCTCAAGCTCCGCAGAATGTCCCAACAGGCCATGCTCACTTTTTAAAATGTTTTTTTTTTCAGCAATACCCTGTTGGAATTAAATTCTATCTGTTAATGCCCCAGCCAATTTTCTCTCCAATTTGTATCTTGCTGCAGCTTGAACAACTTTACTTGCTTTCCACAATCAACTTGTATCTCATCCACAAACCTACTAATCATGTCTTCTACATTCTCACCCAAGTCATTAATATACAATAGATGACAGACAACAAGGTCTCAGCACTATAGTACACTATGAATCACAGATTCACAATTCACCACTATCATCTGCTTATCACCAACATTGCTCCACTTCTCTAACACTGTCTATAAGAAGCTGCAGCTGGATGCACTTCTTGCAAACACGAGGAAATCTGCAGATGCTGGAAATTCAAACAACAACACACACAAAATGCTGGTAGAACACAGCAGGCTAGGCAGCATCTATAGGGAGAAGCGATGTCGACGTTTCAGGCCAAGACAGGGAGACCTCCGTGCAAACACATCTGCAAGAAGTGCAACACACACAAAATGCTGGTAGAACACGGCAGGCTAGGCAGCATCTATAGGGAGAAGCGATGTCGACGTCTCGGCCCGAAACGTCGACATCGCTTCTCCCTATAGATGCTGCCTAGCCTGCCGTGTTCTACCAGCATTTTGTGTGTGTTGCACTTCTTGCAGATGTGTTTGCACGGAGGTCTCCCTGTCTTCCCACATCCTGTAAGAAAGCACTCTCCCCTCTCAGGTCTACTAAAATGCATTTCTGGTGTACATTTTTTAAATCTGATATTCATAACTTGTTTGATATCTGGAATAAATTTTGAGATTTTTACATGGACAATTTTTAAAAACTTTTTTAATATCTCCATTTGTTTCACCTTCAACAGAAAAGCAGACAAAAGCGCTTTCGGAAATATTCCATGGATCTGTTTGATCATTTGCCATGCACTACCAACAATCGCAGTTTCATAGCTTGAAATAACTCAAATAGGGGGGCAACATGTTCCATAATAGAACATGCTGTGACTTTTGTTGCTAAACTCCCTTGTAAATCCTGCTAGTTTACAAGCAGATTTTAGTAGAAGTTAAAATGGTTTCCTATCAACCACATAAAAATTAAAGAATTTCCTTGATTATATTTGCATTATTAATTTTACCTAAATATGATAATTTTTGATGTATTTTGGTAATAAACTGAATCTATAAAATATTTTTTCTGGAATATGTTTATGACTGACTGCTCTTTCATCCATAATGGAACACTCAATTTTGGACTTGCTGGGTAAACTTTTAATTCTATTTCTAAATAATTTTGTAATGCTGTTGTCATGAAATAGTTATATTATACAGTATAAAATAGCAGGTAGCATTATTTGTACATGACTATTTACTGTCTTGTTTCTTTGTCACTTATTCAATTTGACCACTTTTTCAAGAGTGATATTTTCAATAATTCAATTTTGATTAAAATAAACTTCATTGTACCTAGTTGATTTCAGTAATATAAGTTGGAATCACTTTTGGAAAGTAGTTTCTAAGATTTTGACAGCAATGACAGCGATAACACTTCATTCAGCCAAACTTAAACATGATGTGTCAACTTTTTGATATCTCATTACTTGTTGGATCAGGAAAGTCTGAATTGTTTAATCTTTTCCCCCAATACCTATTGTACCAGACAAGTTAATTCCATTGGTGGTAGAAGTAAACTTTTGTGTGATTTTTTTTTTTGAACGGACCTGCCTGTACATTGACAATTCCAATGGTTCTTTATGATTTTGAACCTCTAACATTGTTCATAACCTCTAACATTGATTCTGCTACTGAATAAATTATCATGAATAGCACCCCTATACTTTCTTTGGGTTGTTTTCTTTGCAAGACATTAGTCTAACCAGGGGGAAGCAGTGCGAAATGAGTCTGTCTTGGATTCGGCTTTCAACTTGGTTTGGGAACATCTGGAGGATCTAAGCCTGTTCATTTGGGTTAGCCATATACAAAACTTGATCTTTCCAGTGCAAATGGTCTGCACTGCATGGCACCATTAGTTTCAAGTGGCTCCTGAAGAGGTTTGTTGACAAAAAAGGTCCAATTGAATCTGCAAACTCCCCCCCTCCCCCCCACCAAGAGAATGGTTTTCCACAAGCTACGTGATTTTGGATATAACTTCTCTCCATCTTTTGATATAGTTGTTTGGAATAAACTTCAGATTTAAATGAAACCTTGCAAGTTGATAAGGCATAGGAGCAGAGTTAGGTCATTCAGCCACCTTTTGATCATGGCTAATGTATTTTTTCTCTCAACCCGTCTCCTTCCTTCTTCCCATGACCTTTGTCGCACTTACTAATCAAGAACCTATCAGCCTCAACTTTAAATATGCCTCCATAGTTGTACACAGATTCGCTACCTGCTAAAGAAATAACTCTGTTCTTCTTGTCCAAAAGTCCCAGTAATGAAAACGTTCTTTCCATGTCCTGTCTTTCTTCCCATTATTTCAGGAAGCTGATGGTCATCCATTGTATGAATCAGCTGTGACTGCTGTTCCCTTCTATTATTTGTAAATCTCGTTTATTTCCTGCTGAAGCTCATTCTGGCTTACTCTTAATCTAAAAGGTAGATATTGGAACCTGCATCTTCTAAAAGGTATTTTAAATGTTCCTCATCAAAGTTCACAAAATTTTTAGTAGATGATTTATTTTCAAAAGTTGAAGCTGTGTATTGGTTTATGTTGATTGCTTGACTAAAGTCTTCTGGCCTTGGGCATATCCTCAGCATCTACTTGATTCTCTCTATCACAATAGGGTTATTTTAAATCTTTTTTCCAATTCCTATTAGGATTACAGATTTCAACTGGAGACCAATAATCTCCAATAACTGGAGATTGATAATTTTCAATTTTCCACATAGCATTGAAGGAAACCATTCAGCCCACGGAGTTTATGCTAGTTAACATAACATTCCCCTAAGTCAAGTATTCAAGATTTAAGATCTTGTAATTTTCAAGTAATTGTTACTTTTGATCTGATGCAGCACAAAAATAAACATAAGATAATGAACACAACATTATAAAAATGCAATAAATATAAATACATACAGTAGCTTATATACATAAAGTAATGCTAGGTACATGAATTTCTGCACCTTAGGTGATAGACAGTAAATGATAAAGTTATGGTGGGTTAGTGGGTAGAGGTGTTGATCAGCCTTGCTGCTTGGGAAAAGTAACTATTCTTAAGTCTTTTGGTCCTGGTGTGAATTCTATAGCTGTGTCTCTGACGTGAGTGGGATAGACAGTCCATGGGCAGGGTGGGTGGGATAATTCATGATATTGCTGGCACCTTTCTGTATACATATTTTTGATGTCAGGTAAGCTGGTGTTGGTCATATGTTGGACAGTTGTGACAACCTTCCCATAACCTATTATCTCTCACACATCTATTTCTATGATTCTCCTGCCATCTCCACATTAGGGATAATTTGTAATCTACCTGGCATGTGGATAAATTGGAAAATGGAAGTTGATTTGTTGCAATGACATATTTTATGATAGCCTAGCAGTTTCATCATCATTGTAAATTCTAATATTTTAACTTCAGATTTGTTAAATTAACTGAATTTAAGTTCGTCAGCTGTTGTGATAGGTTTAAATTTGTGCCTCAGTATTGTTAGTCCAGTAATTTAATCACTGAAATCATTGTCAGGCAGCATCTGCAGAGAAAAATCGTGTTGACTTTTCAGATTGATGACCTTTCATTAGAAAACTCTATCTTTGAAATTTTACCTGAATGATTTAGTGTCAAAATTGCTAATGACTTTTATTGATAGTTGTAGTCCTCGTGTAACGTGTTCAATAATTTGTTACTGGGTTTCAATGTATTCCTCACAATACTTGCCTTGTATGCTTACGTGATAAATTGGTTAGGGCTTTATGAAAAGTCAGACATGACCGTTTTGTTTTAAAAAGAGGCTAAAGTGGTTTCTCTCAGCTTTCATGGTCATTTTGTGCAGAACACAAACTCCCAACTTTATATGGGAGAAAACAAAACCTTAAATATAAACAGGAATAAGCAAAAGTATTTTGAGTTTTCTCAAGAGGTTGATATTGTATTCACAGAACTATTTTACTGGAAAGTTAATGGGTTCTTAACCACCTTATTGTTTTGATGTGTTCAATAAATGAAATTCCTGAACTTGTATTGAAGGGAATTGACTGATGATTTGTGCCAGGTTACGCTGCAGATCTGTGGAGCTGTAGTATGTGATCTGTCATCTAGAGGAAAAAAAGTTTTTTAAAAAAAAATCAAAAATAATATCAGGGGTGACAGCAGTGGAAAGAGCTATATGAATGATGAATTGTTAAACGTGTGCATAAAGGGAAATAAATTGCCCCACTGGGCACATGTTCAAGTTTTCTTAAGAAGTTTGTATTTCCTTATGACGTGCCCTCCCCAGCAGTTGGCCACAGAAAGCCATGGATTGTAATTCTGGAGCTGATGGATTTCAGATTTGTTCCACAGTTTTTGCAGAATTGCATAAAGTGAAAATCCTGAGATGTAGTGATTTTGTATGAAGGCCATGGTGATGGG